>NW_020664563.1:9308470-9396373 GCF_002925995.2 Terrapene triunguis | reverse complement strand
GCCTGCTAGCAGGTTTAGTGCCTGTGTCTAGCGGGCTGGTGAACTCATCTCTTGGCTTTGGGAAAGTAAACTTTCCTCTGGGGCTTAATTAACTAGCTACCTACATCCGTACAAACCCATAGCACTGTCATAATGGTCTGGCCTATGAAATAGGGTGATGGAGTGGTAATCAGGAGACAAAGGATCTGCTGGGTGGCCATGGCAAGTCACGTCACTTGTGTACCTCAGTTTCCCCATCTGTGAAATGGGGGAAGTCATAACTGCTGTACTTTGTAAAGCACTTTGAGATCTACAGATGTAAATTGACTTTACTAGAGGTACACCGATGCTCTAGCAGTGGAAGATCTAGCCCCGATGTGCTTTTTCTGTGGAGTGATAAAGTCCAACGGGTGGGGGAAAAGAAAGAGGGAAATTGCAGAAATTGTGCTGGTTGCAGCTAGGTGCATGAATGACTGCTAGGTGCAAATTAAAGAGGGAAATGGGTATTTCCATATTCTTGCTTTCAAGTTTTCCACATCTTTTCCCTTTAAACCTTAGGCGATCTATGTTGAGCAGCATAAATAAAAGAATGTATGTAAGTTAAATATTTATTTTGTCATTCTGTTATTTATATATGTTGCTCCACATTAAAAAAAAAATAATCTAGGGGTAAAGCAAGCAGTCTGGAAAGATATGTGTGCTGGTGAACAACTTCCAAGCTCCAGTTTGAGTTCATTTTCATGATGGTTCTGGCTTACAGAAAACTTCTGACCTATATTTGGATCTAAAACCCAGCCTAATATGTTCTGGGGCTTCCAAAAACCCTCTGAACAAGCAAGCCCCATCCTTATTCAAAGCATTAGCAGGAGCTGCAAGGAAATCCATCAACAAGCTATGGCTGCCAAAAGAAAACCCTAGAGTTGAGACGTGGCTAAAGAATATACAAAAATAAAGGAGATGTGGAACAAATCACAGCTCAAATGAGAGAGCCCCAAGATCAGTTCAGAGACCCCTGGGCACTAACTAATACTCTGTTTGCAACATATCGCACAATAAACTAAGAGATATAACAACAGCCTCGAGCTAAAAGCCACTCATTTTGCTCTTCACCCCAGCACTGTTCCAGTCATTCATGCACCTAGCTGCAACCCAGATATAGTAATTCTGT
Organism: Terrapene triunguis; assembly: GCF_002925995.2. Classification (NCBI taxonomy): domain Eukaryota; kingdom Metazoa; phylum Chordata; order Testudines; family Emydidae; genus Terrapene; species Terrapene triunguis. The sequence goes on along the minus strand of NW_020664563.1, from coordinate 9,395,226 downwards.
CACATAAACCTAAGGTGGAAGCATGGTTTTGTGGTTAAGCTGCTGGCTTAGGACTCAAGAGATCTGGGGTTGAGTCCTAACTCTGCTACAGCTTTCCGATCTGACACTGAACACCGTTTCTCACTACTGCTCTGTACAGCATTAAACACAAGGGAGTCGTGATGTTGGCTGAGACCTTTGGTGCTACTGGAACCTAAATAATAGTGTCCCTGCTATACTTCATATGTAACTATGCTAGGCCATATACATGCTTTGCTACCTAGATGTAACAGCATTGCATGTGTACAACAACCAATTACACAGCAATGCCATACCAAAACAGGTATACACCTCAGTGTGGACCTGTGCAGTGAATTATAAATGTACTCACCTCAAAATACCTTTTAAAGCACAAATAAGTAGTTGCAAAATAAAGTAAAATAATTTTGGTGAGTAAGATATAAATCACTAAAGCTAACATTGATAAAATGCCCCCTTCTGAAGTACAGATATAGCCACCCTATAAACTCAGCCAACCACAGTGTTCATGACATGCAGGAGGCATGTGTCTCATACGTTAAGCCATCCCATCATGAAATGTCACCACTTTGCAATGCAAACGCTGGCACATAGTCACACAGCTGCTGCTGGGTGAGGTTCTCCCCACCTTTCAGGCTACTTTTAATCTCTTACAAGCCTTGCTTGGAAGAAGGTTGGTTGCTTCAGATGTGGGACTTGCCCAACAAAAACTGAAGTGGCTAGCAAATCCTTACCCAATGACACTAGACTATATAATAACAACCCTTCGCTCTTTACACCCAGAGAGCTCAAAAGGCTTTTCAAAGCACAGTAGTGATCATTACCCTAATTTCACAGATGGGGAAACTGAGGCACAGAGCAGTGACATGCCTTGCTCAAGGTCACTCAGCAGGCCACCAGTGGGGGGAGCAATAGAACTGGTGTCTCTTGAATGCCACCTCAACGCCCTGTCTTCTGGGACTGTCATGAGACTGGTAACATAGGGAACAGCGGAACTGCCAGCCAATGGTGCTCAAGAACACGGAACATAGTTCCTGGGTTTTGAAGGGCCAATAAAACTTGTCTTGCACAGCAAATGGCTTCCTCTGTGCAGTTCTTTATGTCATCTGTTAACACAGGCTTCCTCCCTTTTATGCACTCACAACATTAAAGCGCTAACACAAATACATCTAATAAGCAAAAGAATTAAGCTGCGTGCACTAGATGATTTATTAAGTCTTTTCTATCTCTAACCTCAATGGTCCATAAGACGCAACCCTGGACAGAGAGGAGACATTAAGAATAGAGTGGGGGAGCCCAGTTTTGTGATAGGATTTGCAAAACCTCTTGAATATTTTTTTAAGTTGCATATTATGCGCCTTTTTACTGAGCTTTGTGCAACTAGCTGGGATCCAGATCCATATTTCGTTAGAACTGGAGAGTTTGGTTTGTGCCCATTTTTCATGTAAACAATAGTTTTTCTAGGGAAATGTAATAATCAGCTCTGTTTTTCAAACCAAATGAAAGCTTGTGCTTTGCAAGGAGTACAGATTCTTACTGAGAATAATTTTTGCCTGGCTTCTAGGATATCTGGGGAATAAAATTATAAATCTGTGAAGCTAGCGCTTTGCCAAAGGCACTTGGAAATTGAACCTCAAATGTTTCCCATCCTGTTCTAACTCTAGAAGCCATGATTGTCAAGTGGGTTCTACATAGGACTAAGTGAATTTTCCTGTCTCTAGCTGAGAAGCTTGAACTGAGCTGAGTCAGGCTGTCCGACGCCTTGTACGTATCTTCCTCAGAATAATCTGTTGCTTTAGTGCCAGAGATAAAAACCCAGGTGAAGTTTGCCATCTTAACTTCAGATGGGTACCAGAGCGAGAATCCCTGTCTGTATGTGTCAAAACAAAGCAAAGTCCTTTTGGACAGGTTTAAAACTCCTAAGAAGATGCAACAAAATAGCAGACAAATCTGACTTGCAGTGTCACCCAGCACCAAATCAATGCAGTAAATAAAAGGCATTTATCCCTCCCTTTTCCATCACCCCATCCTTTCATCTACCGCCCATTCTCCACCATCTCTACCTTCAGCGCACATAAAAAACAAACAAGTCAAAGCAGTGACAAGAACAGCGGTGGGCAAACTTTTTGGCCCGAGGGCCACATTGGGGTTGCAAAACTGTATGGAGGGCCGGGTAGGGAAGGCTGTGCCTCCCCAAACAGCCTGGCCCCTGCCCTCTATCCGACCCCTCCCACTTCCCACCCCCTGACTGCCCCCCTCAGAACCCCCAATCCATCCAACCCCCCTGCTCCTTGTCCCCTAACCGCCCCCTCCTGGGACCCCCCACCCCTAACTGCCCCCCGGGACCCCCCCCATCCAACCCCCCCTGCTCCCTGTCCCCTGACTGCCCTGACCCCTATCCACACCCCCGCCCCCTGACAGGCCCCCCAGGACTCCCATGCTTATCCAACCCCACCCGCCCAATTCCCCATCCCCTGATCGCCCTCCCCCAGAACCTCCGCCCCATCCAACTGCCTCCTGCTCCCCATACCCCGGGACCCCCTACCCCTTATCCAACCCCCCAGCCCCCTTACCATGCCACTCAGAGCAGCATGTCTGGCCACTGCACCGCCCGGCCAGAGCCAGACACGCTACCGCGCAGCCCTGCAGGAGCGCTCAGCCCCGCCGCCCAGAGCGCTGCCTGCGAGGCGGCATTGCTGAGGGGGAGGAGGGACAGCAGGGGAGGGACTGGGCACTAGCCTCCCCGGCTGGGAGCTCAAGGACCAGGCAGGACGGTCCCGCGGGCCGGATGTGGCCCACTGGCCGTAGTTTGCACACCTCTGGACTAGAACCTGAGAACAGATTCTCAAACCTACTCATGCCAACCATAAGCATTCCATGGGAATTAGCTAATGACAGTGCTGTGTATGCCCACCTCCCTTAAATTGTCAATACAGCCAAGGTCTATTCCATCCTACTCTGGTGCCACAAGGCCTGAAGAACTGGCAGTACATTAAGGAAGTGTGGAGAAGGATCCACTTCATTTTGCTTCTACAAACACAGAGCTACAGGGCCACTGCAACCGGCATGAACACGAAACCAAAATAACCATGGGAGGATTAGCTCCTCTGTTCTTGAAGGGAACAAATCAGAGACAATGAAATCAGAGAAAGAATTACAATGTCTATAGAGGATCCCCTGGAAATAGTAGGTTTAGAAATCAACATAACTTTGACTTTGCTGCTGGATCTGTCCCACCTTGTTTTAAGATTTTCAGCCCAGTGTTACAGATACAAGAGGTTGAGATAGATCAGCCAAGTATCCCATGATTCTCTGAAACGAACCAAAACCAAGCTCCTGAACTTTAGAGAAGTCTGCATTTGGATCCAAACTTCGTGGCTGACCTTTCTCTTTGTAACATGCCAAACCCAAGTTCTGAATACATCTCCGACTCTGGGAACGCTCAGATACAAATTTGAATTTTGAGATGTGCTTCCGTGTTTATTCCAAACCTTCTGCTGACCTTGGCTCACCCAAGAGAGGAAATCCTGATATCAGTACAGCCCATTAACATAGCCACATGGGGCAAAGGGAATCAGTGAAGCTGAGCCCCACAGTAGGATGGAGCAGCAGCACCACAAACTGATCTCCCAGCTGTTGAAGGTAATAATTAGGGTTGCCAACAGTCCCTTATTATTTCATCTCTGTACAACAAGATCGGGAGTGCTGAGTGCTGCAAAAAGCAGCAAGAAATCCCCCTGGTGAATGTAAGTAAGTACTGCTTATTATTAATAATAATGATTATAATAATAATAACAACAATAGCAGGGGTCCTGAGAAAACAGTCCCTTATTTTTGAAACACAATATTGGCAATCCTAATGCAAAAGGAACAGAGAGCATTCAGGAGCAGATCCGCACCTCTGGAGGGTAATTTGGCCAGATGTTACTAATGTTATCCACGAAGGAATGCAGAAACGTACTGCTCATTCCTACAGAGACTGTAACTGGAGAGGGAAAAAACTCTGTTCTGGCTCAGTAGCTGAATCAATGGTTCCAAGCAATCTTGCCTCTGGAATGATAAAATGAAGAACATGCAGTGGCTGCCCTTTGAAAGCCATTGCTAGTATTATTAGGGATGAGAGAACCTCTGTAGCGGCTCAAGAGGGCAGTGGACCCTAATCAAAACCACAGACTGCAACACCCCACGTGCAGGAGGAGGCAGACGGGCCAGAAGACCAGTTCTCCATCCTAGACAGAGGAAAGACAGACGAGGGTGCTGAGAGGAGAGAGATGGAAGGTGCCTGGGAGAAGGGAAAAAGATGAAAGGGTAGTGAAAGAGATGGGGGTACCTCAGAAAGGGCACATCTGGACAAAGTTCAGATACAAGTACAAGCCTGCCAGGGAGCCTGGGTACATCTGCAGTACTGCTGTTACCTGTGCTTGCTAGATTAAAACTAGCACTGCTATGCGCCTACCCATGCCACAGTCAGACGCTCACTCGCAGTGCAGACACACTCAAAGAGAAAAATGAGCCCACAGTCCATTAGCGATCAGAGAGAAGATGTAACAGAAGGGACCGTACAGTACAGTCCATGATGTGATTTTAAACCACAGCTTGCATTGGGTGACTGAGGAAGGGCAGCACTGGGGAGAGACCCAGGAAGAATTCCAACTGGCTTAGCCAGAATTCCCCAAGTACTTGCCGGACTGGCTGCTATGCCCCCCTTTGAAGGGGTAATAGCATGCTGTCCTCTCCAGCAGTTGGCTGCTGTGGAGGGAGGGTAGGACTGGGTTCTCCATGAAGCACTGCTCAGCAGGTATAAACCACCCTTCCTGTTATTCTGCCCCACTCCCCTTTTGGGGGAAGGAGTGTAGAGTGCAGTGAGCTGGGTGCAAACAACTGTGATCTTGGCAGCTTCTCTTTTCCTCACGTCCTGCTTCGTTCTCCTCCAGCTTCTCCAGCACATGTCCAAGGAGACAGGAAGGGACAGGTCAAGACTCAGGCCATCCAGGGAACGAGTGACCTTCAATGCACAGCTGTCCAGGCCACTTCACAGCTGCTTGTAGAATGCACTGCAGGTGCAGGCCATGCTCAGAGAACCTGGCACAGGAACCCACCATTAGCATCTCCCAAAGTGGCTACAAGGGTTTCTCCAAAACCAGGAGATGTGGAAGAGACAAGCCAGAGTCTCCCGTCCGAATCAACGTCGGGCAGACATATTAAGACTAGGTGACCCCAGAGAAGTTCAGTTGTGAATACCGGCCACAACATTTTGATGACACCCAACCCAGAATGTGATGAGTAGTGTGCCACAAGGTGAACAGCACTACGTTGTTCTGGCAGCTTTGGACTCCTGCATGAACTATTTATTCAACTGTTCACTAATGACCTGCCAGTGAAGCCTGCAGCATTCAATCCAAAGTGCGACTCCCTCTCCGAGCAGGAGAAATGCACTGAGAAATTCATGTGCACATTTCAGAAACGGGAATTTCCAAAGCGTGCTTGGGGAAATGCTGATTTCACTCTGAATTAGAAACTGCAGTGTCTGTATCTGCCACTGCAGATTTATTCTGAGGGCTTGTCCACACAGGAAGTTAAACCAAATTAATGAAAGGTGGGAAATTAACATGCATTAAATCCCTGTGTGGACACACTCATTCAGAATTAAAGTGGATTTAGGACTTGTGGGAGTCATTCTGGGGCTAGGTCTACACTACCCGCCTGAATCGGCGGGTAGAAATCGACCTCTCGGGGATCGATTTATCGCGTCCCATCGGGACGCGACAATCGATCCCCGAATTGACACTCTTACTCCACCAGCGAAGGTGGGAGTAAGAGCTGTCGACGGTAAGCCGTGGAGGTCGATTTTGCCACCATCCTTACAGCGGGGTAAGTCGGCTGCGATATGTCGAATTCAGCTACGCTATTCGCGTAGCTGAATTTGCGTATCTTAAATCGACCCCCCCACCCCGTAGTGAAGACGTAGCCTAAAATAGTTCTTCCTGATTACATATTCCTGATTAACTGCATCTATGGATGCTCTTACTGCAGCTCAAGTGTCTTATTCTGAATTAACACTTTTGTTCCAGAACAATAGCATCTACACACGGAGCTTTAAATTTATACCCTACATTAATCTGAATTAATTTAGTTCACTTTAGCTGAATTCACTAAAGCAAACTAAGAGTTTAGTGCCCTTTAACTAAAGGTGTGATGTGAAAGTACATCAGTTAATTTGGTTTAACTTCCTTTGTACACAAGCCCTGAGTCTTGGCTTCCAGATCTTTCATCTAATTCGAACGGAAGGATGCAAAGTCTTAAAAGCCAACCTCAGAATTAATCTGCAGTGGCCAATGCAGACCTAAACCTACCATGATAAGGAAAGCCCCTAAGGAAAAAGCAAATTGCTCAGAATGGGATGGAATAAGCATGAAGCTGCCTAACCATCAGAAAAAAGAAATTTAGTCCAAGCCAGGACGAGAGGGAGACACGGAATGCAAAAGAAGCTGTAACTTGATAGACTGTGGTAATGTACCCACATGTTTGGCAGAGGTTGGGAGTCACCAGCCAAATCTCAGTCACAGCCAAAGACATTTTCTGTAAAGAAACTAGGGATTAATAGGGATGGATTACCTAAAACAGCTAATGCCAATTACAGCAAACTCAGCAGCATCCTGTTGCTTTCCTTCTGCTGCTGCTGAGGAATGTAGTGTGCAGATGAGCCTGATTTCTCCAGCCCTGTTCTTAATGCTGGAATTGTTCTGGTGGATCATGCAGTGACCAGACCAGATGCACCTGGCCACAGAAGTGATGATAACTCTGAGGTGTAACATGGGCCTTCAGGTTTTCTACCCTAACAAACTTGGTGCTGAGCTTTAACTGGGCCAGATCCTGAAAGTTAACAGAAAGAGATCCTTTAATGACCAGCTGGGAGTTGCTGACAGCCGCAGTTGTGCTCACAATGTCAGAGGCTCCTCCGAGACACTCATTAATTCCCAGCAGTGCCTAGCCCTTCATTCATCACTGGATGCCTTTCTAAAGGATATGCCCCAGTACCACTTCAAGTTACTTGTACTTGATGCAGGAATCAGTGGGAGGAATGCTATGCAGGGGAGCCTTAACCTTCTGGGCTAAAAATCTGTGACTCTGAATAATTGCTATTCTAAAATCGAAAGTCAAAGACACAGAAGCCTGGACCATTTTTGGAGCTATGTGGGTTCATTTGGTCTCTATGACAGATCCGTAGTCAGTTCAGAGTTTACCAGGTTTCACAGCATGGATACTAAGTGCTCCACAACGACAGCAGGGAGAGAACACATACACAGACCCCTACCAAGTAAAGGAACCTCTCCTTTAGTTGTAGCAGTATCACAGCCTAGGACACAGCTGATCCAATGGCTGGCAGCTAAACAAATTCAGGCACAGATTTTTGACAGTGGGGGGACATGGGGGACTCCCCGTCACTTGAAGTCTTTGATTCAAGATGGGATATCTTTCCAAAAGCTTTGCCGTGGCTCAACCCGAAGTTATGGGTTTGGGGCAGAGTTTACTGGGTGAGGATCTATGGCCTGCGTTATGCAGGAGATCAGACTAGATGTTCCTAATGGTCCCTTCTGGCCTTAAAATCCATGAAACTGAGTGGTTGTAATTCCGCCCAACCCAGGGCAGTGGTACCCTAGCCAGTACCAGCCCATTACACAGGAATTTCTAGAAAATGGGTGCCCTGTGCAATAGCCAAACCACTTGCTGGGATCATCAGTCCACCTCCTGGATTCATTCATCTTGTTGGATATTAGCAAGTCTCCATTTTCCAGTGTTGCCATTGCCAGCAATGAGTTAATCGCCGGCTCCATGCTAAGCATGGCTGGACTTTCCTGCTGATTCTCTGGGACACTCTGCCTACCATTCCCAGACCTGAAGAAGAGCTCCGTGTAAGCTCAGAAGCTTGCCTCTCTCAACAACAGAAGTTGGTCCAACAAAAGACTCCCGGCTCTCCTACCTTGTTTTGCTGATTCTTGTTTCTTTGGATGTGAACTTTAACTTCCAGTTCCCCAGCTGCAGCTAACACATTCATTGACAACCTGACTTCTTGTCACTTCCCCTCTCAGTGGCTGCCCTGGAGTGGGATTCCTTCAGGGAGCTCTTTTCATTTAAACTCATCTCTCTTTTCACTCCTTCACAGAAAGGTCTCATAAAGTGATTTCCTTTTTCTTCCCCGCCTTTGATCCTTTCTCCTTTGATTTGCTTTAATTCAGAGAGTTGTAGATAAATATTGTTTTTCCTCCTCCAAGGATTGGGGAATTGGGACAAGGAGAGAAGAGGGAGGGAGAAGAGGCTTGTGTGTGGATATGAAGTCCAGAGCCTGGAGTTTTCTGATCCATCCAGCTTTAAGGAAGAACGGCTACTTCTGTGAACTGGTTTCTGGTCTATCAATTTTTTGTGCTACTGCAGAACCTTCCCTTGCAGCCACTTAACTTTTTCACAGTCAACATGGCTGTTGTTAAAGGCAGAGAGTGGGGAACTACTCTTCTGGGAGTAGAAGCCCAAAGACAGTGCTCGATTGTGGCCCAGTTTGTGCAGCAACACAAGGGAGTTACAGGGGTGTAAGGTACCCCCTTCTGCCAGCTATACAGGTTGAGGGTAGCAGCACAGGAGACAGAGCTTCCCAGCAAGCCAAAAACATCAGTTATTCGCTCAGTTCTACTCAGAAGAGTTAATTAGGCCTTATCAATACTGGAGATTTGCCCCAATTATAGCTGTCAGCAGCCAGCCACCAGTGTAGTTGCACCAGTACAAACCTCTACACAGAGACAGACAAAGCTAATAATTGCACAGTGCACCCTCTTCGGCTGCTTGAAGCCAAGGTAAACTGCTCTGGGGCAAATTGTGGCTTATAGGATATGTCTACGCTGCATTTAAAAGCCCGCAGCTGGCATGTGCCAGCTGACTTGGGCTTGTGGGGCTGGAGCCTGTGCTCTAGGACCGTGCGAGGGGGGAGGGTCCCAGAACTCGGGCTGCAGCCTGAACCCAAATATCTACGCTGCAGTTAAACAGCCCCTTAGCCCCAGCCCTGTGAGCCCAAGTCAGCAGGCACAGGCCAGCCATGGGTTTTAAAATGCAGTGTAGACAGACCCACAGAGGCTTTGCATGCCTGTACTAAGAGTTTGCACTGATGCTGCTGCATCACTAGCTGAAACTGGGGGAATTCTTGTTACAAACAGAGACTACTAGAACTGGTGGAGAAATGGCTGGGGGCGGGGGATTTTGGTGAATTCCAAAGCATTTTAGTGCTTTGTGTTCCCCAGCATCCTGATTTTTTCATTTTCTACATTTTAAACTGAAGTTTTTTTAATCAAAAATTTGTGTATTGATTTTTTTTTTTTTTGGATGGGAGGTCACAGAGTTTTGTGACTAAACTCCCAAAGGGGACACTTTTTAGCTTCCCTCATTTTGGGTCTCCGCAGAGAATGGCCCGCGTGAGAAAGCTTTGGATCGGGATCTGAAGCCAGGTCCGAACTCTGTGTTTGAGAGGCACTTGGGTTCCAAGCAGGGCCGGCTCCAGGCACCAGGCACCCAAGCTGGTGCTTGGGGCGGCACCTGGAGGGGGGTGGCGCGGCGCTCCGGCCGCCGGGGAGAGCGGAGCCACAGCCAGGCTCGCCGCCCTCCCCCCGGCGCTCTGGCCGCCCTCCCCCCGCGCCCTGCCCCCGGCCGCCGGGGGGAGAGCGGCGAGCCCCTGCCGGGGCCCGCCGCCCTGCCCCCGGCGCTCTGGCCGCCGGTGGGGGGGAGAGCCGAGCCCCCGCCGGGGCTCGCTGCCCTCTCCCCGGGGCTCCGGCCAGCCCCCCCCCCTGGCAAAAAAGCCAGAGCCGGCCCTGGTTCCAAGGCTCTAAGCTAAGGGCTTTGGGCTCCCGGTTGTAGCAGGGCAGCATATGCAACACCATACTAAGGCTAATGTGATGGAAACAGGGTCGTACCCTCAGGATACGATCACTCAGGACCTGTCTACACTTACAGCGCTGCACCGGTGCAGCTGCAGTGCTTAGTGAAGACGTTTCCTATGCCAACGGGAGAGCGTCTCCCATCAGTGTAGGTGCTCCACCTTTCCGAGCGGTGGTAGCTGTGCTGATAGGAGAAGCCCTTTCCTCGACATAACTCTGGCTCCAGGGTCGGCCAGGTTGGTAGCGCAGACCAAGCCTTACTCTCCACAACCTCAGCTGTTATGTTTCTGTCTCTTCATGTACTAGTACTTCAAACACATTAGCTGCCCAGAATTAAACAGAATTACTGACAGGACTGGCAAGATATTTCCAGGAGTGGGGGCTAGATCAGGAAGCGGAGGCACCCTAAAACCATTTAGCACATCCCCTTACCTATCATTTCCAACCAGTTTACACTCAACTGCTGAACCTTTCCCTGCAGGCAATTTCCTGCCCTCTGGGCTTTTTCTGACATATGACAGGCCCCGTGAAGACCATTCCTTGTTGAGGGAGGAGAGGAGAGACCTGGCTTCTTATGGAAATCTCTCTGCTGACACAATGGGGCCAACACAATCACATTCCACCCCCAGCCGCTGCAATTATCAGCCTGCTCAGCCTGACAGGGCAGGCGAGCAAATGGAGAAACCCATTTTTAAAATGATTCCATTTACAGAAATAAATAAATAAATACATAGCAGAAGGTGGCGCTTCGTTCAGCATTTTTACTTGGAAAGCTAAAAACCACCACTGGCCTTTTCCTTGGCTGCAGTCACGGCTCATGCAGCGCAAAGGAGTACATTCTCTGATCTCGGGGCCAGCTGTGTGCCCATGGGCTCCCCGGGCACTAGAGCAATCTAATAGCTGCTATAACTTATATCAGCTGCTAACAAAGGCCCTAACAGACAGTCAGGGATCAGCACCATGCAGAGACATCCTGGCTACTCCCACCTTCGCTTTGGTCACACCCTATATGCCAGTGACAGAGCGGGGGTACGGAGGATGGCTGTTACGCTGGGTGATCCTCTTGTGGCTGGGTATACCAATGTTAAGGCCAAACTCAGTCAGCGACATGGTGCAAAGCAGACACGCTGCAGCCCAGGATCTAGTCCCAAGTGTCTAGAACAGCCAATGGTGGAGGTGGGTCACAACAGAAACATGGCTCGTCTCTAGGGTCGAGCGTGTGTGAAAGTTCTTGCCTGCTCTCGTCTGTCTGCTGGCGTAATGAAGTTGGTGAGGTACGAGCACCTTTCTGTTCCCCTTTGAAATATCCGCAGTGGGGGGGAAAGAAAGAGGACGCCTCTTTCAGGAAGCAAGAGGGGACAGGCCAAGATCACAGCTTAGTCCCAAGCATGTCTCATTAGGCAGCAAGGACTTGGCAGGAGTGATATGAACCGTGCTGGCTCTGGCAATCCTGCTGACTCTGCCGCGCCCCCAGTCCACCTCATTAACATGGTATTAAATTGGAATTATGGGAGATCCTATTATCTGCTGCTTATAAATTACTACAGGCCACCGTCCCATGCCTGCTGACGTCCGCTGTGATAATTATATTGATAAGGAGAATTGGATCAATGAGGCTGCACAGATTTCTACTGTATCAGTCTGTCAAATTACTCTATCGCTTTCTCTAGTTTATACAGGCATTAACTATCTGACCTGCTTATGGTCATTAGTTAATAATCACTGTCCTGCATCAGTTATCTCTCCACTGTGTCTATCCATCTAGCCATTGTATCCTTGTTCTGTTAGTCTCGCTCTTTCATATCTCAGTCTTTCATCTGCCTCTCTCCCCCTCTCTCATTTCCTCAGCTGGTGGATTTCTGTTTGCTCTTCTGACCAACTCTTGTGTTCCTATTGAACCAGACTGAATTCTGCTCCGGAGAGAAGAGCAGGGGCAATTTTATATTCACACATCTAAGCTGTGTCTATAATCCTGCAATGAGGTTTTATTCGACGTTCCAGCCAGGCTTTGTACAACTAGCTCAGAGTCACAATTACCACCCCCACACAAAAGGCAGAGCGGGCCAAAGAGCAGGTAGTTAGCTTCTAACAAACACAAGTCCATCAAAGGCAACGAGCGCTAATTAGTCCCTGGGCTCCTCCCACCGCTGCCAGCCATTGCCGAGGAGAAGCTTCTCTCCCAGGGTCAGTGAAGCCACCATGGAGTCACTAGAGACCCCAGAGATATAGGAGGCTACCTAGCGAACACACTAATTGAAGGAAGTGCCTTCCCACCTCCAAGTCACGCTGGCAAACGAAGTTGAGATCAAGCGAAAGAGGAAAGCTAGAGAGTTTCACTGCTGGGGAGGCTCAAAGCAAGAGTGCTGATTTTCTTTTGAGGTGTCACCAAGAACTCCAGGAAAGGCGGCTAGAGAACTGCAACACGCTGAGATGGACATTTCCCAGGGTCAGGTCAAGGTGGAGGCTGTTCAGTCACAGAGTTAGTAGCACACATCTCAGGTTCAGCAGCACCTGAGCTCTTTGTGACAGCAGTGGGCAGCAGTAAGGGACCAGCTACCAACAAGAGGAATCAAGGTCACAGCAAAGACCACCAGTAAGGAGAAGGCACTGTATAATTCAGGGAAAGTGCTACTGTAGGCTGAGATATCCTGGTTCTACACGAACAGCAGTGGAAATGCATACTGCTCATCACTAGATATGAGGCTGAGCCAAGAAGTTTGGACCTAGATCTAAACTTCAGTGAAGTTTGAGGGTGTTAAGATAAGAACTTCCAGTTGGGATCCATGTGATAGAGCCAGGACTAAATGATGAAATTCAGATCCAGAGGGAACCAAATTCACCCAGGTATTAGCAAGCACAATGTCAAGTCAATGAGAGTTGTGCCCAGTCACAACTGGTACCTCTCCCATCCACCTCCTTGTAGTAAAATTTGACCTTCATTTCCTCTCTGTAGATTTCAACAATGTCACATGGAGCATAAGTGAGGGTAGAATTCAGCCATTTCGCACACCCACTGAATACTAAATGGATGCAAGATACACTACTTTAGATCTTATGACTTGTTTTACCATAATGCCTAGACGCCCCCAGCTGAGATCAGGGCCCTATTGTGCTAGGCAATGAACAAACACATAGCGGGGGCTTACAATCTAACAAACGCCTGAGGAGCTTGCATTGTAAATAGCAGGGCCGGCTCCAGGCACCAGCGAAGGAAGCAGGTGCCTGAGGCGGCCAACAGAAAGGGGCGGCACTCCATCCATTGTCAGGGCGGCACGTCCGGATCAGCGGTGGCACTTCGGCGGCAGCTCAATCAGCCCGCTCCGGATCGGCGGCAATTCGGCGGCGGGTCTTTCACTCGCTGTCTTGCTCCTCGGCGGCACTTCGGCAGCAGCTCGATCATGTTCTTTTTTTTTTTTTTTTACACCGCTTGGGGCAGCAAAAAGGCTGGAGCCGGCACTGGTAAATAGACAAAGGATGGGAAGGGAAACTGAGCTAAAAAGAGAGGAAATGACTTGCCAGCAGGTGAGTGGCAGCACTGGGAAAAAGGAAACAGGCTCTTTGACACCCAGACCAGTGTCCTACCCACTAGTTCTCACGGCCTCTTTGCCATTTACACCACTGACTCCCATTTTCTGGCCAACGTACACCTGATGTGTCACTTGCACTAGGGAATTTGGCCTGAGCCATCCATGGAGGCTGGATCTACTGACATCAGGTCTGAATTAAATATATTTTTCTTGCTTTTCCAGGGAACATTAGGAGAGAGAGGAACTATACCAATGTGTTCCCATGTGCATGCTCAGTAGCCACAGGCAGCATGAACCAAGCAAGGGTAGGAAAAGTGCAACAGAAATATTTAGATAATATACGATAACAACCCTGTAAACGCTGAAGAGGCGGCGAACAGTTATGTTTTCAGGCACGTCACGGCAATGTGTGAGAGAGAAAGCAGTAAACAGGTATTTAGGGGGGGGGTCAGAGGGGAGAGGCAGATATGTGCTGCCATTCCCATGGGAAACAAAGACAAGGTGCAAGGCACAAAAATAATTATAAATAATATAGGGCAATTTCACATGATTACTGCACTGGCAGTTACTGGTAGAGCTCAGACTTCGATAACGGTCCCCAGTCCGGATTGGCAAATGAATTTGTACTCTGCTTCCTTTCCCCCAGTGCCTCCATGAGCACAACACTCAGGTACGATCCCTAGAATAGTGGCCTGTCAGTGGGGTCATAAGGCTGCTACTGGCTGGTAGGCACAGTTTATAGTGTTGCCAGTTCTCATGATTTTCTCCTAATATTTGGTGCCTTTCTTAAAGTTAGAGGATTATGTGAGACTCTTGGCTTTCATTAATAAACAATTGAGTTTCTAGCTGTCGTGGTTGTGAAGAAAAGCTTGGAAATGTGACCTGCATGCGCCCAGAAAGCAGAAGACAAATTAAATGAACCCAAACTTTTTTTTTTAATTATCTCATGATTTTTGAGGCCTGGCTCATGATTTCTGAACAACTGGTGTTGGCAACACCGTGCACAGCTGGGCAACTCTCTGATCAATTGGCTAGGCAAAGCGGAGGGAGCACTGCATTCACAAGTCTGCTCATTTTCAGTTCCTCGGCATTGCAGGGCTTCGAGCAGGGCAGACGAGGGAATTACAGTAAGGACCAGTGTTCCTATCTTCAGCTCCCAGCTCCCCAGAAAAAAAACCAACCTTTCTTCCCAGCTCTTCATTCCCTTGCAAAACCAGATCCAAGCTCACTTCCAGCCTCCCTAACCTCTTGCAACCCCTGACAGAGTGCCGTAAGCCAGCTGTCACCCCCTCTCCCTCATCCCTCCACATTCACTGACTCGCCCCACTACCAGACCGGCCTCGCCACTAACAGGCCTCCTCCATGCTCCCAGATGCATGTTTGCCCCTTAGCCACCACCCACCTGCTGGTTTCTGGCCCAGTAGCCAGGTTGGAACCAGCAGGCGGGGGAGGGGGGGCACAATTTAGGGTTCAGTGATATGTATCACTGGGGTTGGACCTTCACCTTCACCTGGATTCAGTCTTCAATCCCCACCCCAAATTGTAGATTAAGCCTCAACTGGATTTGGGTGGGAACTCCACCTCCTTGGCCAAATTCTAGTTTAATTCAAGAGGGCTGGCGCAGCAGCTCAGACGTCTCTTTTTCAACGTGCCATTACACTATATCGCCCTACTGAGTTTTGATTGTTAGAACACAAAGGCCTGTTTGCGCTCTCACAGCTCTGTAAGTCAGGAGCAACACAAACGCACGTCAATGGGCCTGCCTCCCCATTGCCCTGCACCTTGCCTCATCACTTACACCAGCGCAACCTGAGTGCAAAGCAAGTGGAAAACGCTCCCTGCGGTGCAAATGAGTCCAAGCCAGGGCCAGCTCCAGGCACCAGCGCAGCAAGCAGGCGCTTGGGGCGGCCAATGGAAAGGGGCGGCACGTCCGGCTCTGCGGCGGCAATTCGGCGGCGGGTCCCTCAGTTCCTCTCGGAGGGAAGGACCTGCCGCCGAATTGCTGCCGAAGAATGAAGCGGCGGCAGTAGAGCTGCCACCGAAGTGCAGCCGATCACGGCTTCTTCTTTTTTCTTCCCCCGCCGCTTGGGGCGGCAAAAACGCTGGAGCCGGCCCTGGTCCAAGCCAATGGAGAATCAGGTCCAATTGTAGTTACATGGGTGTAAAACCAATAGACACATGAGGAAGATCAGGTCTACTATTTTCCACGTGGAAACAAAACAGTTTCCACTTTGAAAGTGGCACATGCTACAAACACTATCCAATGTAATCCAATAATAGTTCACAGCACCAACACACCCAAAGGTTCAAGAACTGTAGCAGGGCTCTCAGGAGGAGGCTCAGCAGTCACAAGATTGCTTTGAAAGGAATAGAGGAATAGAAATGCAAAGCGCTGCATTTAGGCTCACACGAGATCCTTTGTCTGTCCTGGTCTGCATGGGATGGCACCACCTAAGTTTACTTGGAGCTTCGGAGCCAAGTGATCACCAGAACTCCGCATGGTATTCAGCTAAACAAAGCAGTTCAACCACTTGTTGGCATCAGCAATAAGAGAGAGCCCCGAGGAGGTTCAGGTGCATTTGGTCGTCAAAACACTACAAAGGATTTTGTTGACACTAATGATGGGCACAAACCAATACACCAAACCCAACGGTCCTGGAACTTTGGGGGGTGTTAGATATCGACTCCAAGATGCAGATTCTAATTCGACTAGTGGCCCTCATCTTTAACAGGGCAAACCAAGAACCTGGATCCAACACACCCCCAAGCTTCAGGATGTTCAAAATCCAGATCTGTAGTTTAAAAGAGGTGAGCAAAGTCCTTGATGTGAATGGGAAAAGGAGGGGGTCGGGAGAACTTGGTTCTATTCCTAGCTCTTCCACAGACTTGCTGTCTGGCCTTGAGGCAAGACACTGAGGCCAACATTTTCAACCCTGGTGCCTAAAGTTCAGCTCCTACATCCATAGTTGACACTTAAATTTAAGGTTCAGATCCTCAAAGGTGTTTAGATGTCCATGGGAGTTAGACATCTAAATACCTTGGAGGACATGAGCCGAGGAGCCCAGCTTTAGTCTCACACTGGCAATGTTTGCCATTTACTTCTCTATGCCTCTGTTTCCCCATTTAAAATGGGGATGCATCTACTGCACAGGAGAATGGATTGCTGATATGTGCCAAGCACTTTGAGATCCCCAGATGGAAGATGCTGCATAAAGAGCATAGGAGTTGCCAGTATCCTGTCTCCAAAAGTGACCAGCAGCAGATGCTCCAGAAGAAGGTGCTAGAAACTCTGCAGTAGGCAGATGTGGGGGTGATCTGCCCTCCATGAAGGTCTCCTCCTAATCCCTGATAGAGATTGGTTTAAACACGGACAAGATGAGGTTTAATCTCCTTCCGAATACTCTTTTTGTCAGCATTAACTGTAACACCTCTGGATATTCTTGTGATCCATATAAATGTCCAATCCCTCTTCAAAGATTAAGCACAAAGTTATGGTTAATTTAAATGTAACCCTTCTGCCAGGTGGTGTTGGCAGCAGCACGGCCAGGTTCAATACCTAGGAGTGCCTTTTAATATCACAAAACAGAACTGGCTTGAGCTCCCACCCAGAAATCTGGAAAACTAACCACCACCCGTGGGTGCTTCTCGGAGACAATACTTCCCCATTCGCAAACAAATGAAAACTTTTATTCCAAGGGAGCGGGAACTCAGCATTAATTTGGGAAACGACCGCAACGATTCAAAAGTACGTAAACCATAAGGAAACACCCACCCCACGGTATCTCGGCCAGCAGTCCTTTGCCTCAGTTTCCCACCTTGCGGTTTGAAAGTCCAGTGAATAGGTGTCCCTTTAACATGCCACTCCGCTTTCCCTCCACTGCACCCCATTTGCAGCAGGTTATCTGAAGTGAGCAAGGTCCCAGAATTCAGGGGTGCATTCACCTCCCACCCCTCAATGGGGGCCAAGCAGGGCCTTCGCTGCTGCTGCTGCTCACCCCTGCCGCTACTTACCGCTGTCACTGTGCGCCGCTGTGCCTTCTGCATCCTCCCTTTCTCTGCTACACTTTCCCCAGCAAGGTCTAAGGTTCAGCCCCCTACTGCTACTCATCCGTGATTTCAGCTCTAGTGAAACAAGGCCTCTAAATTGAGTCTGATCAGCTTTACTTTTAAACACAGGAAGGGGAGGGACAGATGGTATCCATGCCGCTTTAAACAGAGCCCACACCACCAACGAGGAACACCTCGCCCCCACCCCCTCTGAATTGTACCTCGATTTGGCATCACTACCTTCTGCTTAGCAAGTAGGTTACAGCGAGGGTGACCCCCTCAATTAGGGCATGGTAAGTACAGTTCTGCTGCCCTTTAGTCGTACCATAAGCTAACAACAATCCATTAACCCTGCATTCAAGACTAAAGTGAAATTTTAACCCAAAACAGCCAAAATTGATCACGTTGATCACTCTGCCCATCACCAAGGCAGAGTAGGTGGGTCTATGCAAGGTCTTTTGCCCTATGAGGTCTTTCCCCCCAGTTCATCAATCTATGTCAGGGTCAGTGCCGGCTCTGGCTTTTTTGCCGCCCCAGGCAAAAAAGCCTCCCGCCGCCCACCCCCCACCGCGGGGAGCGCGGCAAGGGATGGCGCCGAGCCCGGCTGCGGGCCCGCTCTCCCCGACCAGCCGGAGCGCCAGGGGGAGGGCAGCAAGCCCGCCGCAGCTCCGCTGGCGGCCGGAGCGCCGGGAGGAGGGCGGAGAGCCCGGCCGGGGCCCCGCTCTCCCCGACCGGCTAGAGTGCCGGGGGGAGGGCGGCGAGCCCAGCTGGGGGTCCGCTCTCCCCGGTGGCCAGAGCGCCAGGGGGAGGGCGGAGAGCCTGGCCGGGGCTCCGCTCTCCCCGGCGGCCAGAGCGCCGGGGGGAGGGCGGCGAGCCCAGTCGCGGCCCCGCTCTCAGGCCGGAGCGCCGCGCCGCCCCCCTCCAGGTGCCGCCCCAAGCACATGCTTGGTGGGCTGGTGCCTGGAGCCAGCCCTGGTCAGGGTAGAGCTCATTCAGACCCTGGTTGACATAAGTAATTAATTAGGGTTGTCAACTCAATGGGTCAGTTCCTGCCTTTGGATATATATGCGCACTTGCCATGAAATCTATCTTCTTTTGTTTCCTTCCTTTTTCTTGTGTGTGATGTTGCACTGACATTTTTAATCGTTTGCTTTTATATTGTATATTTTATGATGCTTTACAGAGTATTTATTACTGCATTTCAATTATGTGCCTAGTGCTTGTTATGCCCTAATGGTGGAGGGGAAGCAGGAAGGAGCAGACTGGGGAGACGTTGGGGAATATTTTCAGAAGGGCCTGCAGGATTTCGGCATCTAGGTCCCATTGATGTTAAATGGGAGCAAGACACCTAAGTCACTTTGCAATATTTGAAAACATCATCTTTTATATTAAAAAGTATTAGGCCACAGTCCTGAAAAGTGCTGAGCTCCAATTGATCACCCATATTTCCACTGACTTCAGTCTATATTTGTAGTAATTACTACAGGAAACGATGCTAAAATTCAATAATACCTTGCATTTCTGTTGGACCCTTTAATAAAGAACCACGAGCATTTTACCAGTGTTAATTAATTCAAGCCTTACACGCCCCCAGGGAGTTTAGATGAATAACTAGAGCCGGTCAGGAATTTTTCGATAAAACATTTTTTCAATTGCAAATGCCGATTGATCGAAACCCAAACTTGTCACGGGACAGGATCTGTTTCAAAGAGTATTTTGACTAAAACATATTTCTGGGGGAAAAGTTTTTAAATTGTCAAAATCTTTTGTCGCAACATTTTCTAAATGAAAAATTCCAGTTTTTCAGTTCAAAATGACTTTTCATTTTGAAGTTTAAGCTAATTATAATTAAAAAAAAATCAAAATAGTCCAAATCAAAATGAAGCATTTAGAAATCACTGAAATGAAATGATGTGATTGACGTGAACTAAAATTTTGGTTTGGATTTGGTTCATAAAAACTGTTCAAGATTTCTGCTTTTGGTCCCAATTTGAGACAGGAAATTTTTTCAATATCTCAAATTATCATGGGACGGGGGTAAGTTTCCCAGCAAGCTGTAATGAAAAACACTATGATTACAGTTGCTCAGAAAAAGAGGGGGAGGGGTACAAAAAT
Organism: Terrapene triunguis; assembly: GCF_002925995.2. NCBI lineage: Eukaryota > Metazoa > Chordata > Testudines > Emydidae > Terrapene > Terrapene triunguis. The sequence continues at coordinate 9,375,602 of NW_020664563.1, read as the reverse complement.
AAGATAAACTACTTCCAGCTAGCCTTTATTAACATCCCTCTTTTAACAGGTGGGTAAATTGAGGCACAAGGAAGTCAAAGTGAATTACCCCCCATGCACACACACAACGGGATGGTGACAGAACTGAATATAAACTGCAGCAATTCTGTCTCTCAGCCCCTGCTCTTACTGCTAAACTCCCCTTCCTCCAAACAACTGCAAACCAATTATACGACACAAACCATAAACTAATGATCCAATGAAAACAAAATGCAAGGCAAACAGATTGGCAGCTGGTAACCAATGTGCAATCAAATCGTCCTTTCTGCTGCACTAGGAGCAATTAGAGTCCTTGAGCTCACAGTCGCAGTCTTGCCCGTCTGCTGGCTTCATCCTCTCTGCTATGTTAAGCTGTAATTCTTTAAAGCAGAACAGATGGAGTTAACTGTTGGTCAACATACAATAGTCCCAGCAAGAGTTCTAGAGGCAAATGCATCCCTGGGCAACTCCACTGAAGTCAGTGATTTTATACCAGGGATAAATGTGGCCCTTAGAGTTGGGATTACCACCTGAAGACCACAAATCAATAAGAAAATGAAAAGTTGTCTTGTTCCAAATAAAGACACTTTACCCCATAATCCAGAACACAGGTAGGGGATGAAATGACTTCAACAGGAGATACTGGTCTGTCCAGAACATAAACCTAAACAAACTTAATACTGTACAGTCTAATTTAACAGTGTTACTACAGCTACTGAATTAAACCTGGCAATGTAGTGCTCAGTTTCTGGGGCATGAAATGCCATTTGAGATACCATACTGATATGAGAACATGTTTTTAAGTTTTTTCCCCTCCTGTATTGTATTTGTTAGTGCACCCGGAATAGGTCCCCATCTAAGAATTTATGCCCCAAATATATTAGCGAGTAGATGATGTGCTTCTACCAAATGAACCATTTCAGAACAAAAAAAAAAAATCAACCAAGTAAGATGCAAAATTTTCATGTCCCTGTGTAAAGATTTGGAGTGAAATCCTGTCCCCATCGAACTTAATGGCACTGACTTCAATGGGCCCAGATTCCACCCTGGGGATGTATGACAGCTCACAAAAGTGAGGTACTGATCGCCTGGCTAAATGAGACTGAGTATAAACCAGACAGCATCACTCTGCCAGCTAGTTACCAACAGGCCTCCCAGTATGCCCCAGCCAGGAACGGCCATCTCCCTTCTATCCCGGTCTATGGACTTTCGCATGAGCAAAGATTTCCAGTATTGGCAAACTGCACCAGACGTTGGCCCAACCCTTCAAGGTCCTGAGCACCACCCCAGAAGTGCTAAGCACCTTGCAAGATCCAGCTTTTGGGGCCAGAGCCAGTTCTCACTGAAAGACCCCCATTGACCTCAGTGGGCATTAGATCAGGCCCTTGGTGATGAGACAGACAAATGTGAGGACTGGACTCTGTTGAGCTGGCCAAATGCATGACAGGACAAATTCTGCTCTGGTTTACACCCCAAGCAGCCAGAATTTGGTCCTTCAGTTGTGACCTAAGGCCTCCAGCTACAAAAGGCTAGCAAATTATCAGACTGCACCATCTCGACAGCTTATGACTCACATTTAACCTTCCCTTAAAAACACAGCTATTTCCTTGCCAGCAATGAGTGAGATGCAGTCACACTGAGGCCAATGGGATGTCACTGGGTTACATCTATGCAGAATCTAGCCCCTTACACCACACTCCAAAAGACTCCTCCTGTGATCTGAGCACAGCGGTCCCGTTTAAAGGCTAATATCATTCATGTTCTTCTCATTCAGGGTCTCCAGGTTCTCAGACAGTTCTGTTGGCCAAGGCTGGCTTAGAAGTTGCTTTTCCTGCTCAAGAAAATGGGGGCTGACAGTGCAAACTTAGTCCTGAGGAACATGCTTATCGGTCTCAACTTGCTCCTGCTGGGATCAGTCCTCAAGCCCTTTGAGTGCCGGCTAGAGGTGACAACAGAGCGGATGAGGAGGCAAGTAGTGGACGAGGAAGGCAACTTTGCCAACTACAGCCCAACTATCAAGGAGCAATCCATGGTCTTCAACCATGTATACAACATTAACATCCCCCTGGACAGCTTCTGCTCATCAGCACTCGAGGCGTCATCTGACCAGGAGGTGAGTTCAGAAGACGACAGGATGACGGAATATACGGAGCAGACCTCAGACAGCGAGAGCCAGGTCACCTTCACCCACAGGATAAACCTCCCCAAGCAGGCTTGCAAGTGCTTCACCTCTGCCCAGGTCATGCAGGAGCTTCAGAGCAGAATTGAGATGCTGGAGAGGGAGGTGTCCATGCTACGGGACCAATGCAACTCCAATTGCTGCCAAGAAAATGCAGCTACAGGTAGTAACTGATGCTGTTAGATCTTGCTGGGGACTAAGGTCTCAAGAAAGGAAGGCGCGTGAGTTAGAGTGGGTGACATTACTCAGAGTATTAATGGAGGAAATTTTGCATTTGCTAATGGTGCCACAACGGTGCGTATACTCAGCACTGTCAATATTACTTATCAACATAAACAAAGAGGGCCAGATTCACTAGCTAGAACCCAGGCTACAGGTTCTGGGAGGCAGAAAGTCCATCGGGAGTTGGGTACAAAAGCACAAGTCTCCACTCCACACTGCTGGGAATCCCAAAGCCAGCCTGCATAGCCCAGAAAGAGGGTGGGACTGACTGGGGAGAGGCAGGGTCAGGGCATTCAGGAAATATGCTGATTCAGGGTATCTCCTCAGCTGCCATGGTTCCTATGGAGCCCTCGATGGAATTTAAAGCTCCTCCCCCTTGCAAAACTCCTAAGTGTGTGTGGTGACAGTTCTTCACCCCTAAAAAAGAGATTCAGTCTCCACATTCATTGATTCTTGAGCATCCCAACCTGTGACATGGATTTGTCAATGTTTATACATGCGGGAAATATCTGACAGTGAAATTCAGTCGCTGGCCCAAGTGCAGCTTGGTAAAGTGGGTACAATTCCCATGGAAGTCTCGGGGTCAAATTCAGATATAAATGGTGCTGGATGTAAGTTACACGTTGGGTATAAGTTGGTCAGAAGTCAGGTGCAAGTGGCAAAGGGTATCAATTTTGAACTCAGCAGATAATGCAAAGTGAGTGTAACCTGCCTGGCAGAGGCAGAAGGTGGAAGAAGAGTAGATAACCCTAGGACAGTGGTGGGCAACCTGCGGCCCACGGGCCGCACATGGCCCATCAGGGTAATCCGCTGGCGGTCTGCCAGACAGTTTGTTTACATTTGCACGGCTGCCCGCAGCTCCCAGTGACCGTGGTTCACTGTTCCCAGCCAATGGGAGCTGCAGGAAATGGCAGGCTGCAGGGACATGCTGGCCGCCGCTTCCCGCAGCTCCCATTGGCCGGGAACGGCGAACCGCGGCCAATGGGAGCTGCAGGCAGCCCTGCAAATGTAAACAAACTGTCTGGCAGCCCGCCAGCGGATTACCCTGATGGGCTACATGCGGCCTGCGGGCCGCAGGTTGCCCACCACTGTCCTAGAGTGTAAGAGGCTACAACGCCTGTCGGCTTCAGTGAAATGCCTGCTGATTTACCCTCATGTAACAGAATGGAACTGGGCCCACTTACCAAGGGCTGATTTTGGTTCCCACAAGAAATTGAACTGGTGTCAGTTACACTCACACCTATTTTGGACACTCATGCTGACTGCCGGATTGGTGCAAGTTATCAGACACTACTTTGTCACTTGAGCCCATTTGCTGATCAGCTTAGACCCTACATGCGACTTACCCAGCCATGTACATCACCAGTGAATCTGGCCTTCTCTCTGTGGTCACTTCGTGTTGAGCTTTCCCCAAGCTCTTCAATATATTCAGCAGTGACCTAGAGGAATCACTGTCTGCTCAGATGAGAAGAGAGCTGAACTTCATTGCTCTTTGCATCTTGGTCTTCCCCCCACTGCTCAACCAATGGCCTTGTACCCTGACCGAGACCTACAACCTTCTACCAATGTACCTCTCCATACTGGCCTAGAAAGACTTTCCTCTTCTGGGGAGAGATGGGAGCCCAGTCCCTTCACTCACTCCATCCCAGGCTTCCCCACGCTCCTTCAATAAACTGTGCCTGGCCTAGAGAAATTTGCTTCTCTTGGCATAAGAGGAAAAATTAAGGCCTAGATTTGACTTTTAGGCACTGGAGTGGTGTCTAAGTTTCAGGCGCCCTGGAGTAGTCCCAGAAGGCATTGTGACCCTGAGACACACCCCGAGTCACAATTCCTTCCCTGCTTCCTCCTTGTTCATGGTGAGGGAGGGGCTTTTTGCTACTAGCCTATACTGGCAGTGAGGTACAACACCCCCTGCCCTGGCTCTGCAGCTCGGCTCAGCCAGTGGGAAGGTAGGGTCAAGGCCCTGCTCCTTCCTCATGCCTCCATGCCTACCCATGCCAACTTGCTCCCTTCCTAGAACAATGCATCCCAGACCCAAGGTTGGGCAGGGGGGGAAGTGGGATGCTTAATCCCCGATATGGGCATGCAATCGAAGTCACAATCCAGCCTTAACTCTCTACATTGAACCACCGGGGCCTTTTCCCATGTACCACCAGCGAGGTGCGAGCATTCTGAAGAGCTACAGGTAAACAGGAACTGAACTTAACAGTGAGATTAATCCGCAGAGATTCCCGCCAAGAACAACCATTTTATATCATTGCAGCTCAAGTCCTTTCACCACTAACGTATTCACAACCACAGCTAAAGCCAGGTTAAAAAACAACTGCATGACACTAGCAAGATGATGAGGCAGCAAGTCCGTCTTGTATACCCCCTGCTCCTTAGCAATCATTAGGCCAGTTCTGTAACTTTTCATGGGATCGGTAGAAGAGAAAATCTACTGATTTCCTAAAAAGTCCCTTCACGCAATACAGCACTGCAGGAGTCAGCAATAAATGAGTTCTCTATCCTCTCCCTAGAAGGACTGAGTGGATATGAAAATCACAGTTAAAAAAAAAAATCAGGGGATAACTTTAGCTGCCATGAAAGACAAACAAACCCTTTTATAATGAAGGCACAAAACTATCAACAGAGTATTCCATCTGAATAATAATGCGCAAGCTTTGTGAAGCTTTCTATAACCCTTCCATTAGGGTTACTGTTTCAAAAGACACAGTTCAGTTCATCATCTCTACAAGGCAGTTCTTCAAAACCAAGGAAATAGCGGGTTGCTGTAATGAGATGGGTTATGAAGGAGGGTGTTGATACAATGAATTTCAATTGAGTGAGAAACCAGAGCCAAGACCATTTTTTACATCGGAGGGAGCTTCATAAAAAATGGGATGTTTTCGCAAAGAGTTTCTGCTTGACTCCTTAACAGCATGCATCCGGGGTCTCTGAATGGTGAAGCATAGAAAATGAACACTCAAATGGGGCCTATGAGAACTCCTCAAGGGGAGAAAATGTCAAGGTATGGAAGGTATCCAAAGCCCTATCCCAGGTGCAGAAAACCACTGTCCAGTGTAGGGGGAAGACAGGAATTGGCTACAATCAAAAAACCCACACTTTACTCCCCCATGTCTTCTCCTTTTTTAACTTGTTATTTTGTAATTGGCATAATACATAATTACACGGGGCTAACCCTGCTCTTAGTCACACAGCAATGTAAATCAGGAGTAACGACACTGAAGCCAATAAAGTTATATCAATAGCTAATAGGAGAATCAGGCTCATGATCTATGTCTGTGAGGGGGGATTATATGCACACATTATCATCATCCAGAGAGAACACAGCAACACACACAGAAATGTGTATGGGTCAGATCAGCAGCTGGTGTAAAATAGCACCAGTCCAAAGCAAGCGACACCAATTTACACCAGCTGAAAGTCTGGCACCAAACCCTTCTATCCGTACATACATAAAAATAAAATGTAAACTTCCCACCATTAAACTGACGTGCTGAATAATCACTGTTAAAATCAAGTAATAAAATTCAAGAGATAAAACATGAAAGGAGTTAGTTGTAAAAATAGTTGTAGGTCTATTTGGGTTATTTATAATGTATGCAAAAAAAATATTTATCGTTCTATGGAATCTCCAGTCCAATCTCAGCTACACCATGGTGATCTGGAGTAACTTCTTTAAATTCAGTGGAGTTACTCTGAATTAACACCAGTGTAAATCAGATAAGAATCGGTCATCCCCCACACACACCCAGTGCCAGACATTTCCATAAATGATCCTCCACTTTCCAGCAACTGTTCAAGCATCCTCTCTCATCTACTGACAATTTAACAAGAGTCTGAACATCCAAACACCACCCTAACATGGTCCTAACACACTTTATAACCAACCACTTTTATGTTTGTTGGTCAGCAACATATATGATAGGCGGTGATAGCACCACCTATAGTTAAGATTGCCTAACATTTTCCATTATAAGACTCTGTATTCATTTGCTTATAACTTTACCAAACTTCAACCATTCAGGTTGACATTTTCCACATCAGGTGTCTGTATCAGGCTGACTATTTTGGAAAAGTTTCAGTCAAATGGTTCAACCATTTCCAAGAATGAGTTTAGGGGAAAATACATTGTTTTGCCCATGTTAAAATAATTCTTACCACCATCTCACCGAGAAGCTCTTGTGCCTCCATGCACTGGAGTGAGGGATTGAAATTAGGTAACAGGACTGCCCTGGTGTCAGGGATGTGCCTTTGCTGTCCCTGTGAAAATGTGCCCAGATTTATCCAAACAATAAGCCTCCAAAAAATCTCATTTTGCACGTACTAACTAGAGACTTGTTTGGCGGCTTAACTCTCCAAAAATTCTGACTGCACTGAGCATGCTCCATCTCTGCACAGCTCCTACATGCCAACCAGACTGCATATGTGCCATCCCCACAGAACAGCTGAGTGTGCTCTGTCCCAGGCCTGCAGGGGCTGCACAGGACTTTTCCTGCAACTGTACCTCCAGCCAGGGGCTCAGCTGTGGTGCCAGGCACAGGAACTGAGAGCCAGGAGACTGTCTCTCCTGTGCTCTCCTGGCTCCCCATTGCTGGCACTTGGGTGACCAGATGTTCTGATTTTATAGGGATGTATTACCCCCCACCATCACTCAGCAGCCCAATGGGGAGGACAGGCAGCAGGATAGAGGGTGTTGCAGGAGCCAGGGAGTGGGAAGGAGAGGGGCAGAAGCCAGGGGCGGGACAGACAGGAGCAGAGGGAGGGGAAGAGGATTGGGGGTATTTAGATGCAGCGGGGAGGGGGCAGGAGCCAGGGGATGGGAGATGAAAAGGAGCAGAGGGGACAGGAACTGATGGTTTGGGGGTGTTGGGCAATAGTAGAGGGGTAGAGGGAGGAACTGGAGTTATATAGGGGCAGGTACTTGGGGGAATTAGATAGGAGCAGAGGGGCTGGGGATAGGAGCCAAGGGTTGAGGGGCGGGAGTTGGGTAGGAACAGAGGGTCAGAATGGTCTGTAACCTAGGGCAACCCCTCCAGAATCTGAATCGAACCCAGGTATCCTGAGTCTACATTCTTCTGCTGACAGCAAACAGATGTCAAGACTCCTGGCAAAGAGTCTTATCCCCCTCTGGTGGCTGGCTCACACAGAAGATAATAGCCTACTACCATCATCGGGCACTCCATTAGCTCAAGTGGTAGAGGTCTGTGCTGTGGATCTAAAGGTCTGAACTCTGCTGATGACCCACATTGGAGGTGGATATGGTTCCATATTATAGAATTTCTGGAGGTTTTTTTCAGTTTGGTTTTATTATTAACAAATTAAGAAATTACGTCTAAAAAATACATCAGAAGGTCTTTACAATTGCAAAGCCAAGCGTGCAAAAATTAGACAATGCCAGAATTAAGATTGCCCTAAATTGAGGCCCCTGGTGCATCTGCATTATGATACAGTCTTTAATGACATGAACACATACTATGTCGTCCACAGAACCCTTCCAGTTTGAGGATGTTGAATTCAGGGAACAACCCTACAATTTAAGAAGGGTGAAGTGAGATGGAAGAAAGCGGAATCTTCTAATAAGCATATTAGAGAGATAGAGAGAGAGAGAGACCAAAACATTTGAACACAAATTATTCGGATTTTGAAGCCCAATAAAATGTTTCTACGGTCAGGTTTTCCCAGTTCCAGTGGCCAGTAGGAGATGTAACAATTGCACTTAGCACTCACCTTTGATCACCCCACCTGCCCTCTGCTCACTATTCCATCTCCCCTGGAGGCTACTTCTAATGCTCTCCAACCCCCTGAGCAATTTCAAACAAATACCCTTTTGTTTTAAATCAGCCTGACAGAGATATTCTTCCTCTCTTCCCCTCTAGCCAAGGCCCAGGATGGACTAAAGATTCAGTTCTCAGCCAGTCACAGTTTCCTGTACATAAAAATGTCAAAAACCCAGGGCCCAATCTTGCACCAAGTTTAGTGCTGATGGACCTGTGCACCAGTGCAGACTGGGGCTTAAAGTTTTGCAGCCCTGCAGGTCTAGTAGCTGCACATGGTTCAGAGAGGCCAACAAAACTGCTAGAAATAGCTTTTTTATATCTCACAATGTCATCCACAGTTAGCAACTCTTGTCCAGGCCTGCATAGCATGTGCCAAATCAAAACCCTTTGAATGCAAACCTGGACATCGGAATTTTCCAAATAATATATAATAATCCTAAGTGAAAATTGTGTTAAGTGCATTTTGTCCTAGCTCCAAATGGACCTTTTAAGCATGTCAGAAAAACCATTTCACAGCTTGGGGGCAATTCAGCATGACTGGCACTAGCCCACGGCTGGAACAGCGACGGAGCACTGCAGGTCAAGACCAAAGTGTCCTGGCAGATAGAGACAATGCATAACTGTTGATAGTGGGTGGGGGGCACAATGTAAAGTTCTGGCAGGATGCCGTGGGGTTCATGGCAGGGCATCTAAACCCTGTCAGAAATGGGGGGCAGGTGACCCTGCGTGCCCCCCCCATGCGTTGCCAATGCAAGTGGCAGAGTTATGCAGGAGAATAACGCACAGTGTAAGCAGGCTCCTACTCCTATGAGCATTAATGTCCCCCGGCAAATGCCATATGAAACTACAGCACTATTGGAAGGGTATCATCATACTGTGGGGAATCTTCTGTCCCCACCACACAGCCCCTATTGTTAGCTGACTTGTTGATTTTGATCATTCCAGGGCAGCTAGATTACATCCCCCACTGCAGCGGACACGGTAACTTTAGCCTGGAGGCCTGTGGCTGCATCTGCAATGAAGGGTGGACTGGAAAAAACTGCTCAGAGCCCCACTGCCCCATGGGCTGTTCCAGTCGGGGCATCTGCGTAGAAGGCCAGTGCATCTGTGACAACGACTACAGTGGGGACGATTGCTCAGAGCTCCGCTGCCCAACAGACTGTAGCTCCCGAGGCCTCTGCGTGGATGGGGAGTGCGTCTGCGAAGAAGGTTACGCAGGGGAAGACTGCAGCGAGCTGAGGTGCCCCGATGACTGCTCGGGAAAGGGGAGATGCGCCAATGGCACCTGCGTCTGTCAGGAGGGCTACGTGGGGGAAGACTGCAGTCAGCTGAGGTGCCTGAATGCCTGCAGTGGACGTGGGTTCTGCCAGGAGGGGATGTGCGCTTGTGAGGAAGGTTACAAGGGACAGGACTGCTCAGCAGGTAGGAGTGGCCTCCCTACCTGGCCCAGAGCTGGTGCAAGGGTAGGCCCTGCTCTCAGCCTGCTTGTGAAGTGGGTGAATCAGGGGCATGTCAGGATGGGTTGACTTGGCAGGAAGGCACCACACTACTGCTGTTCTCTGCTCCCTGGGGCCCTGGAGCCATGGGATGCAAAGCACAAGTTAGAGCAGCCCTGAGGTTGCTCTGACTTACATCAGGGCCCTGCCCAAGCCTAGCATATGGGCAGAGCTTTAAACTCCCCTTGCCCACCTCCCTCAGTCCTTGCACTGAGAACAGGAACACAGTAATTGAGACTTGGGCCCACACATGGCCAGGCGTGCGGCCATTGCACACAGACAAAGCTGTCGGACATTGTGGAGGTGATTTCTGCAGAGTAATTCATTTGGGGAGGGAAATAGAAAATACCATCATGCTCTTGTCGCAATTCCCTAACTCAGCCAGGGTCTCCGTGCTGTGCAAGGGACCGGGGTCCCAGCATTCTGCATTGCCTGCCTGCTCAGGACCCCTGCTGACATCAGTGGAAGGACCATGACAGCTGTTGCAATAGTTCACATGGGGACCCTCTGCCAGTATCACGGGGGAAGATCACTGTGTAACCAACGGCTGTTGCTATGGCAACTGTAGTCCACCCAATAAAGGCCAAGGGCAAGTGCTGCTCCTTCTTGGGGCTATTACCATCTGTCTGGAAACCACCTGCCCTCCGCCTTTTGCGCAGGGACATCTGGGTCATTATCTAAAGTGCTTCTCCACTTGTCTCTCCTGACTAGGGCCACTTGAGAACGAGGATAAAAGCTACGTTCGGCATTTCACGCCAAGCGCCCAGATAACAGGCCTGGCGCTGCAGGGGATGAGGGGAGTGGGTGGGAAGGGAAGCGGTCTCCATCCCAACCAAAGAGATGCCATATTTGTCATCCGTAAGTTTCCCATCTCCCGGCTGGAAGGCAGCATGTGGGTGTTGGCTGGGGGCACGTGACACTCACAGGTTTATATGCATTCACCTCACTGCTGATCTCTCTTTCGTGGCTGCCATCTCCCCAGATCATACAGTTAGGCACCAGGGCTGCGTAGTCCCAGACAACAAGGACGTGCTCACCCCAGTGAGTGCCCACTAGGCCTGCTGCTTTGGGCACCCCCTGCCAAGATACACACAATTTAACCCTTTTGTCCCAGCTAAAATGGTGCGTCGGTCACAGAGCAGCAAGGAAAGGGCTGCAGCATTTCTACATAGGTGAACCTCGCCACTCACAGAGCCTGGTCTCATCAGCTGGCTCTGCTGCACCTCCCCCTAGAGGCTCAACCTTTTCACTCCTCCACAGGACTCTGAGCTGTGCATGGCCAACACGCAACGCTGCTCCTTTTTAGTATAGGCACCACAGCTGCAGCTACTACATAGGTGCTGGCCAGCAACCAACTACTTCTCCAGATTCTCTCTGTTCATCCCACAACCCTCATTGTTGCTCTGCTGTCTGCCCAGCTTCTGCCCCACTCACCACTCCCCTCCACCTTGTTTTTGCTTCTGCACTGCCTGCTTTCTGGACCTGCGTTCCCTACACCTGCACTATCTGCCCAATTCCCCCTTTCACTTAGCCCCTTAACAGTTGCAGTGCTGCTTTTCAAATCAACAAGAAAAATGCTGCATAACGTGACTGGGTTGGGCAGGACTGGGGGAGGTGAAAGAGGGGTGAGAAAGCCATTATTTGAATACTGGTTCACCTCCCAGAGCCCCTCTTCTGCTGCCTTCAGTGGAAATCCTAACAAGGTGTGTTTTGGATGCAGTTTAGGACTATTTTTAGAAGCTTTATGCAGCCCCAAAGAAGGCATGTTTCCCTCTCAGTCACATATGGCCTCTTTATTTTTTTATTTCATTGAAGGCAATTAAAAGCAAAAAATAATTAGTGGGGAAGGAGAGCTAATAACTGATGACATCAAAAAAGCTCAGGTGCTTAATGCCTGTTTTGCTAGATACCCAACACAATTAATATTAGCAGCAAGAAGGAAGGACTGCAAGCCAAAATAGGGAAAGAACAGGTTAGAGAATATTTAACGTTAGATGTGTTCAAATCGGCAGAGCCGGATACAATTCATCATAGAGTGCTTAAGGAACTAGCTAAAGCAATCTCTGAATCGTTAGCGATTATCTTGGAGAACTCCTGGAGGACGGGTGAGATCCCAGAGGACTGGAGAAGGGCAAACATAGTGCCTGTCTTTAGAAAGGGAAACAAAGAGAACCCCAGGAATTAGAGCCCAGTCAGCCTTACTTTAATATCTGGAAAGATACTGGAACAAATTATTAAACAATTTCTAAGCACCTAGAGGATAACAGGATTACAAGCAGTAGCCAGCATGGATTTCGCAAGAACAAATCATGCCAAAGCAATCTAAATTCCTTCTTTGACAGGGATACTGGCATAGTGTATGGGGGAAGCAGTAGTCACGATATATCTGGATTTTGGCACAGTTCCACTTAACATTCTCATAAACAAACTAGGGAAATGCGGTCTAGATGAAATTATTATAAGGTGGGTGCACAACTGATTGAAAGACCATATTCAAAGAGTAGTTATCAATGGTTAGTTGTCAAACTGGGAGGGCATATCTAATGGAGTGCCACAAGGGTCAGTCCTGGGTCTGGCAGTATTCAATATTTTCATTAATGACTTGAATAATGAAGTGGAGAGCATGCTTATGAAATTTGCAAATGACACCAAGCCAGGAGAGGTTGCAAGCACTTTGGAAGACAAGATTAGAATTCAAAATGACCTTGACCTATTGGAGAATTGGTCTGAATTCAAAAAGATGAAATTCAATAAAGACAAGTGCAAAGTCCTTCACTTAGGAAGGAAAAATCAAATACACAGCTATAAAATGAGGAATAACTGGGTAGGTGGGAGTACTGCTGAAAAGGATCTGGAGGTTATAGTGGATCACAAATCAAATATGAGCCAACAATGTGACACAGTTGCAAAAAAGGCTTCTATCAATAACAGGGAGGTTGTTTGTAAGACACGGGAGGTAATTGTCTGGCTCTACTCAGAACTGGTGAGGCCTCAGCTGGAGTCCTGTGTCCAGTTCTGGGTGCCCACTTTAGGAAGGATGTGGACAAACTGGAGAGAGTTCAGAGAAGAGCAACAAAAATGATAAAAAGTTTAGAAAATCTCACCTGTGAGGAAAGGTTAAAAAACTGGCCGTGTTTAGTCTTGAGAAAAGAAGACTGAGGCGGGACCTGATAACAGTCTTCAAATATGTTATGGGCTGCTATAAAGAGGACTGTGAGCAGTTGTTCTCCACATCCACTGAAGGTCGGAGAAGAAATAATTGACTTAATCTGCAGCAAGGGATATTCAGATTAGATATTAGGAAAAATGTTCTAACTATGAGTTGTTAAACTCTGGAATAAGTTACCAAAGGAGGTTGTGGAATTGCCATCACTGGAGGTTTTTAAGAAGAGGTTGCACAAATACCTGTCAGGGATGATCTAGGTAGACTCGGTCCTACCTCAGCAAAGGGGGCTGGATTTGGTAACCACCTGAGGTCCCTTCCAGCCCTTCATTTCTATGATTCTATGAAAAGCAACATTTCTTGGTTCTCGGTCACCTGTGAGCGAGTGACATTAAAAGTGGTTGAATGACAAGCAAATGAGATGTCTCGAAGGCAAACCCAGCACAAGGTCAGGAATTCCTTCATCCTGGTAGGGACTGTCGGTGTTTGTACAGGGCCTATCATAGTGGGTCCTGCTCCATGACGAGGGCTCCAGGTGCTACTGCAACACTACTAATGATAATAATGAGAGATGACCCCAAAGCAAATTACTGCATGTGAGTACCTCCAAATGTTGAGGACATTCAGCTTTGGAGCAGGATCTATGGCTGGCTGCACCTCTGCAATAGGTCGAAACAAAGCCTGGAGTCCAGACACCCACAAACTTGGGGGAATAGTCACATCCAGATCTGAATTTCAGAGTCCAGGGCCATCACGGTTTGACTGCTCCTCCCTTCACAAGCGTTACACACCCTGATGTGGCACTCAGACATCAGTCCTCTCCCCACCAAGGTGGGTTTTAAGACTTAGCAGAAGCAGGATGACACCCTCAGCTGATTGCCTCAACTTTAATTCCATGTATCGCGATAGCTCAGTGCTGTGCAAACACAGAACAAGACGACAGTGCCTGCCCTAAAGAATTCCCAATAAGTATAAAATAAGAGAGAACAGATGGATACAGACAGATGAGAAGTAAAAGGAAACAATGAGACAATATTGGTCAAAATGATCGGCAGTGGACTCAGAGCACCAGTAGCCTAACTCTTGTCAATTTTTTTGTGGGCGTCAGGTCGAAGGAGTTTTAAGGAGGGCTTTGAAGGAAGATAATGATGTATCTTTGTGGATGTTTTCAGGTAGCTCCTCCCAAGCATGACGGGCAGCATGGGAGAAACCACAAGTGTGCTTGTTTGAAAATTTAACCAGTGGGTGATTGAGGCTGGGCAGCACTACGGGGCACTGAGTTAGGAATACTCCCTAGTGAAGATATAGTTAAAAAGCGTTTATTTGAAAATACATATACTGGAAATTGCATTCATTCCTCCCCCTCATATTCTGTGCTATTAACACTGGCTTGGAATAACTGTTGTTCTCAAAGTGTGAGTCATTCCCAAGTTTGCCCCATGATAATATACCGTTTAACACCCTCCCCCTCATTCACACACACACATAGTGTCCCACTGACTTTTGTTTACTGAACAACATTCCCGTTGTGCAGGACTAGTATTGATTATTTGCAGGACTGAGGGGCTCCCACCAAGATTGGGTCCCTGTTGCACTACACATTGGACAACCACATACAGCCCCTTCCCTGAAGAGATTGAATTGACAAGGCAGACAAAGTGTCAGGGCCGGCACGTAGGCAGCCATGACTAGTGGTTAGCATAGGACAGGGGGCCAGGTCACCCTGCCAGCCAGGGTTCAGAACCAGGAGGTCAGGAGCCGAGATCAGGAACCAACAGTCAGATACCAGGAATTAGGCCGATTCAGGAAACAAGGAAGTCATGGTCAAGAGACAAGAGCAGATAGCACTGGATGAGCAGTCCAAAGCAGAGTGGAACCCAGCTGTACAGATGACTTCCTGTTCCTCCTTCTGTCATAAGTAGAGGGAGCAGGCCAGTCAGAAGCTTTCATGTTCCACCAATGGGGGTAGAGCCTTCTGTGACGGGTGTGGGCCCTTTGGGATGTCACCTAATGTTCTGGGATGCCACTGAATCAGCCTATTCTGCCAAGCTGGGTCTCCTTTACCTGGCCTTGCTGGGTTAGGCTCACAAGCCTCTTCCAGCCAAGCACACAGGCAGGGCCACACCTAGCTGCACAGAGACAGAGATCCGCTCTGGAAAGATTCAGCCTTAGGGGCTCGCCCCAACACTCTGGTGCCCATTCCCTTTAAGGGGTACAAACCCAGAGGTTTTATGAAATTCATCCCCTCCCTCAATGTGGAGAGAGATATGCACAACTTCTCTCCCTCCCTCCCCCGCAGTTAGAAATTACATATACTGGGTTATATTATAAACAAGAAATAAGTTTATTAAGTACAAAAGGTGAATTTTAGGTGAACATAAGAGAGAACAGACAGAACAAAGCAGATTACTGACCAAATAAAGCAAAATACACAAGCTAAGCTCAATATACTTAAGAAACAGGTTACCAAATGTAAATTCTCACCTTAAATTTTATTTTAGGCAGGTTGCAAACTTTCTGTGGTTCAGAGTTCCAGTTATATTCCTTTTCAGACTGCGTCACCCACAGTAGCATAGTTGAAATACAGATATATAGTCAATATTCCTAACTCAGATACAGAAATGATACAGGCATACAAATTGGATAATCACATTCAGTAAATTATAACCTTTCCAATGAAATCTTACAAGATCCAACTTGCATAAAGTACATCTCAGTTATGTCATATTCATATCATAAGCATATTTTCATAAATAATATGGAGTGAAATGTCACACCTTCTATCTGAGCTGGTCTTCAAGAGGTCCCAGTTCGCGCTGATGCCAGTAACCCACTGGGTGGAAGATTGGAGCATGATGACCTCCAGGAACCCTGCAGACCCAGGTTTGAGAGCCACAGGTCATGACACAAAGGAGTGGAAGGAAAGAGGCACAGAGAGGTGAAGCAGAACTGGAATTAGAATGGGGCCTCTAGGCTCCCAGCCTAATACCCTGTCCACACCACAGATAAATATTGACTAGCCCCCTACAAGGAATGGATGAAAAGCTTCAGGAGAGACCATATCACACCTCATACCAATTCTAAATGTGATCCTAGTCCCTAGCCCAAGAAGAACATCATGCCTGAAGTAGCGAGATGGAGGATGGATAAGCCATGCACTCTCTGACACTCCCTGTCTATCACCTCTCCCTTTAGTTGCCCCACCCGAGGATCTGCGAGTGGCTGGGATCAGCGACAGGTCCATTGACCTGGAATGGGATGGGCCGATGGCAGTGACAGAATATGTGATCTCCTACCAGCCAGTGGTGCCGGGGAGCCTTCAGCTCCAGCAACGGGTGCCTGGGGACTGGAGCGCTGTCACCATTAAGGAGCTGGAGCCAAGCCAAACATATAACATCAGCATCTACGCTGTCATCAGCGACATCCTTAGCGTCCCCGTTACTACCAAGGTGACTACCCGTAAGTATTGCTTCTCCACCATACAATTTTATCATAGAATATCAGGGTTAGAAGGGACCTCAGGAGGTCATCTAGTCCAACCCCCTGCTCAAAGCAGGACCAATCCCCAACTAAATCCCGAAATGGTCCCCTCAAGGATTGAGCTCACAACCCTGGGTCTAGCAGGCCAATGCTCAAGCCACTGAGCTATCCCTTTGGCCAGAAGTAATAGAAAGAAGAGCAGTCTCATATATACCCATGGACCCTGATAGACAGCTTTCCCAGTCTAATACAGTTTCTGGTACATGGTTGCCATCATTTAAAATTGCTTGTTTAAGGCTGGTTGAAATTTTTCCATCAAAACTGTTTTTCAACAGAAAAGTGGGTTTTTGACAAAACTAATTTTTTTCACAAAAAAGTGTCCACTTTCCACAGAAAATGGACAATTTTGTCAAAAACTTGAACACCTGAAACCAAAAAGCTTTTAGGTTTTGTCCAAAAACAAAAATATTTCTATTAGGAACTACTGTCACAGCACCTCCTGCCCCCATTCTCCTCCAGGACTGGATTCCCTAGTCACATTGCATCTCTCATGCTGTTCCATGGCCGGCGACTCCCAGGATGCATGTGGGTCGTCAGATGGGAGGATTGTGGTGCATCATGGGAGATGTAGTCCAACTGGGAAACTTGGCCCATAGAGGAGAATGAGGACACAACATGCTTGAAATACAACTCCCATTTGGCACCTCCACAGCATTTCCAAATCAAATTTTCCATTTTAAAACTGAAAGTTTACATCTGAAAATTTTCAGCTTTCCATTTTTTTGCTGAAAAGTTAAAATTTTCCTTGGGGGAGGGGACATTTTCCAACCAGCTCTGCTGCTTGTAAAATAATGCTTTGGTGGCACCAGAACATCTCTGAAATAAAGCTAACCCCATACAGAACTCTTCCTGAATTAAAGCTGGCTGTTATTGACATAATGCTCTTGTGAAATGAATACCAGTGATGCCTTTGCTAATACAGAACCTGATCCAAACCTCATCAAAGTTAATGGGCACCTTTCCGTTGATTTCAGTGGGGTTTGGATCAAGCATATAATGCTGTCAAAAGGGACTAAAATTCTGGTCTAAGATTGCCCTAAATGTAGTTTTCCCCTCAACCTCACAAACACACAGGGTACAAGGCTATCTCTCATACAAGGCTGCACCTGATACATGGATGCCTTTTCTTGTTTATTTTCCTTGAAATCTGTTTTATAATAGAGACAGACCTGAGCATCAAAAAATCACATCTACATCCCCAACAGTTGGTCTGTGATTTTGGTTCAGTCCATCTCTAGGATTGAATAATGAAAAGTGAATGTCAGGAGTTCAGATTCATTTTGAGTATACTCCTACAATTCATGGAGGATAGGTCCATCAGTGACTATTAGCCAGGATGGTCAGGGATGCAACCCCATGCTCTGAATTTCCCTAAACCTCCATCTGCTAGAAGCTGGGACTGGACGACAGGGGATGGATCACTCAATAATTGCCCTGTTCTGTTCATTCCCTCTGAAGCATCTGGCATCGGCCACTGTCAGAAGACAGGATCCTGGGCTAGATATTGGTCTGACCCACCATGGCCATTCTTATGTTCTTAATTCTCAAAAGCTTATCCAAACTTATCCCCTGAAGCACTGCCCTCTCCCAACCTCCTACATAAGGCCCTTCCTTACACAGCTTTAGCTATTTCAGGTACTTTTATGACCTTTATTACCATAATATCTGAGCACCTCACAATCTTCAGTCTGTTTCTCCTCACAGCAGCCCTGTGAATTAGGAAAGGACACATACCATTATCTCCATTTTCCCATTGTACAGATGGGGAACTGAGGCACAGAGAGACTAAGTGACTTGGCCTAGGTCACAGAGGGAATCTGTGTCAGAGCAAAAAACTGAACCTAGGTCTCCCGAATTCCAGGCAAGCACCCTACCCACTGGAACATTCTTCCTCTCTATCACAGCCATATTAGACACATGGCCTTGATAATATCCATGGTGCTATTAGAAATGTGTCTGGGTGTGAAGATGGCTCGTTAAAAGCATTAAAACTGCCCCTTTTTCACTTTCAGCAGTGCTTTCTCCTCTCATCACTGAGTTTCCATTTGACACAGGGAACTGGGTTTTTTTTGTGGGGGGGGGGTTAAAATAATCCCACTTCATTTCTCACTCTATTAAATTGATTCTGGAAATGATGCTTCCTCTTAATGACCGACTGTCACATGCTGCCATCATGAATGCAGAGGAGAGAGGAAGTTGCTCACAGGAGAGCGGTCTGGAACATGGAATTTCAATCCAAGGGAAATTTTGAGGAATTGGAAAAAAAATCAGGATGAAAAGGAGAAACCTCAACATTTTTCACAGGGCAGAAATTCCAGAAAAATCCATTCTGGCAGAATCAAGATGGAATTTTTCAGCTGCTCATCTGCCCTCCTGGAGGCTCATGTCAATTTCACTTTCTGCCTGCAGGGAGAACCTGAAATGGACAAGAGTCTTCCAGACAGGCTGACAGAGGTCCAGTGCCCCAACTTTCCACCTCCCTCGCTGTCAGATTTCCCATCTCCCTATCACCCTGGCTGTGGCTCCCAGGGGAAAGGGATACTGACAAGATCCTTCCAGCCAGGAAGACAGGGCACCAATCGTTTGGATTTTCCTAATGTAACATTAACATTTTTCAACAAAAATGAAAATTTTCCCACAAAAAAGTTTGATTTTGAGGGGGGGAAGGGCATTTTTCACTGGAAACTCATTCCGACAACTGTCAGTACCTACTTCATGACACCCCCCTTGACACTAGCAGTCAGGTTTACGCAGCCTGTTCCCTCCTAGATGCGCATAGTCAAAGGAGAACTGAGCTGTCAGGGACGTAGGTGTCCTGTGCCTAGTGCTGTGGGGAGCTGTGTCATTAAAGCAGGAACAGAGCCACAGCCTAGCTAATGTGCTCCGCATTGCTGCATTCCAGATCTCTCCACTCCACAAGGGCTGCAGTTCAAGACGATCACAGAGACCACCGTGGAGGTGCAGTGGGAGCCCTTCTCTTTCTCTTTTGACGGCTGGGAGATCAGCTTCATCCCCAAGGTAACAACATCAGGGACCGCCATGCCTCTGCCCTGCCACTGCTGGCCATCCAAAGTCAGCTCTGTGGGTTAGTCACAATAATAGGTCCCTGTTTAAAGGAGCAGTCACACACACAGAACAGGGCACAGTGCAGGGCTGGGTAAACACCATCTGAATAAACCCCTACTCTGCCCCCACCCACCCACCCCAAAACAAAGCACTAAAACACCAGGTCACAATCTGGATCAATTGATCTCAGCTCTGCACTGAACAGTATTTTCCATGGATCCTTGGTATCAGGGCCTGCATCCCTATAGAGGGAATTCCATTAAAAAGATCCTACATTTACCATATAAACAAATGGGTCCTCTAGCTCTCATTCCCTCTCTTCCTCTATCTGTCCTCTTGCTCTCTTCCCTTCCTCTCTCCTTTCATCTCCTTTCTCATACCTTTCTCTCTCTCTCTTCTCCATTATATTTTCTTTCTCCATCCTTCTTGCCCTAACTTTGATCAGACTTTTCTGAACAATTCAGCAATTGATTCATCTTTTCTAACTTATCAGTGTGAAGATGAGGCATTTGATCACCATCTCTAAAAACCCATTATAGAAACCTGCTTGGGTGTCTAAAGCTAGGCACCTAAATCCATTTTTAGCAACCCAAATATGTGGCTTGATTTTCAGAAGTATTGAGCACTTAGTAGCTCTCAGACTCCAAGCAGCCTAAATCACAATTAGAAATAATTCTGGCTGCAAAATTGTAACCACAATTATAGAATGGATACAATTTGTGCTTGCAAAAATGAAGGTTGAGGGCTGAAACTGTTGCCCTACATTTCAAACATTTTATCTGCATAGACAAAACAACAATAAAGTTGTCATTGATGCTATATTTAATATTTATTCTCAGTTATTGTACCACTTGTATAGAACTACAACTCAAATTGTATCTGGCACCTCTCTACAAGTGTATCCTACACATCTTACAATAAAAGAAATGTGGATGAAGAGCCCAATTATATTGCCTTGACTCAGGAAAAACTCCCACTGAAGTAAACAAGGGTTCTGTGAAATAAAGAACTGCAGAACTGGGCCCCTGAAGGTGTGAAAACATACAATCAGAACCAGTACAAAAACAAAATCAAGATGAGCAGAAATTGACAAAAACAACTTTGTTTTCTAACTTTGGTTTCCAAAAGGGCTGGAGGGATATTTTTGTAATTTTATGTGTGTGTACACACACACACACACACACACACACACACACACACACACACACACACACACACAAAATTCTCTTATGAGTCGCAGTTCATGTATTGCATTTATAAGCCCAGAGGAAATTTTCATTCAAAATCAGGATAAACCACTAAAAAATAAGAAATTCTAATGGAAACACTACCAGGACCTTAAGTGAACTAAACTAGCACATCTACAAACACTAGTGACTCAATCATTACAACATAAGGATTGACATGAATGCTAGGATATCCATTTTAAGATGGGGAAACAGAGTCTCAGAAGTGCACTTGGCTGTCTCACCCAATTTCTTTGTGAAGATCACCATCCCTCCCTAGAGTCACTGCACAGTCCTAATGTTCATGGCTCTGTCCCATGTCCCAAGGAAATAGTCCCTTGTTTGTCTCAGGCATGACAGTGCAGGGTCGCAATGCATCCAGACTCGATGCCACAAGTAGTCCTTGACATCTTAACTTGACATCACGAGGTGGAGCTACAAGCGTAATTATGTCACGATGCAATGCAATCTGTGACATTTTATTTCGGCCTGCACAAGAAAGACAAACCACTGGCCACCATTTTCCTATTAGACCTTAGTCCACATTATACAAATGCAGTTTAATTTTCCCAAGCGGGTACAGTAACTCCTCACTTAACATTGTAGTTATGTTCCTGAAAAATGCAACTTTAAGTGAAACGATGTTAAACGAATCCAATTTTCCCATAAGATTTAATGTAAATGTGGGGGGTTAGGTTCCAAGGAAATTTTGGGGGGCAATATATACTGTACAGTACTGTGGTGGGGAGGTGCCCCTGGCTTACTCCTGGGGCTCAGGGTGGGGGTGCAGGGTCTGGGAGGGAGTTAGGGTGCGGGAGGGCGCTCAGGGTGGGGGTGCGGGAGGAGGCTCAGGGCTGGGGCAGGCAGGAGGTGCAGAGCACTTACCTGGGGCAGCTCCTGTTTGGTGCAGGGGGTGTGCAGGTGGCTCTGCGCAGCGCGGCACCACCCCCATTGCCACGATTCTGGGAGCTGTGATTCTGGGAGCTGCCCCCCCCCCCCCGCAGGCAGGGCAACCCAGAACGCAGGGGCTTTAGGGGCTGCAGGGCCCTGGGCTAAGGGGGCCCTGGGGCCCTGGCCTGCAGCTCTAAAGCCCCTTTCGGAATGCGACCCTGCGAGCACAGGCCGGAGGACTCAGGAGGAGCAGGGGCAGCCACACAGCCAGAGGCCGGAGAGAAGCAGCGCTTTCCCCTTCAAAGCCGGCCGGAGAGAAGCGGCCCTTTGAATCTGTGGAATCTGAATTTTATAAACAGTGGTGCTCTACATGATAGGAGAAATAATAATCACGCTGCAGTGTGTGATTAATAAAGACAGGCAAGTCCCTCCAGTGGCTTTGAAAATCTCAGCCTAAATGCATTATCTGTAAATTTCAAGGGAACTTGTCAGGTCAAATGTATCCCAACCTTAAAGTTTGTAAAACTAAATTCTTAAAATCCTAAGATCAACAGAAACATTTCCAAGGTATTTTAAAACATTCCAAATAGCAATATTTCCCTCCAAAACATCACAGCATTGCACTGCCATTCTAAAACCCTGAAAGTGAAAAGCAACTAGATACTGACTATAACTAAAATGAAACTGACCAGCTATTTTCATTGTTTAGTGGAAAGAAATGCAAACATTAAACAAACAGCATCAAGAGTGAAAAGTAAATATACGCTACAGCAATAGTATCACATTAACATTAAAGCTGTGGTTTATGTGGCTATGAAAGTAGGATACCATTTCTTTCTGTGCACTGTACCTCATATTTCTAAGAACTCTGTGTGAGACAGCAACTCTTTTGTTCTCACAATCCCTGCAGACTGCTATAGAGATAGATCCCCTGTACTCTTGTAAGGAGACTTTAATTCTGGTCTTTCTTGTTGCTGTTGCTCCATAATATAAAATAAAAGTGATTTCAGATGGCAAATATGTGGTGGCTCTGTGTGAAAGGAAAAAACACAATGAGACTTGCAGCAATAGTGGGAACGGCTCTGCAAAACAATAGAGCTCAGAGAAAATGACAAAGCCACAAAGAGGTTTAAAAAAAAGAAAAGAATATTAGAAAAGGTAAAATGGCAATTTAGGGGTAAAGTGGAAGATTTCTAGTTTCATGAGAAAAAGGAAGATTGTGAATGGAAATCTATGTGCAAAGATTCGCTTAGTATATTATTAGTGAAGACAATGACAAGAAAAGTTTCATTTGGCTAACACTGGCAGGAAAGGTGACATTTACAGTTGCTTAAAGACTTACGTTTTCCAGAGGAAATACATGGAGTATAAAGACTTAATAGAGATACTTCAAAAGCATTGTGTGCCAAAAACAAAGGCCTTGCAGTTTCATAGCTATATATAAACCACAAGAGACTCCTGGCAGCCGAGAAGCGCCAGCAAAGAGAGAGGAATGAATCCTGGACCCTTTTCACTGCCTGTTCTCATGTGGAGTCGCTCTACCAGCTTGAACATGGGCACACACGCACACTAGATAAAAATGGGGGTTGAGAAAAATGCTGTCTGCCCTCCAGCCATCTGGAAGCAACAACTGAGGGGTGAGCGGCATGAATGCATCTGACTCTGCTGGCTGCGAAGGGGCATTGGGACCCTTGGCAAAAGAGTCCACCCATCCTGAGGCATGTAATACCTTTTGGACAGACTGTACAGCCCTTATGCACATTTATGAGCACTTCCCCAGACCTGCAGGCCCATTGAAAACAATGGGAATAATTGAATGCATAAGATGTCACTACTGTGAATAAGGGTCACTTATGAAGCAGACATGCAGGGAGTATGTAAGTTTTCCCCAGGTGGGTACATTATCCCCAGTGATTGTTGATGCTCTATATTTGGGGCCATGTTGACCTGTCATCTAACCCCATTATCTTCTCCAACTACTGCATCCTTTTAATACGTTACTAGTTTCAGACTCCCCCCTCCCCAACTTTCTGTGCGGTTTTCTTTTTTAATCTCCCTAGAACAACGAAGGTGGCGTCATCGCACAGCTTCCTAGCAGTGTCACCACTTTCAACCAGACAGGACTGAAGCCTGGGGAAGAATACATCGTCAATGTGGTAGCCCTCAAGGAGCAAGCCAGGAGCCCCCCAACCTCCGACAGCATCTCCACCTGTGAGTGACTCCATCCTTTAGCCCTCGGGCATGCTCTGTCTTTCCAGACCCAGAACAGGGCATGGTCCCAGTCTTGTGTAGCTATCCTTTCACCTCCAGGTCAGCAAGTCAGATCTAATCCAGTTCGGCAGAGGCTGAAGGCTGGTATCACCTGACGGCGGGGATCATTTGAGCCAAGTGAAATGAGGTGCTGGTCTCAATACAGATCCCAAGGGATGTGCGTTCATATCACAGAAAACACCAACACAATTGGCATTAATTGGCAGTTTCAGCAGAGGAACCAAGGAACGAATAGGCCCTGGAGACTGAACTCCCCTCTCACCGTTAGAGGTGGTCCCACCAGAGCATGGCAGCGGCACATTGATGGGTGGGTGTGGGGTAGTTTACATTTCTGCTGCCAATGTTGTACTAGTTCCCTGGGTAACAAGAAGAATCCAGTCTCCAGGGTTTTGTTCATGCACCTTTCACCAAAAATACAGTCAAACAATGGGCCAAATCCCCAGCTGGTGTAAATCAGTGTAGCTCCATTGGCTTAAAACTGAAATGTTTTTAACCTCTGAAAAGATGCAGGTTTGGGTTTGCTTGGAGGGTCAGGTGAGGATTCTGATCATTTTATCCAAATACACCCTCCTTATCAAGAGTAACTTGCAACACTGGATTTACTCTCTGCTAGATAAACTCAGAGGGCAAATTCACCCATGGAGTAACACATTGACTTACACCAGGGATTACTTCGGTCTACATCATTTCTGCAAGGAAAGTAATAATTAGAGACAGCTCTGGACTGGAACATCAGAGCCAAATCCTCCCACTTTGAACTTGGGGGAAAGTCAGACACAAATGCAAATTCTGTGGCACAGGCCCAGTTATGCTAATAACACCTGACTGAGCTGTACAATTTCAGTCTCAAAGACACACTAAAGATGGATGAACTTCTAAACTGAATGATGATTTGGGTTAAACAAATGCCCTGAAATCTGGGGGCTTATCTGAATGATTAATTCCATGTGGGCTGCAAACCGGGTGCAGAAGCACTGCAAGAACAGCCCCTCTCCCAGTATTTTGACACTTCTTTTGTACTTAAACCCCTTTGCGGAAGACTCAGTGAGCTTGATAACAGCAAAGGGAAAACTAATTCCCCTTACTGTTGCATAGAGCTCACATGCTTCCTTTCCTTCTCCTTTCTCCCCCACACTCCCCAGTGCATCCTGGGAACTGTAGTTCCTGGGCTCAAAGCTCCAGGACTCATGTAGGAACAAACTTACAGACTGGGATAACTATCTGCCCCTAGCTAGATACAATTCCCCCCACTCCTGGCCTGATGCTCGTGCAGGGAAAGCATGGAGAAACGTTAACTGAGCTCAAACAAGGACCAGTTTCGGTTCTAAGTGAAGGCTCAGATCAATTATTGTTCTGTCCAAGTAAGTTTCCCCCCTCTAGTGATCTCACCTTAGGCACATTTCTGAGGATGGAGACTGAGTGTTCCCAGTTCCCCAAAAGCGCTTGTACCAATGTAGTCCACCAGCACACCCAGATAACACGTTAAGATCCAAATCCGGGGAGGTGCTGAGGGCCCTCAAGAACATAAGAATGGCCATGCTGGGTCAGACCAAGGGTCCATCTAGCCCACTATCTCATCTTCCGACAGTGACCAATGCCAGGTGCCCCACAGGAAATGAACAGAACAGATAATCATCATTCCCAGCCTCACATTGATGGACTCAGGTCTCTTCGGAACCAATTTTTTATGCTAGCCACAAGCCCATCAGTCTCCCCCGCAGACAGACGAGATTAGAGTCTCCAGGTGTGTACGCCAAGAGCTAATTAACCCTTTCATTGCTGAGTCAAAGGTAACACTGGGCAAAGCACATAGCTAAGTTCTCACTCTGAATCCTTGCAAGCCAGTCAGATAGCTCCCTCCGGCCACACCATTTACAAACAGAAACACACATTTCAACAGCTCTGTGAAGGTTACAAAGAGACCTGTTCTAATGAGGTTGCTAATTAGGGCTTTAATGGAGCTGGAGACTGAAGGGCTCCTAGGAAAGTTATCCTAAAAAGCACAATGTAACAGAGAGGTCTCTACAGTCAGCACAGGAGGGTCTTTCTAACATTAGAGGAGAGAATCTATCATCTTGCTGCAGATGTTAGTCTACTTGATCTCCGCAAACAAACACAAATTCTTTCCTATTGCTTTGTTTGTGTGTTTAGCAGCTGCTTGTGTAACGTGGCTTAATAGAGACATCTACTGGTCATGACTAAATGTTTCCATTCCCCTAACTAGTGAAGCTGTTATACATAGAGCAGCCTCAAACTCACAGTGCTTTCAGTTCATAAGGGATCGTGCAAAGTAGATTAGTAGATTCGTAAATCTTCAAACCAGAAGGGCCTCCTGCAAAACACAAGCCATAGAATTTCACCCCACAATCCCCGCCTCGAACTCAACAATGTGTGGTTCTTGATAGGCTCCAACTGCAAAGAGATGGGTTCAAGCTGCTGGATCCCAGCTTTCCCAGCATGTGGGGGTTTAGATCTGGGGGGTTGGTTTGGCTTGGCCCATTATACAGAGAGGGGTCAGCCACAGAGCCTGGATCTGGATATGACTGCTCCTAAAGCTCCAGAGATTTTTGAATCTGGAGATTTGGTTGACTCTCTCTAATGCGAGCCTTTCTGTTCTGTTTTGGTTCATGGGAGGGTGGAACCCCATCCATTTGGTTTTAAGTTGCAATGAACCCAAAATCTCAGCGTGAAGCTCAGCTGAAACAGCCAAAACTTGTCTTGTTTTGAGCAGAAACAGGATTTTCCACTCAAAGCCATTGCGCAGTCCAGGCGCACCAACCTCTGAGAGACCCCAGTGGGTGGGGCTGGAACCTCTACACCTTTGCCGATGTAGTTCAAACATTCTCCACTGAAGTTTTGCCCAGCTCAGGTCACGAGGAATTCACCGGATTCGAGACAGATGCTGACCAGGTTACAGTCCATTAACACTCCCATGTTAAATGTTCACACAGAGGCTGGTATTTTCAAAGTTGCATAAGGGAGCTAGATGCCCAAATCCCATTGAATTTCATTAAGGTTTGGGAACCTAACCCCCTTAGGCAGCTTTGAAAATCCAAGCCAAAAACGCAAGCTCCACATTTTCTGCAGTAGCAACAGCAGTTTCCGTGGCTGAAAACTCTTGATTTTTTTAGCCACTAATTACTCTATCCACCTAAGCAGAAAACCGTGCAAGACTTGGAGGCATTGCCCCATTAATATAACACCTGCAATCTTAATCCACTAAACTAATTTGGAATAAGATTCCCTGTTCTGGAATAAGAGCATCCACATCTGCAGTTAATCAGGAAGAGCTATTTTGGAATAACTGTGTGTGTAGAAACCTCTTAGATCACCCTAACACCTCAGCCCCCTCTGAAGATCTAGATATTCAGTATATGTTTATTATCCAATGAAACCTGTCCAACATACAAAATGCACTTAAAAAAAAAACATTTTTGTTTTGCACTAACTAAACCCTGGCTTACAAGGCCAGCACATTTAGTACTAGTTACAGAATACAATTTAGGCTGTCACTAGTAAAACTAACAAACAAACAAGCCTCCATACAATATGAACCTGGCTTATAGATCTCAGATCCCCAGGTAGAAAATAAGTCTCAGAATTGGCTGTGCAGCAGGCACTGCATGCTAATGCTGCTACAGTACATGAACAATACACAGATGCTTGGCTCCTGTCATTACAATACCTACAGACAGGCAAAGCAGTTAGAATCAAACAGCATCAACCCAGAATTTGAACCCAAACTTTTCACCGGGTAACTTTTTTCTTTAGATTATTTTTTATTTCCATGTGGTCCCTGCACTTCTGGATTTCTTCTAAGAGAGGAAGTAGAAATGTCAACACAACCTTGTGGGATTTCCTGATCAAACAGGGAGCAATGGAAATCCCAGGAGGTACTCCTTCTCTCTCCAAGCTCTAGAGATCTGGCTACAACTCCTCTCTCTTTGTAAACGATGGGTAGAAACTCTGGGATATTGTAACTAATGTCGAGTTTTGAAAAGTCTCTTGAAAGTGCTAGTTGTTTTCTCAACTCTTCTCATATTTTCAGCACACTGGAAATCCACAGATTATTAAAAATTGGCTGACAGGTGTCAAAATGTAATTGTAAATGGGGAATTATCATTTAGCCTGGATGTTTCTAGGAGGGTCCTGTAGGGATCAGTTCTTGGTCCTAGGCTATTTAACATTTTTATCAAAGACCTGGAAGAAAACATAAAGTCATCACTGGTAAAGGTTACAGATGACACAAAGATAGGGGAAGCAGTAAATAATGAAGAGAAGAGGTCATTGATACAGCGCGATCTGGATCTCAAAGAATATGCATTTTAATATGACCAAATGTAAGATCATACATCTGGGAATAAATAATGCAGGCTTTACTTACAGAATGGGGGACTCTATCCTGGAAAGCAGCAACTCTGAAAAGAACTTGGTGGTAATGGTGGATAATCAGCTGAACACGAGTTTCCCATGCAACGCTGTTGGTCAAAGGGGCTAATATGATCCTTGGATGTAGAAACAGGGGAATATTGAGTAGGAGTAGGGAGATGATATTTTCTCTGTATTTGGCACTGGTGTGACCACTGTTGTAACACTATCCAGTTCTTGAGTCCACAATTCAAGAAGGATGCTGATAAATTGGAGAAGGTTCAGAGAAGAGCCATGAGAATGATTAGAGGTTTGGAAAACATGCCTTATAGTGAAAGATTGCACAGGAGTTGAATCTGTTTAGTTTAACAAAGAGAAGGTTAAGGGGTGACTTGATCAGTCTATGATAACTGACATGGGGAACAGAACTCTTCAGCCTAGCAGAAAAAGGTATGACAAGATAGAATGGCTAGATGTTGAAGCTAAACAAATTCAGACTAGAAAGGAGGCACAATTTTTTAACAGTGAGGGCAATTAACATTTGGAACAACTTACTGAGAGTTGTGGTGGGTTCTCCATCTGTGGAAATTTTTAAATCAAGATAGATTTTTAAATCTTTTTCTAAAAGATCTGCTTTAGTTCAAACAGGAATTGATTCAGGGAAGTTCTCTGGCCTCTGCTATACAGGAGGCCAGATTAAATTATCACAATGGTCCCTTCTGGCCTTGGAATCTATGCTGTACGGCTTACTCTTCTTGGTTTAGTCCCACTCCATATGAATCTTGGCATATCGGAAGAAGGTTCCCATGAACACTCTAAACCTGAACCAAACCCAAGAATCTATTCAGATCTATCCACCCTTTAACAGACCTCTTCCCCTACATCCTATTGCTTGGCAGCCACAAACAACTCATCTAGCCAGCATGGCATAGCCTGGAGGCCTATCTCTAATCCACGGACCCTGAGTTGGGATCTTGGGTCACAACTCACATTAGTTCTTTTCCTCCTGCTATTGCCTGGATACTAAGTTGAAAGTGGTGATGGGCCACTTCAAATATCAGATGTAGCAAGACTGAGCCCTCTCTTTCCCCAGGACATGTTTTCTGTCTGTGTTTAATTCCCTGAACTAACATGCTTCTTTGCTGTCCAGTAATTGATGGGCCAACCCAAATCCTGGTGCGAGACGTCTCAGACACGGTGGCCTTCGTGGAGTGGACCCCGCCCCGAGCTAAAGTAGACTACATCCTGCTGAAGTATGGCCTGGTGAATGGGGAAGGGGGGAAGACCACGTTCCGACTGCAGCCTCCCCTGAGCCAGTACTCGATGCAGGCCCTGAGGCCCGGCTCGCAGTACGAAGTCTCTATCTCTGGGGTCCGAGGGACCAACGAGAGTGACCCTGCTGTCACCACCTTCACAACAGGTACGTCGGTGCCATTTAAAAGGCTAGCTAGAGTCTAGTCCAGTACACAGCCAGCCATCAAGAGACCCGCATAACAAACAGGTTGACTCACTGGATGACGGACGAACAGATTGACTTGAATCAGTGACGCACAGGCTGAGACTCAGCTCCCCTCACAAATAGATTCCCTTTCTGACAGACTTATCAGGGCCTTCTGCCTGACTGCCCCCACAAACAGGCCAACGCACTAACTGACAGACACAGACACACCCAGCTAACTGGCCAGTTCATGGACTGACAGCTTGGGTAGGCAACTGGCTTTAACACAATGGACTGCCAGACAGACGCTGCCACACTAAACGCACTTCCTCTACTCGTAACGGGAGTAGAGCCTCTTTCCTTCAGGGTCACGCCCAGTGTCTTCTCCTCTTACTAGAGCAGTGACCAGACACAACGTCTCACTCCTCCACTGCCATCTGCTGCCTGTATGCGCACCGCTGAACCAACACCACTGAGCTCCATGAGACCTGTCTTATGACAGCCTTCGATATAAGCCGACTGTACTGTGACTCTCTGACTCACTGCATAATCTCTGATTCTGCATAGCATCAGGGTAAATACTTCTTGGGTGAAGGATTTTTCTACTCTGACAGATCTGTACGGTATCTCTGTATGTTTCCCTCTACAGTATATACTCATCTATCAGAATTTTACAGTATGTACTTGTCTCTCTTTCTATCTACAGAATCTGTTTGCCTGTCCTATTTGCAATATGTATTTGGCAGGAGAAAAAAATCCTAGGTCTGCAGTGTAATACAATGGTTTAGATTCTCAGCTGGTATAAATCGGTGTAGTTCTATTGAAGTCAATGGAGCTATGCTGATTTTTGCCCAGTAAGTATTGCATTAAGGTAATGCTTTGTAACCCAGAGATATTGATTTGCTGCAAGATGCAACAAGGTACAGGAATTAATTTCCATGAGTGTATGTTGTGCGGCTGGATCCAGAGCTCCATTTTCCCAGAGTTCAGACCTATGTTTTAGTACAACCCACATCCCCATAGTATGTAAGCACATCACAAGGGCATGGGTTTGGGTGATTAGCCAGCCCCTGCAAGTTCAAAGAACATTCAGGTCTTCAGATTAGTTTGAGCCCATAACCAAGATATGCAAAAATGGAAATTAGACTCCTAAATCCATATTTAAGAACCTAAATAAGTCGCCTGATTTTTCAAAAGCACTAAGCTACTGGAAGCTAAGTACTTTAGAAAATAAGGGCACTTCTTTAGATGCCTAAAGAAGGAGGAGTTAGGAGCCTAACTTTAGGTACCCATTTTTTGAAAAAAATTGCCCCATCTATAGCTATTCAAATTGAGAGAGAGGAGATGGGGGAGGGGGGTGCCACCTGAGACAATCTGCCGTCAAGCAACTGAAAGTGACACAGTTAAAAATTTGGTTATCTTATTTTGATACTTTATATGAATACTCTAACCGGTCGGTAAACCTTTAATTAATGCTAAGCCTGTGGATGGCTAACAGGTTTAATTTACCGTGCCATAAAGGAGAAGCTAGAGAGCATATTTCAGTGCTATTTTATGGTTTATAAATTACCTGTCATATATATTATCAGTGGATACCAGTGCTTCTATGACAGTAACTGTAGTGTCTCTACTGTATATATTTAGAATGAGATGTACAGTGCTATCAATTTGCTGAATTTGCCTTTCCTTGTATTATCGCTATGAGTTGTTATGATCAAAAAATCCCTCCAAAAACAAATGAACAAAAATATACAGTTAGATGGGATCTACCGAGTATAATTTTACCTGTGAACCGAAAAGTAGTTATACCCTGGATATAAAATGGCCGAATCCTGCCCTCAGATATACCTGTGCAATCCTGTTGATCAAAGTAGGGTTGCATGAGTGTAAATGAGGGCAGAATTTGGTACAATATGTACAGTAATATGTAGCAGTGCTAAACAACAAGGCATGCTATCAAGGCAGGATTTACCTGCCTATGAGTCTGTGATGAGCCATAAGATCTTGTGGTTAAGGCACTCAGGAGGAGTCCTGGGTTCAAATCTTGGCTCTGCCATAGACTTTTTGCCTTACTGTGCCTCGGTTTCCCCATCTGTAAAATGGGAATAATAATAATAATTCCTTACCTCGTTGAGGTATTGGGTGGATTCAATTTCAACATGCTTGTTTTAAAAAAAAAACAGCGAGGGTAATTCATCATTGGAACAATTTATTGAGGGATGTGGTGCATTCGCCATCACCTGAACTCTTTCAATCAAAATCGGGTGTCTTTTTACAAAAGAGATGCTCTACTGTCCATCTCCATTCACTGGCCTGTGCTATGCAGGAGGCCAGACTAGATGATCACAATAGAGCCTTCTGACCTTAAAATCTAAGAATTAATGTAGGGGGCTGAGCTACCACAGAGACAGGGATCATGTAACTACCTTGATACCCAGACAGCTCAGCAAGTGCAACTCCCTGCAGGTTAGATCACGGTTAGTGTCTGGGGTGGTAGAATACCATGGTCTCACAATAACACAGCCTGGATTCCTTGCCAACACATGAAAGCATTTCCTCAGCTGCAGATGGGGGCAATCCCGGCAGATGGAACTGCATTTGTTTTCTTATCTTGTATAGAGATCGATGCACCCAAGAACCTCCGGGTGGGCTTGCGAACATTGGCCAGCCTGGAACTGGAGTGGGACAACAGTGAGGCGGAGGTGCAGAACTACAAGGTGGTGTATAGCACACTAGCAGGCGAGCAGTACCACGAGGTTCTGGTGCCACGGAACGCTGGCCTGACAACCCGGGCCACCCTCACAGGTAAATCCCTCTGTGGACGTGCCAGGATCTACATGGATGCTGGGCAGCCTATTGTTCTCCATGTACTGGGCCCCATTCAGGAGACCAGGGAGGGAGACCAAGCCCATGCAACATACAGCTTCTTCCATCCCACTCCCTATGTACTGAGATGCTCTTGAGACAACTTGGGCCTGATTCGCCCATCACTGACTTCAGTGGAGTTTCCTGATTGACACTGGTGAGACTTAGGGTATGCCTACACAGCAGTAAGGAAGTGTGTTGCAGCACCTATAGACATACCCGAACTAGCTTTGATCTAGCAAGCGTGGCTAAAAATAGCAGTGAAGCCACACCTCTGCCAGGTCTTGCCCCGCACACAAGATCATGCAGTATCCGTGGTATCCTCCTGCATCTCTGACATCTATCTAGCAGATACCCCAGTGGTCTGGCACTTGTCTAGCTGGAACCCCCATGTGTCTGTGGCATCTGGTTCTGGGCAAACCGAGTGATTTTTTGGGAAAGCCCAGGTCATACTCTGCTCGGTTGGAAAGTTGCAAACACAACAGAATTAATCACAAAAAAGACTGCAGGACCGGAAAGCAATTAGAGCAGTGAGTGTGACAATGGGGTGTGTGCAAAATTCAATATTAGATGTCATTTTTGCTGCATTTCATGAGGGCAACTGCCTTGAGAAGCAGAATTTGATTAGAGGGAGACTTCACAGACTCATGAAACCATGTTAATTTAACTTACCTGCCAGCTTTCTTCAGAGACGTTTGCAGACAAGCAGTGAAAGGTAAGTACTGCAAATGGGCCTAATTCTGCTGTCAATTACACTGGTGTAAATCTGTTGTTACTTCCTTGACATGAATATCATCCACCCCATGAAATCAGTCTGGATTTACCTCTATGTAATTAAGAGCAGAATCTGTTACTGAAATATTTCACTGAGAGCTGTTGCCAAGTAAAGCCAATTAAAGCAAACACAATAAAGGGGTTTCCCGGGCATGCATTTGTGGAGAAGGAAGGCTTGAGAGACATGCTGAAGAACTGCGACAGGCTTAAAGAGAACAGGCTGGTGGTGTCAAATGGCCTCTCTGGAGAGCCTGAGACACTGAAAACTAGACTAGACAAAATCTTAGATCAGTCTATTGTAGGGAATAGCAACACTTCCTCCCCCCACCCTTTGGTCTGTCTTGTCAGTTTGGATTGTTAGCTCTTTGAGGCAGGGAATGGCTTGTCAATGTGTCTGTGCAGCACCTAGCACAGTGA
Organism: Terrapene triunguis; assembly: GCF_002925995.2. Lineage (NCBI taxonomy): Eukaryota > Metazoa > Chordata > Testudines > Emydidae > Terrapene > Terrapene triunguis. The sequence continues at coordinate 9,341,885 of NW_020664563.1, read as the reverse complement.
GCCTCTGATCTCAGCTGGAGCGTCGAGGTGTTCCCACAATGCAAATATTTATAATGATAAAAATCATAAGGCACAAGCTGGCACTAGAGGGTGAGTCTGGATGAAGAATCTATTTTCTGTCTATGATTCCGAGACAGGGAATTATGAACAGTGAAGAGAGGCAAGCACCAAAAGTCCATTACCTCAGCAACTGAAGAGATTGCAAAACTCCCATCGACTTGGGTGGAACCAGGATCTCACGCCTGGGCTATTTCATTTGTCCAATTCCTTTGTAAATTCTTTATAGGTGTTTTCCATGTTGTTGAGTCTACTCCTTGTACTAAAGGTACACTGCCAAGGTCATTTAGGCCCCAAATTCTACATGGAGTTGGGGCCTGATTCATAGCCTGTTGGAATCAATGGGAGCCTTTCTGGGCTTTACTGAGGATAATGTTGGTGACGGATAGATTCGACTGAAAGGGTTATATAGAGAGTAAAGGGTCTGAGTACCTTAGAGTCTCCCTCTAATTGCTCCATGTAAAGAAATTCCACCTGGAATTCTGCAGGGTATGACGTCTCCCCAGGTTTAGCTGGCACTCTTTGTTCTTGCCGTTAATATCAGCACCAGAAGTTTCATAACAGCTAGGCTTTCTGTTCCCCTCAGAAACATGTTTCCTTCCATGAATCCCAACCTAGTGTCTCTAACTGAGATGGCCTGGAGCTGAAACAACTGGATCTGTACTCAAATCTTCCTTCAAACCCAAAGGGGTTCAGATTCGGGGTCTTGGATCAGGTCTCTCTCTAGCCTCTCCAAAGAAGGCATCCAGATCTTTGAAAGGCCCTGGTTAGCGTGTCCCCCATATTGATGATCTCCTTTCCACAATGCAGAGGCCAGAATTATCCTCATATTTTAATGGTGTTTCCACCATTACCAATCTCCTATACAGTGCTAAGAGATTTCACTCTGGATCATGTTAAGAATGTGTTCCTAGATCGCTCCGGTATTGTAGCCGTGTCGGTCCCAGGATAGTCAAGAGAGAAGGAGGCTGAGGTCATGGCTTTGATTGGACCAACTTCTGTTGGTGAAAGAGACAAGCCTCCGAGCTTACATAGAGCGTTTCTTCAGGTCTGGAAAACTTAGAGCTCTGTGCAAGCTCGAAAGTTTGTCTCTCTCACCAACAGCAGCTGGTCCAATCAAAGCTATTACCCAACCCACCTTGTGTCCCAAGGGAGCACTGTCCTTTAGCATTCCTTGAAATGATTCTTTCCCCTTGCTCTTCAGTTACTCTTCCTTCACATGTCTCAACTCCAGAGAGTTGGAAGCTGACTCAGTGTAAGTGACTCATTTTTATATAGAGTCTTTCTTCCATCATTAGCATCATCATATTCCAACTCTCATGGAAAGCCTCAGGGCATCGTATAAGGAAAACAAATACAGTGTAATTATAGCACAGTAAAACACTGCTCTGTTATAACAGAAATCACTGCAATTGACAGAGTGGAATCACTTTGCCCATCACTGAAGTCTGGCAGCTCTTTAACAGCACAGCCACACTGCACCCCCGCTGGGGGAGGGAAGGGAAGGGAAGACGACTAGCAGTATCCACTTAAACTGTGGGAAGAATTTAGGTCAGCAGAAGGTAATTAGCCAAACTGGAAGCTGAGCAGGTCTCCAGAGCTAATGTTCCTACTTTTGCAATGAGTGCCGTAACATCTATAAGGATCACAGCTGGGGATTACATTCCACCCAAACGCTAGTACGTGCACTAGCACAGAACTCCTAACACCATGACTGAGCACTGCACCACTGCTGACTCCAGGGGATGCATGGCTTCTGCTGAATATCTAACTCCACTTCCTCAGCAACGGAGGTTACCCTAGAGAGCTCCCAGCCAAATAACGGCCAAGGCTAACGTTGCTTCTCTAATCCCCCCCAAGGGAGTCTAACTGGATTGGAGTCAGAGTGCAGTGAGGAGCAGATGGTGGAGAGCTTGATGAGAAGAAGTTCTGCTGCCGCAAAGAGCTCTACGTAGGTGGCCTTGCATTCATGCCTCCAGGCACTCGGAGCAGGAGAGAACCAAGTTTCAAGGAACGTTCTGCTGGCCCTGTCAATGTGCAACTCTTCCTTGTTTTGTGGGGGATGCAGAGGGAGAGAACTGGGTCAGGTTTTATGCTGCTAGTAACAGCATTTGCCTTCAGCTACCCCATCAGCCTGCCCAGCCCTTGGGATACCTACACCCACTACCGCTGCAGCTCTAGCCAGGATTCAGCACACCATGAGCAGTGGGCAGTAGGATGGCCTCTGGAGGGAAAGCAGTGATGCAGCTATTTGGATGGGCTGTAATGTTGCCATTGGTTGCCTGGAAAACAGAGTTATCTTCATTACTCTCTGGAAAGAGCTGTGCTTCTGAGTTTATCCAGTACATTGCTGGGTGCTGCAGTGAAGAAAGAACGGTATGTTCACACGGAGGGAACCAAATTCCCCAGTGGAATCAGCCCTAGGTGGGCTGACACCTGGCTAAAGAATATTTCAGGCTCTCCCCCCAGCCCTCAATCTCTTTCCCTTCCCAAGTTCCCCTCCTGTCTCTCTTTTCCTGCAGCCTGTTGGTTTCCATTTCCTTCCCCCTGGATAGAGTAGGGGACCTGTCTGCTGGCCATTCGGCCTCTTCTTGCAGCACATGATTTTGGGGGGGATCACAGCACATGGGTTCTTCTGGCCAGATGGTTTGTTCCTGCAGCTGAATTCCAGCCAGCATCATGGTGCCCCCTGAAATGCAGCCTCTTGGTCAGCCCACACTTAAAGCCAGCCCAGTGACCCAGGATATCTCCTAATCTAATGATCTTTGCCTTTGGCCTAAGTCTTAGCTACTGCTCGTCCCCACATCTGGATACTGATATACCAGTGCCACGTGTGCCAAGGTGCCCAATGATTTCACAGTCCAGCTGTTTTTGTTGGGCTAGGGGAGAGCCTGGTGTGTGGAATGGCATTGCCACCAAGTGGCCGGTTTAGTGAACTAGCTCATGCCCATTTCCTACAACACACGTGGAAAATCAGGTCTTTCTCACAGTAGGCCCCATGTAATTGTCTCATGAGGGTGCCTGCCAGCTTTGCTCCATTTGAAGGTGAAAGTAGGGCTTCTTAGGTGCTATCCCTGTAACCCAAGCCTGGGATCTGAAAGTCAAGCTGTGTCCTTCCTTTCTAGCACTGCCTCATAGTAATTGAGGTCCTGCAAACAGAACTTAGTTAACCATTCTGTTGATGATACATGATCCAGAACATACTCCAGCTCCCTCTCCTATAGCTTTATTAGCTGCCAGGGCTGGCAACAATGAAAATTAATAGATGCTTAAGACAAGATCCTCAGCTGATGTAAACTGGTGTAACTCCATTGGACTCTCTTTACATCAGCCAAGGATCTGGCCCAGACAGAGCTGTGGATAGAAAGGACTGAAGATCACTTTTGTGACCCTGGCAAATGAGCAGAGTAGGTACTGGAATTAAACAATTTAGGTGGACACTAGTCTTTTTTCAAAATCAGATATTGTTGTGGGGAATTTTTTAATTTTAATTTTCCAGGGTCTTTCCCCCCATGAAATCGAAAAAACACACATTGTCGTTTTTTATTTGGTCCTTCTCCACTGATCCTTTAGCCTCTCCCTTCCTTGCTTCAGTCTCTCTTCCTTCCCCTTTGCAGTGGCCAAAATGGAAACAGGGGAGATGGAAGAGCAAATTAAAAATTCCAAACCTCAACATTTTTGCAAAAAAAAGTCCAATAACTGAAAATACCGTTTCTTTTGAAAACTGCCAAAACAAAAATAACCTTGACGGTTGTTCTTAATCTTTGGCCAACTTCCTCCCTGGTTTTTGGCCAGCTCTAGTGCGGAGATTGGCATGGAACTGCTGTCCATCACTCATCCTCATACACAACCACACATGGGCCTTGGAGGATTCCGATCCTGAGTACAAAAGGAAGGAAGGAGCCGGGGGAGAAGATATTACTCATCTCTGTTTAACTGCTTGGGAAAGCAGCACTCAGGTGCTGCACAGATTCAGTAGCTGGTCTGTGCTGCATCTCTGTGCTACACAGAAGCATGAAACGTGTTTCCCTTAATTCCATTGGCAAGGACGTTCCGCCCTAATGGGGGATTTTATTTTTAGTGTTTGTTTTGTCTGTCTCTCTTGGCATGAAACTGGCTGCCTCCACTGCTTGTCTTCTTGCACAGATACAGCCTGGTGGTGGGGACCCTGCAACCCTTAAAGTTTCAGCATGGTTTATGGGCTGCTGGGTCTCCGATGCCTCTTCAGAGCTCCTAGCAGCCCTTGACATGCAGAACCCTGGGAGTGGCAGAAGTTTCCTTTTATTATTTCACTTAAAAAAAAAAAAAACTTTCATGTGCATCCGCACTTCCTGGAGCATACCTGGACAGGAAAAGGCCATCTCCTCGTATTTCCAGCATGAAGTAGCAGGAAGTACTGGAAATCTCACAAGATGGACAGATTGCCAGGCCAGTTTTGCAAACCCAAGTGGTTTGGAGAGTATGGTGCGGGCAGTATCTGAATTCAGGTGTGGTACTTACCCAAACCTCTGATCCTTTTGCAGCACTGGCCTTGGCATTTATGTAGCCCTGGGAGTCTCCTTTTTCTGTACACACAGATGGGGGCAAAGAGGGTGGGTAGGAGTCATGGGCTCAGCACTCCAAGGGCTGGGTGGGAAGTCAGGAGACTGCCATTATATATAGCTCGCACAGGGATTGGTGCTCTTATCACAGTGGGGGATGCGGGGTTGGGGTTGGGGTGGGGAGTTGAGGAACGTTTTGACAGCTGTTAAAAGGGTAGGTAAGGGTTGAGTTCCCCTATTCATAATTGTGCCAAGAGGGAATGTGCACAGAATGGGACCTCTGGAGTGGCCACATGCCCCATTCACCCCTCACTAATTACGCAGTGCCTAATTGGAGCTGGTGAAGGATTAGCAGCTCAGCTTCACTGTCCTTGTGCCGCTGGCCAGAGAAAAGAATGAAGTCCTTTGTAATCCGATTACACGTGTCACCACGAGGACTCTGAGCACTTATTGAGAACCACACCACCAGCCCTGACCTCCCTACTGCCCTAGGCCTTAACAGTGACCAGACCATGCTCTCTTTCCTGATCAAGGTGGAAGCAGATGGAGAAGTAGCAATGGAACAGATCCCTGCAAGCACTATGGGCCAGATTTTCCAAGCAGCTTTGAGCCATATTTCCAAGTGCTCAGCACCCACAATTGGGGCCAGATTTTCAACAGGGCTCAGCACCCAGCAGCCCCAATTATGACACTTACTTTGGTGCCTAAATGATCGTTATTACTTGTATTAAAGTAGCATTTACAATCCCCCGCTGAGATCAGGGCTCCGTTGTGCTTGGTGCTGCACAAATGCGTCATGAGAGAGACAAGAGAGTACAACCTAAATAGACAAGACAGGCAAAGGGTGGCAGGGAGAACAGAGGCCCAAAGAGATGATGTGACTTGAAGGCCACCTAGCAGTTCAGTGGCAGTGAATACAACCTATGTTCCCTGCCTCTTAGTCCACAGAAGGCAGGGAGGGGTCAGAGATTGTCCCCAGATAGGGGCTCCCGCATGCTGCTGTGTCCCGTTTTGGCAATGCTGCTTCCGTGGAAATGAGTTTTGCTTGGCTGCTGTTTTTTTACAGCTTTATCTAACTTGATGGGAAAGATCAATAATGGCCAGGCAGGAGAGAAATAAACCCATCAGAAACCAAAAGGAAGTGACAGACAAACCCATGAGATATTCCACCTAGATAAAATAGTGATCTGCGATCGGTGCCCAGGAAATTAGCTAAATTTCAATCTCCTGAGTCAGAAATCACAGGTTGTGCCTACCGCAGTCTAGGACCTGCTTGTTTCAGCTCTCAGAGCAAAAGACTGTTCTTTTATTAATTATTGACCATTTCATCTACACCGCAGAAATAAGAAACGCAGATGACAATGTTAGATGTCAAATCATTTTGGTAACAAATAACGCTAGCTTATCATTTCCATCTCTCTCTGGCTGAGTCTCTCGCTCTGAATTTCTGTCTTTTTACAAGCAACTACAGCAGGTCTCAATAGTTGCTTTTAAAACATTGCCTTGTCTTTGTTAGAATAATCCAATTTCCCCAGCCAACAATGTATGCAGTGCTCCCAAAAGAGCCAACCGCTTCAGCCCAAATCAAGACACAACTTACATGGACATTTGTTGACCCCTAAGAATATTACTTAGCGGTTCTGTAGTGCTCTCCATTTTCAAAGCAGGGTCTAAAATATTAACTCAGTGCTGGTCTACACAAACATTTAGTCCATAGCAAGCTGGGGCATGAATCTACCCTGTACTCACTGGCCACGCGGACCCTGCTGCCACACACTAACAGTACCCTAGCATGTTCTGATGTACCCCGCTTTGAAACAGGAGTAGATCAGAGTGTACTAAGGCAGTGGTCTCCAAAGTGGGGTGCGCAAGAGGATCCTTGGGGGTGCGCGGCAGGAGGAGCGCTTTTTTTTTTTTTTGCTTCGTCAGTTCGGGCGGGAGTCCGAGCGGCTTTTTTTTTTTTTGCTTTGGCAAAAATGATAGAGCCGGTGCGGCAGGGGGTGTGTGCTCAAAATTTTTTTACTGATAGGGGTGCACGATCAAAAAAGTTTGGAGACCACTGCACTAAGGAACTGTTAGTGTGCATCGGACACAGTGCGCGGCAGGCTAGGGCTGGGAAGATTTACACCCCAGCTAGCTGCAAGCCCTAAATCATGCTCACAACACTCTTGTGAGGTATAAAAGTGTTACTCCCCCAATTTTACAGATAGACACAACTCCAGATTTTGCACTGATCAGTCAACTGTGACAGCATGCTACGTTCTAAGCTAGAGGTCTATCCTTGTCATAGAGTAACCGAGCAGTCTTGGAGAAATTGGGACATCTCTAACAGTAGCAAAGCAAAATAAAATTTTGTGGTGATAGATGCTACAGGTGTGGTCTCTATAGGTACATATATAAATAGCTAATAGATAAGGTGCCAGTAGATGGCGATCAAGAATATGTAGCATGATTCCACTTCCCTGGCCTTTGGAGGGCCATCAGAAATTGTTATGCATGGCCAATAGCTTCCTCGGACACTTGTTCACATGAACTCTCACAATATGAAGTTGTTTTCTAAGGTCCTGTTCAATTTCTCCTAAGATTTCCCTAAGTTGCTTCACTTTAGAGACATCTCGGAATGGCACTTGATACCCCAGAAAATAATTCAGCACTGCCAAATAGTTTTGTTGGAAAATTTTCAGCAGCAACCTTAGCACCTAGATACCATAAATACTATGCCCTTTATAAGCACTTAGACAGCAACAGGAGAACGTGGAGTTGCCATGACAAGGTTGATAGTGAAGAGAGAATGCCAAGGGGTGAGGCAAAGCAAAGGAGATACAATCATGTGGTTGGTAATACACACACACTCATAAGCATAACCTGTCTTTCTTTGTATCTGCTGGCAGATCTGGTGCCAGGAACCGAATATGGAATTGGGATATCAGCCATCATGGATAGCAAGCAGAGCGTCCCAGCCACCATGAACGCAAGGACCGGTGAGTTCCATGTGCCATCAGATCACAGCCCTATAAACATGCAAAATAAAATGCAGAGCACGGTACTCACTGGCATCATTCTTAAAGCACAGCACTGCTTCCTTTAAACCACGTCCAGCCTTAGCCTGTGCAGAGCCAGGGAGAGCCAATGCTGCCTGGTGCAGCCTCTGCTATAGGATCCTGCCAGCTAACCTGTCACAGGCTGTGTCTACACTACAGTTTATGTCGGCATAATTTATGTCGCTCAGGGATATGAATAAACCACCCCCTGAGCAACGCAAGTGCCGATGTGGACTGCACTATGTCGGTGGGAGAGCGTCTCCACAGTGGTGCTGGAACACTTTTACTAGCGGGGATGCTGAAAGCCAGCCCCCTTACCTCTGTCCACGCCCCCCCCCCCCAGCTGGGGCCGGGAGCAAGGCCTTGTCTACTGGAGGAGGGGACCCGGACAGGGGTAAAGGAGCCAAGGCTGGGGGAGGGCGCGGGCCCAGCAGCCGGGACCCTGCATGTGAGGTTGGGAGCAGAGCCCTGGGCACGGGGCCTGTGTGCGGGGCTGGGAGCGGAGCCCCGGGCATGGGGTGACAGCCGGGACCCCACGTGCGGGGCCAGGAGCACAGTCCCAGGGGTGGGGTTGGGACCCCGCATAAAACCTGCTGCAGCACCCCCCGTACCCTTAGTTCCCGTGCCTATGCTTCTCCTGCCAACACAGCTACCGCCGCTCGCGGGGCCTGGAGTAGTTAAGCTGATGGGAGAGCTCTCTCCTGTTGGCTTATAGTGGCTACATTAGAGAGCTGGCAGCTTTGTCGCTGTCATCTCTCTAGTGTAGCCATAGCCACAGTCTTCGTAAGTGTGCTTAGGTCTTGTGACTAGGGGAGTGTCACTTCATGTACCAAAAGCACTAGCCAGCTCCCCTGCCTGCCTCTCTCAGCTGATTCACACACCAGAGACTCCCTTGTTATCATAAAGTCACTTCTGGGCACGCCTGGAAGCCATGCACCGTTCAGCAATGCTCAGCGGCCCTGCTGGGCTACAGTGTACACAATTCAACCAGCACAACTCTAGTGTGCTGAGCCCTGTGGCTTGCATTACAATTTACCTCAGCGGTTCTCAACCTTGGGGTACTCAGAGGTATTCCAGGGGATAGATCAGCTCATCTAAATATTTGTCTAGTTTTACAACCAGCTACATACAAAGCTATAGCGAAGTCAGTACAAACTAAAATGTCATACAGACAATGATTTGTTTATACTGCTCTATATACTATACACTGAAATGTAAGTACGATATTTATATTCGAATAGGTTTATTTTATAATTATATGGTAAAAATTAGAAAGTAGGCAATTTTTCAGAAATAGGGTGCTGTGACACTTGTATTTTCATGTCTGATTTTGTAAGCAAGTAGTTTTTAAGTAGGGTGACACATGGGGGTTTGCAAGACAAATCAGACTCCTGAAAGAGGTACAGTAGTCTGGAAAGGTTGAGAGCCACTGATTTACTTCATAATCATCTCCTCCTACAGAGCTTGACAGCCCTCGGAACCTCGTGGTGACAGCCTCCACGGACACGTCTATCTCCCTGGCCTGGACCCAGGCCAAGGGCCCCATAGACCATTACCGCATCACCTTCACTCCAGCCTCTGGAATGGCCTCCGAGGTGACAGCACCCAAGGATAAGTCTGAGCTGACACTCTCAGACCTGGATCCTGGTACAGAATATACCATCTCAGTCATTGCCGAGAGAGGCCGTCAGCAGAGTTTGGAGTCCACAGTGGATGCATTCACAGGTAAGGAGGGGCTGGGACAAACTCTGCCAGGGCTCAGATTGGTGCAACGTGCTGGCACATCTCCTGACCTGACATCTTGTGCTCCCAATTCTCAACATTTTGTTCGGGGGGTGGGGGAGTCTCTAGCTGTTATGGTTGCAAATGTGAGCTGAGCATAACTGATGCAGAGATGTCTGCCCGAGTCTGGAACAGCTCATCCAAGAGGTGTAAACTGCCCATACATCTGTGTGGTGAACTCAGATACCCAGTGATGATCACTGAAATAGCAGCATTGTTCACTGTGTCATTGCTTGGGAAAGCCTGTAAGAAAGGGGTGGGGGGATCACAGATCCACACCATTTACTGTGAGGGATGTCTCATTCTAGCACCATGGGGGGTGGCCTTGGTGAGATACCTCCACTTCCATTTTTGACTCAGTCAACAGGGCCAGACTTGCAGAGCCCATGCTCAAGGAACCAAGACAGTACATACGATCAGATTTTGAATATCTGCCCAATCCACTGAGAGTGTCTGGCGACTATTGTAGGTAGAGCAGGAGACGATGCATGGGGGGCACGCGGGGTCATGTGTCCCCCACCCCAGATTTCTGCCACGGGTTGCTGGCTAGGCCCCCTCCCTGTGCAGCAGATCCTGGAGCTGGTGAGCTGCAAGCTGCAGCTGTGGGGAGAGGCAGCAGCAAACAGCTGGGAGCTGTAGGGAGGGGCCGCTGAGGGTAAGGGGGTGTGTGTGCTTAGGCGGTGCGTGACTCAAGCTGTTGGGGGGGTGAATCTTTAAATTGTGCCCTCCTCCCACTCTCAGCAGGTACCAGTCGTCTCTGGGTGGAGCTTATTTTGTGGGTTGAAACCCTTTTTTCCTCAGTTTTCCTCTTGTTCTCAACTCCGGTTCAAGTTAATGGAGAGACCAGGGCTGGCCTCTCTCAATCTGGCACTGCTGGGCAGTGAATCCCAGTATTTTACAGTAGCGTCATGCCACATAGTGACATAACCCAGCGAGAAGTGTCCCAGCCATACTTCTGCCTGGGACACTCCTTGAATGAGACTTTTATCTTATTAATTCTGTATGATGGATGTCTTGTCATATGCAACGCTCCTGCCCTTGAGTGTAATCATTCCATGACAGACTTGCAACACCTCTCTTTGGTTTCCAGGGTTCCGACCAATCACACAGCTGCACTTTTCTCATGTGACTTCCTCCAGCCTGAACATCACCTGGAGTGACCCCTCCCCTCCGGCAGACAGGTTTATCTTGAACTACAATCCCAGAGATAAGGAGGAGACCAAGCAGGTCACACTAGATGCCACCAAGAGACACGCCACCCTGTCTGGCTTGCAGCCATCTACGGAGTATATCGTGTCACTGGTGGCTGTGCATGGTTTGGTCAGCTCCGAGCCCATAGTGGGCTCCATCACAACAGGTAAAGTCAGCAGCTGTCTGATGGGGTATAATGCTCATGCCTAATCTCCGGCTGGAGAAGAGATCCAAGATACACACGGGAGGTAATAGAGACTCCTGGCTCAAAACCATCCTCCAGAGTTGGAGCTAACAGAATAATTTATCTTTACAAAAGAAAGTTGCTGCCCCTACGGATCATTATTTTAAAGGGATTATTCATCTCAGGCTCCAATTCCACATGCCCCATAGCTAGACTGTTTGTCTCAGGCCTCCGGTTCTGCATGCTCCAGAACCAGATAATCCGCCTTGGGCTCCCATTGCAGCACGCTACATATCCAGTTTCGTATTGTTCTTGTCTTTGCCGTGGCAACAGAACCCAAAACAGTACAAGGGGATTAAACATTTAGCCTCCCGTAATCCTGGAATCTCCACCGTGGCCAAAAAAATGAACGTGTTTAGCTTGTGGTCTGAAATCGCTTTATAGCCAACCTCATCCTTCCAGTTTAGGATAAAGCAGCCACAAACAAATGCACAATGGGCTTAGAGCGATGGGAGTTGTGGGAGCTAACCCATTTCCAGACACACGGCAGAACTCCAGAGAGGGGCTGAGCATTCAGACCTTCCTTTGGAGTCAGTCAGTGGGACTCTTTCCCTGAGCTTTGCACCAGGCCTTTTGTTTCCCCAGCTCACATTCAGAGCCCTGGCAGGTTTTGAACCGTAGAATAGGGTTCGATGTCAGCATTCCTTGTTGAGTTTGGCTATTTAAACCCCCCGGTGGGTTGTCTTGCATACACCCATACTGTCTTCATAACCTGGCTTTTCTTACAGATGAGGAGTCCGATAGACACAGCCCCCCTTTCTGGCATCTGGGGTGACTGTGCTACGAAATTCTGCATGCAGGAGTGTTCGGCTGGATCGACCGCTGGTTCAGCCAGCAATCAGTGTTCCGTGACTGCTTCGTAGGCTTTATCTGGCCTCTGCCTGTCTCCTCTAGGGATCGACCCCCCGAAGAACCTCACCGTGGGCAACGTAACCAAGGACTCGGTGATGATCTTCTGGGCCCCTCCTATCACAGCTTTTGACCACTACAGAGTGTCCTACCGATCTGCACAAGGTAACCCAGCTGCCTGCTCTAAAGGCTGTTCTGAAGCGGGCTGTGGGCTCTCCTGGGTGGCTTCTGGCATAGCATAACAGCCAGCCACCTCACAGGCCATGACTACACGGGGAGGTATGTGATAGGGAGAAGCCAGCACTGCAGAGTGCACGGTAGGAATGGGAGAGGGGGCAGAAGTTTCCTATCGACTGATCAGGCCACCTCCACAGTCACCAAAACCCTCTGCCCAACTGATGTGGGTCAGTTCAGCCTTGGCATAATAAGTTAAAGCCCCCTGGGACGCACCATGATGTGGCTGGTAATACACACAGAGCTCTAACTTCCACACCTGCTGGGAACAGGTCCTATGGGAGGGGTGGGGGTCCAGCACCTCTCAGACACGGGTCCTGAGTCTTTCTCCCAGGGTGTGTCTACCCAGCTGCTGGGAGCACATTTCCAAGCACAGGTAGGCAGACACACGCTAGTTCTGGTGGAGCTAGTGCACTAAATGTAGCAATGTGGCTACAGTGGTGCAGGTGGTGGCTCAGGCCGGCCTCCCAAGGACAAACCCACCCAGACCCCCGTGATGAGTACTCGGTTGAGTGAGCTAACCCGAGCAGAGCTAGCATGGCATCTATCCATGCATGCTCCCAGCTGCAGTGCAAACATACCCTAAGGGATCTCACCCTACTAGAACAGCTCCAGAGCAACTCTGGGGTCTTGCTAGGAGCTAAATCAGAGATGGAGATGCCCAGATTAGGGGGCAATGCAGTGCCCAAAGTCAATGGAGGAAACAGTGCCGTCACTGCGCACTGCTACATCCTCCCTGTCATCAGGCATCCCGCCACCAGCAGCTGGTGCCAAAGCCAGCAAGAACAAAGAGTGAATTTGGCCCCAGTGTTATTGATCGACTCTGCTGCACCTTGTGAGATGCAAGGCACTGAGGACCAGCCCAAGGGAAAGGTGGCTGCGAGCCCTCCAGATCTGACACTGCTCCAGAGGATGAAATAGCCCGGCATAAGTTAGAGCAGCCCCATGGGGCTGTTCCAACCCACAATGGGCATATCCCCACTATCCCGGAATGCCCTCTACACTGGGGCTTGCAAGGCAGGTGGCAAAGGGCCACTCACATTACTGTCCATGCGTCTCCTCCAAGTAAGTACTTTCAATATCCCCTAACCTGCCTGTACCCTGGAACTGTGCCTGGGTCTCTGCTCCTTGCACTGCAGCCTGAGCTTCTTTAGGCTCCTGCTCAGAGCAGGATGATCTGACGAGCGACCATGAAGCTCTTTGCTCTGCCTGCGCTTTGCAGGAAGAGCGGACAGCACGGCAGTCGCCAACGACGTCGCTGAATACAGCCTCAGCCGCCTGCAGCCAGCGACCAAGTACGAGATCAGCCTGAGCAGCGTGCGGGGCCGGGAGGAGAGTGAGCGGGTCTCCAGCATCGTGTATACAGGTGGGGGACATTTCCATTGACGAGATCGGAGGTTGTGCTGTGCACGCTCTCTGGCAGGGCATGATGTGCGGAGAGGCAAGAGGAGTGGGGACAAGGGAGCCAGGATTGCCGCTGACTTGCAGGGTGACCTCATTGTTTGGATGACCGTAGCTTAAAAGAGGTTCGGATCCATAAGTGTAGCCTCTGTTCCTGGTGACTTGTAGTGCACATTACTGGTTCAGGGAAAGGGGCACTATGAAGGCATCCAATGCTATTTCCACACTTTGAAATAACTTCACAATGTTCTAAATGCCATGTGTAACCCTTCTGCCAGGTGAAGGCAGCAGCAACAAGGGCGGGTTCAGTATCTAGAGGTTCCTTTTCAGCAATACAACACAAAACCAGGCTCGAGCCCCCACCCAGTGACCTGGAACAATTACACACCACCTCTGGCCGCCTCTAAGAGGCAATACATTCCCTCTCGCAAGCACAGAGTCTGAGTGTAGCAAAAACTTTTAATAAAAGGAGAGAATTAACTCAGCATTAATCTGGGAAAACACCACAACTAGGGTTCATAAACACAAACCGTGAGCAAAAGACCCACCCCCAGGTAAGTTGGGCAGTGTCCTTTTCCCCTCAGGGTCTTAAGTTCAGCAACCCAAAAGTCCCTTTAACATGCCCATTTCTTCTCAGTACCCCACTCACAGTTGCTGTCCTTGGCCAGTGCAGCCCCAGAGTTCAGAGGTTCATCCACAGAGTTCACCTCCCATCCTCTGTGGAAGGCAGAGGGGGGTAAGGAGGCACCTTACATGCTGCATTGCTTGGGCACTCGCTCGTCACCCCAACGGCCAATTGCCACGCCTCTGCAGGGCTCTGCTCTGGCCCTCTTCACCAGCTTCTCTGCTGGCCGCTTGACACGCTTCTCCGCCAGCTGCCCTGCTGGCCACGCCTCTCCACCAGCTGCCCTGCTAGCCGTTTGCCACACGTCTCTGCCAGCTGCCCTGCTAGCCGTTTGCCACACGTCTCTGCCAGCTGCCCAGCTGGCCGCTTGCCAAGATGTCTTCAGGGCCTCCCAACACTTAACACCTGTGCAGGATCTTGCAATAGAGACACTGTCCCAAAGTAGGTCTAATACTTAGACCTCGGTATCCATGATTTCAGCTCTGCAGGCTGTAAAAAGACCCTCAATTGAGTCTAAATTAGCTCTTTTATTATACCATGGAGAGTGGAAGGGTAGGGTGACCAGATGTCCCCATTTTATAGAGACAGTCCCAATTTTGGGGTCTTTTTCTTACATACACTCCTATTACCCACCCACCCCCATCTCAATTTTTCACATTTGCTGTCTTGTCACCCTATGGAAGGGTCAAGTGGTGTCTAGGACCCTTAAACAGGAACCACCCCCACCCTCTTTCCACTCATTGGGCTTTAGAACCCATGTCCCCTGCCTAGCAAGTGCTGTTCAGTTGAGGGCGAGTCCCTCCACTGGGGTATGTTCTGCTCTGCTGCCCTCAGTTCACACAACAAGGATAACAACTCTTTATTACTCCTGCCCCAATAACAAGGAGACTGGGGATCCAACACCAGCCACAAGTGATCATTTGGGCAAGCAATCCCATCATGCTGAGCACCTTGGCAAGGTGGGTGTGTCCATGCAAATGAGATCAGATTCTGAAGTCTTTTTCCACAGCTCACCACTAGATGTCAGGGGAGCTCATCCAGACTCTGCTTACACATGTGCCAGCCTGACCCAAGCTCCACTCAGCGAACAAGGTTCCTGTGGGCCCAACATGGACTTTTTAAATATGTCCAACAAAAGCCCTTAGAAAGTCTGCCTGCCTTAGTGCAGAGGGGAACCATGCATCCACAGTGTGGCCACGGTGCAGCCAGAGGGCAGGTCACAGAAGCTGATGTTGATTGGCTGATGCTAAAACATCCTTTCCTAAGGAAAGTATCAACCATCAGTAACAGCCCTTCTGGTAGGAATGCACCATAGCCATGGGCAGCTGAGGATCTGTGAGTAGCCTGTAGGAAGCAAGAGCAGAAATTTCACCTACTCCAAGGATTTTCTACCCCACAGAGTTAGCAGCAGCAGCATAAAAAAGCCCCAGTGGATTAAAAAAAATCTGCCTAGCAGGAATAGAAACTATTGAACCCATATGCAGTGGAGTTAGAATCATAGAACCAGAGGGTTAGAAGGGACCGCAAGGGTCATCTAGTCTAACCCCTTGCAAGATGCAGGATTTGTTGTCTACCCAGCCTTCTTTTGCACACCTCCAGTAAAGGAGCATCGATGACTTCCCGGGGCAGTCTGTTCCATTGTCCTACTGTTCTTACTGTTAGGAATGTTTTCCTGGGATTTAATCTGGAATTCACCCCTCACCCCCAGAGAGTCCAGTTCCTTTTCACACCCATCCCCTGATGAATTTATGGTTCCTTCTCAGCCATGGACCACCCTCTGGGTCTGACTGCCACCAATGTCACCCCAACAGAAGCCCTGCTGCAGTGGAACCCGCCTCTTTCCGAAGTCGAGAACTACGTCATTGTGCTAACGCACTACACGGGTACGTCTGTGAAGCCGGAAAGCCGAGCTGGTTTGCCTCCAACCTGTAAGCAGCGAGATTTGCACGTGGCTTTAGCGCCACTAGCTAAACTCTATTAGCTGCATCAGAAATTAATTAATTAGCCTGACCCCCTCCCAGACAGCTGGTTTAAAGGGATTCTATCATTATGGGAAATTAGAAGGTGGATTTTGCTCTCTGGATTGGTTGGCAAAGCCACGCAAAGACCAGAAAAGCTAGGACAGGATGGCAGAGGGGCCAGCCATGCCCTGATTTCAAACTGATATCTATTCCTGCTTGATTTTTTCACATACACATTACACAGCCTACTCCTGCCTGAGTGTCCTGTCAATCCAGAGAGAGGTGCCCTGACACTGTACCAACAGGGACCATCCCCCTTCTGCGATGCTCCCGGCCCCAGCACTCTGAGGACAAGGAATCCTGAGGCTGACCCTGCAATCTGAGCTCCAGACACCCTCACAGCTAGCCCAGCTCACCAAAACTAGACATGAATACGAGAGAGCCTCCAGTTAGCCCCAGTACTGAAGAGGGGGGAAATGGAGAAGATGCAGCCAGTGGGCAAAGAGAGAGTCCCCTATGCATAGATCTGGCTGAATTCTATTGTTTTTTTTTACGATTTCAACAATAAATATTGATTTCTATTTTTTATTTTTTCCCCAATTTTTAAATATTTTGATTTTCACAGTTGAGGGAAATAAAGGGAGGCTATAGGGGGGTCCCATAATTGACAGCAGGGCTACAGGGGCCTTCCTGCATGGCTGAGGGGCCCAAGACACTGGAGCGCAAGGTGCCAGGGATCATGGCCTGGCACAGCAGAGATCCTGGCCAAGAAAGAGGACAAGCCACTGGCCACGGGGAGGCCATCCCGCCGCTGAATGGCTCCATCCCCAGTCAGAGAATGGGGTTTTGCTGGCCCTGCAGGGCTCCCTGCACAGCCACAGGGCCGGTGCTACCCAATTCCTGCAGGTGCAAGGTAGGGGAGAGGTCTGCACTCCCACCAACTGAGGGTGGATATTTTTTCATTGATTTCAATGTGGAGGCTGAAATTGACATTTACTTACATCTGTTGCTTTAAACCCATTCCTGCTCAAGCTTGCTTCTAACAGCAAACCAAACTGCTCTGCTCACAGATTGCAGGGCAGCGAGTTTACAAGTTAGTAGCAAGAAAGGAGGCAGCATGATCCAGTGGGGAGGGAGCTGGGTTTTAATCCTGCTGACTTGCTTTGTGACCTTCCACAACTCTAAGCCTGTTTCCCCAGCTGTAAAATGGTGATCATAATTCTTATGTTCTTTGTAAGTTGCATGGAGAACCTGGGATGGGAAGTGCTATGTACGGGCCAGGTGTTGGCATGGTTTTTGTAAGGAGTGTGGGCAATGGCCATTCTCATTCTTCTGCAATCTGAAGGAAGAAGGACATCATTCACCCAAAGAGCGGAGACATGCTGGCAACACAACATGGTAAAATGCCACCTGTTGTGCCCAGGCAACCCGCCATGATAGGCTTTTGTTTCAAATGGTTCTTTCTTAGTCATATTTTAACAACAGAAGGGCTCCGTATTCAGTCCAAGCCAGGTCCATCTGATTTCAGTTGCAGGGGAGACCATTCTAGTGGACGGGGCCAACCAAGAATACCAGCTGATCAACCTGATGCCCAGTACCAGCTACATGGTCACCATGTATGCCACCAATGGGCCTCTCACTAGCAGCACCATCAGCACCAACTTTACGACTCGTACGTACAGTAACTTCTTCCCTTCTCCAACTAGGTGTCCTTAGTGGTTTTTATTTTGTCCAGCTGGGGAACAGAAGCCAAATAAGTTGTTAAACAGTCTGTTTTCTGTGCTCAGGAACCACAGAGGCACACAGATACCATGATGATAGGCATGGTATAAGAACCAGACTATACTGATACATGTGAGATGTCAGGGTCAGGAAGATGCTTTTCAAACACTCAGCAGTTCCTTTCTGCTGATCCCCCTAGATAAGATTTCCTGATGGCTTCCAGAGGAGACCCTTATCAGATCCTTTTCTTGCCCATTGCCGTAAGGCTGTATACAGGAGAACAATGGAATCTGTTTCACTATTAAATAGCTACTTGACAGACATTGTGCTTCATGCAGTTCAGAGCAATTGCATGACAAAAAAAGTCCATGTAGAGAATATTTATCTGGTTCCTAGTGCCCTGTAAGTGGAGCTCCAGCTAGGGGTGGGCAAACTGGCCTGGAGAGCAAGGGGGTGGATGGGCTGAGCACAGGATTGTGAGAAATCCCAGACTTCTGTGGTTCAGCCAGCACTCCTGTCAACATGACTCATGGATCCAGCATGCTGTTTCAATCAGCTGTAATAGCAATGCTAGTGTGTCAGACTCCCAATTCCCTGGGTTCCTATTGACCTTTGCAGTTCTGGATCCCCCGACTAACTTGACTGCCACTGAAGTCACCCGCCGGAGCGCCCTCCTTTCATGGCAACCTCCAATGGCAGAGATCGAGAACTACATCATGACCTATAGATCGACTGATGGAAGCCGAAAGGTGAGTTTTCACTGATAAAGGGGATTGCACTAAAACAAGAACCAGAGATTGGTGTGGTGGGGTGGGACTACTAAATGAGGCAATCCAAGTCACCAGAGGAAGGACAATGTTTCTGAGGGTTTTGCATAAATACTGAGGCTCAGGCTGACCCAGATGACAGACACAAGTTTCCTCATAGACACTACTATTAGATAATGCTTAGATAGGTCACAATCCATGGGGTAAGCCAGGAGATGGAGACAAAAATCAGTGCCCACATCTGCAGGTCCAAATGGGCAAGATACACCTAGAATGTTTGGAAGAAGTAGTGGAGAAAATTTCAGAACCTCTGAAAATTAGTCATTGGAGCCTGGAGAAAGGTACCCGAGCAATGGAAGGAGGCTAATATGGTACTTATCTTTAGGGAGAGTAGAAAGAGAGATGCAGGCAACTAATTCACCCTACAACACAGTGTGTTTGATCATTTTATGAGTGTGTCAATATCTGACTATGTGGAAGAAACATGCCTATGAACATTGCTTTATCAGAAATAGGTCATTGCAAACATGCCTAATAGTTTCCTTTGACAGTATTACTAGTTTGCAAGTGACGTAGGATGTTGGCATTTCAGTAAGGGATTCAATAAGAGCCACATGATCTGGCTGAACACCAGCTAGATTAAAACAACAGAGCACAGACTAGGAATTGGTTAACAGACCTGGCCAGCTCCACTCTTTACGCTGCTTTGGGCATCAGGGATGCCCTGTTTCAAGGGAAAGACGATGTCCTGAATTCAGGTCCTAGCAGGTACAGTAAACAGACCATCAGTTGTCTACAGGGAAGAGTGAAATACACCTCTCTGCAGAGGAACAGGAAATCGCCTGTATACCACTTAACCCCACCACCACCGCTCCAATAGGGTAAGTGGTACATAGATCTCTGCCGAGGGCTGAACTTCATGCTAAATGATTAGGAATTAAAGAGGCTTTTTGAACTACTCATTTTTCCATGAAGCACCTCAGTTGCCTTCCAATGAGGTTACACAACATGTTCCCTGGGCCTATGGAAATCAGTAATCCATGTACACAGGGACCATGAATAGCATCTGCACATCACCCCCTATTCTGGAGGACTTGCTCTGTCTAGTCACCCTAAATCTCCCCTGGGCTGAAGTTCAAAGAGGAAACATGGCTGAGCAGCTAAAGCTAAACCTAAGAGTCAGGCGATGTGGAGTCTAATCTGTTTTGCCCCAACATACTGTGTCTTAAGGTAAGTCATTTTCTCTCTGTTTACTCCTTGGGGAAATGGGGGAGGTAATACTACTAGGGGTGCTGAGAGATTACCGGGTGTAAATGGCTTTAAGATCCTCAGTCAGACAGCATGCACTATAAAAGTTCCTGGCTTCTGTTCCCTCGTTACGTGCTCTCTGGGTTCCACCTCTTGGCTTCCACTTACTTTTGTGACCCGCATCTAGGAGCTGATAGTCGATGCTGAGGACACCTGGATCCGCCTAGAGGGGCTTTCGGAGACCACGGAATACACCGTACGCTTGCAGGCAGCCCAGGATGCGATGAGGAGTGGATTCACCTCCACCAGCTTCATCACAGGTCAGGAGTTTATTCCCCACCTCGTTTGACCAGTTGTGCCATGCTGCGCCAGCCGCAGTCTCCCCTGAGTGTCTCAAGGAGATTGTCTATTACCTCCCAGTGCTAAGGAAGACAACTCGTCCCCTAACTCCAAGCCCGCTCATGTTCCAGGGCCTTGGCCCCCTGCCCCTCAACTCACCCAAATACACAAAGCCAAGACTTAAGTTCTATCTCAACTTTCATTACCACAGGCATTACCCTCCCTTCTCCTTATAAAGGGCGTAAACCAGAGATAGGAACCAGATCTGGATTCTGCCCTCGTCCAAGGGTATTCGGATCCAGGCTTTGAATTCAGGCACCATGTCTAATACGGAGATCACCTATTTCAAACAGATCCTTTTGCCTTGTTCTTGCTCCTGCTCCAAAGAATTAGAACATTCAGTGCAGGGGATACTCTTGTAGTGACCAGGGGATGGACTAAATGACTTAACAGGTCTTTTCCATCTCTAAACTCCATGGACATGATTCTGATCTCATCCTGATCTATATCAGGAACAACTCCACCTAGGTCAATAGAATTACCACGATGTACAACCAGTGTAAGGCCAGAACCAGTCCCTGTGATGTTCTGACTGCCCGACAGCACTGCTTTCCTGTTCTTTAGAGTAGTCCTATTTATTAAATATTCTACCCTCATGAAATGGATGTTGCCTTAAGCTGATTAAGACTCACAGTCCCCATGGCCCTATTGTCAGAGTGCTTACTAGAAGCAGTCTGCCCTGAAATACTGCATGTTGAAAACACTCATGTTAAAAATGTGGGCCGAGTATAGCGTCCAGTGTAGGAGAGTTTTATTCAGAAAGCAGCACTCAATAGGCAGTATGCACATTGTGCAGAGCTGAATCCAATTACATTTGTACCTCGGCTCTTCAAAAGAGATGAGAAAAAGCCTGAAGATGCTGTCCACTCTACAGTGCTGAAATCACTTCCTCTGTATTCATAGTTAGATTAAAAGAGCTCCCTTTAAATCCGCTGCAGACATACAACCAGTCAAGGCACATGGAAAGGCCTTGTAACCTGCTTTTATGTGATAACAGAAGCTAGCAACAACAAAAACCCTTCTTGTCTGATATATCTATAGATCAGAGCCTCTTACGCTATTCTTGCCTCGACTCCATTGGGCACAAAGGATTACAGCATATGCGAGAGGGGATGGAAAAGTAGATATACTTGTTGGGGATGAACTTGAGTTCAAGATGAAAACAAACAAGGCCAGATCCCCAGCTGGTGTAAATCAGCGAGGCTCCATTGACAAGGGAGATTATGCTGCGATTTACAGCAGCTGAGGATCTGACCCTATACAGAGTCAGAGAACGTACTGTAGATGGCTTCTTCCCTGAGAGACATGTTAGAATAGGTTTAAATGAAAATAGAAGCAAGTAACAAGCACAATATACCTGTTTCTTTTCTAATATATCTATGAAACAGAAGCATCTGGGGATAAACAATGAAACAATGAGATCTGTAGACTGCGGTTGCTTCCACCATTCCCTTGTTTAAGAGCCAGGGCATTGCATTACATTTACTCTAGCAACATATCTGGGCACTTTCCAGGAGAACAATAGGTTGTTTTTGTTGGTTTGTTTAAAAAAAACACCTTTATTTAAGACGTTTTGCTTCTTTGTGTTCACACATAACAGGGCTCTTTCATTCTTCCTGGCATATTAATAGCTGTCTGTTCCGTTTGTCTTTCATATTTGCATAAGGTTCTGGGGGAATTGTATACAAATGGTAAAAAGGAAAAAAATCAATACACTATTTATAATTTGTAGTTTGAAATTTCTTTCAAAGTCAGCTTCGATTTTAAAGATCTGAATATAAATTAAGAAATGTGGTCTTCACAAAGCACCAGGGACTACAACGCGTGTGTCTTTGAAGCAGATTTCATTGTGTGTTTAGTACTATACATGACAAGTCTCTCATTAGATCTTGTGTTAAAAAGCACAGAGACTATAAAATAGGGGCTCTTTGCCTTTTGGCCAAAATGAAACCCATTGACTATTCACGCCCCAAGAATGGGTGGGGCTTGATAGAATAGAAAAAACCAACAACAAAACCAGGGTTTGTAAATGTCTTCCCACTTTTTAATCCCACTCCCTTTGATGTTAAACTCACACGGGCATTGCACACCCAGTGAATGCAGTTTACACCCATTTCCTGTGTAACTGACACTGCCATTTAAGCCATCATTAAAACTGAATCAAAGATTTCCCCACAAGTTTGTGCCCATTTGTGCCACAGTCCAGATTCTCCTCACACATACACTAGTGTAAACCAGTGTAAGTCCACTGACTTCTGGGGAGTTGCTCCTTATTTACCCTTGGCATGAATGAAAACAGAATCTGGACTTGAGTATGAAATCTGGTCCACTATAATTAATATTTTTCACTGAGGATGATCACAGCTGTGGTCACTGGGCCTTGTTCTTCTCGCAGTTACACTATATCACAAATAACTCTAGTGGACAGGGCAAATTCCCCCTCTCATGTACAAAAGTGTAAATCAGTACAACTCCTACGCCAGTGATAAGCTAGTGTGCAACTTTTGTGAGCTAAGACTCAGATGCAAGTTCCTGATACTGCAGACCTATTGAGATCATATAGGACTGGTAAAGCATTAACTCAGACCCCCACACTGTGAGCATGTCTTCATTTGAAAATTGCATCAAGCTAGAACATGTCCACGAAGAATCATGCTACCTACCACAACGCTGACCATGACTTTGCAGTCTGCATAGACATGGACCAGTTGTGTTCAACACCATGTCTGCCGGGTCATGGGTAGACCCTGCTGAATTTTCTAACGAAGACGAGCCCTGCATGAACTGGATTGTCCTGACACTTACATGGATGTAGTAACTCAATTGAAATCAGTCTGGGTACATGTTTGAAGAACCAGTGTTGACGAGGAAAGAACATTGGTATTTCCCAAAATATCTGTGTATATTGGGAACAATTAATTGAACAAGATCCATGGAAAACTATCACAAGATGTCACACTCTCATTCATTGTACCCAGTAGAGTTACTGAGTGTCATGCCATTATACCTTATGGCATATGATGAGTTAATCCAGGCGTTCTCAAACTGGGGGTCGTGACCCCTCAGGGGGTCACGAAGTTATTATAGGGGTTTGCGAGCTGTCAGCCTCCATCCCAAACCCCGCTTCGCCTCCAGCATTTATAATAGTATTAAATATAAAAAAATGTTTTTAATTTATAAGGGGGGGGTCGCACTCAGAGGCTTGTTATGTGAGAGTGGTCCCCACCACTGAGTTAATTAGTATAAGCAATGAGCTTATTGCATGATGAGGCATGACATGTGAAGTAAGCCAAGAGATAGCTTATGCACTTGATGGAGTTACCATGATTTATCAGGATGATTCATGACCTCGGAAGTCAATTCATGTTCTTCCTGGATTGCAGTAAGCCTTGTGTGACGTTGTATCATATGGTTATGTCATGTGACATGTGTAGGGAGGTGCTGTGCCCTCTTCGAAGCTTTGCCTCTCTAATTTCACAGGAGGCCGCGTGTTCGCTAATCCTCAGGACTGTGCCCAGCATTTGATGAATGGCGACACCATGAGTGGAATCTACACCATCTCCATCAATGGGGACCTCAGCCAGCGAGTGCAGGTGTACTGCGACATGACCACGGATGGGGGAGGATGGATTGTAAGCCTCCATGTAGAACTCATCATCAGAACAATTAGAGCTGGGGCACATTTTTAGGACAAAAAAACTTTTTTTCCCATTGAAATCTGCAGTTTCGGGTTGACTGAAACATTGCGCGAATTTTTGTTGGATTTGGCAAAATGTTTCATTGGGGGGGGATTCCCCCCAAATTCAAAAGGTTTAGATTTTTTTTTTTAATTCAAAATGATTTTCATTTTAATTTTATTTCAATTTAATTAAATAAAATTTGAAAGGTAAAAAAACATTTTTTTTCTATTTTTTCAGTTTGGACAGTAAACGGGAACATCAGTTATTTGCACAGCTCTATTAATGTTTTCCATTTCCAGGCACCATCCTTCTATTCCAGAGGATCCCCCACAATGCTTTAGACACCATTTAGGGCCACATCATTCACAAAGGCCAAGCAGCCACCTCTGGGGAGGAATGCAGCAGCTGTTTGGCAGCACATGGCAACAGTTACGTGGAGGAAGGAAAAGTTATCCTAATCCAAGTGAAGGAACGAACCAGCTGGGTAGAATGTAACTTGCGGGGGACACCAGGTTTAACATCACTACTCTATCTCAGGGTTAAATTGCAACTGGCCTTTGAGTGGTTGTGCAAAGAGGGTTGTACTCCTTGCACTCTGGTTATAATCAAAGTCCCCATGCTCTTCTGATTGCAGGGACAGCTCCCTGCTAACAGCTACTGGGGCACAAGCCACCCCAAAGAAGGCAGGGAGAAGGTATGTCCAAGTTCCCACATGTATCAGCAGTGACGCAGGTCAGCACTGCAAGGCACAGCAGCAGGCACACTCCTCCTCAGTGCCCGGCTGGTCGTCAAGACATAATGCGTCCTACTGCAGCCCTGCGCCACCCCCTGTGCAAGGATAAAGCTAAAAAAACCAAGTCCAAAATATGCCATAGGACCTTCATGTCATTACTCCTCCAATAGCCTCTCCAGCAGCATGGTGGCTCCAACGCTATGCTAGGGCACTGGTACAATGGAAACAGTGATGTTTCCTGAATAACCAGCACTACTGCCTGCAGCAATGGGGTTTATCCTTCAAATCTCCCATCCAAGAACAAACCAAGCCTGATGCTGCTTAGTTTTGGAGTTCAGCTGAGACCACAACCCTTGGCTGTGTGGCTATAAGCCACAACAGAGAAACATTGTATGCCCATAATAAATTAAAGTAAAGCACAGCTCTGGCCAACACAGCTATGAAAGACAGCAAAGCAATGCACCAAAAGAGGCTTAATACAGTCTACTTCATTTTCCACATCTTAAGGAATGGGTTAATAGCTGTTAATAGGAGCTGCACTTGGAGAAATTCCCTTTGATTGATTTGAAATGTTTGCAGCTCCTTTTGGAAGTAAAGCATAGCCTGAAGCTGAAACTGATCTATTGTCCTATACATGAAATTAAATGGATACTAGCTTTCAAAGTAAATGATTTGCACTCACAGGGATCACCATATGGTGGTGTCAGCCATCAGCTAGAGTGACTTTGTACAGTGCTTTTAGAGGCAAATGCTACTTAGCTGAATCGCATAAACACAGCCTGACTCAGGTGGACCGGCACCAGAACCAGAGAATACTCTGCTGTTCCAACTGGATTGTGTTGTCACACTTTCCCTCACACATTATTATATACAAATGTTAGCATATATGCAGTCAGAAAAGGGCCTCCTAAATCAAAGTATAAATTCCTAACACTGCTGGTGTGGATTCTTTCGCCAAAGCTTTTACCTGCTTTTTTACTCTGCTTCAAAGCCTCACATCTGATTTCATGCTGAAGGGCTTACAGAAATAACTAGTTAAAAACAAAATCACATGCTGAAAAGCGGGCAGTGTTGTCCATTGGTTAGAGCAGGGAACTTGACATCAGGATTTCTAGATTCTGTTCCCAGCTCTCCAACTGATTTGCTGTGGACATCACTTAACTTCAATTTATCCATCTGTAAATTGACTGTTGCCATACATGTCTAACTTCCAGGCCTGTAGTGAGAATTAATACATTAACCTCTCAAGCTCTGAGCTCCTCACTTGAAAGGTGGTATAGAAAGGCAAAGCACTATCTTTTAATTTCACATATAACAAAGCCCATTTAGCTATGATCTATCATTGTTTCTGCATAGAGCAAAGATTCTTCCATGTGGCTTTCGTTCCTTCTCCCTTTGTAGGTGTTCCAGAGACGGCAGAATGGGCTGACGGATTTCTTTCGAAAGTGGATGGATTACCGGGTTGGCTTTGGAAACCTAGAGGATGAGTTTTGGCTGGGTAATGCCCTCACCTCTTTGTCTGTCACTGACACAGTCAGCCTGGCTGTGATCAGTGGACGCTTTGCATCTTTCAATCGGACACTTATCTCTGCAAGCTTAATTTCCATCTCTCTGTGTCTGCTTATCATTAAAGCGGTTATCTGTCCATCTCTCCCCTATTGATCTGCTTTTCTTCACCATGGTGTTTCCTCCTTTGTTCTGTCTGCGCTCATATCATTAGTGATGTGTCATGCGGAGGAAATGTGACATAAAAGGAGATCACAAAGGTGCAGCAGTTCCTGATTTGTTAGGTGGCACAGTAGGCTTTTTCACTGGCCTTCCACCCATAGAGACCTGGTTTCAAATCTCCTTCGGTCACAAAAGGAATGGAGCATGGCCATTCTGTCCAATTCCCTGGAAGGTTTTTGTCTGCATTATAAATACACTCTGCAATTTAACATGATTGGTAATTTCGTCTCAGAAGAGGCCCAGGCCTAGAATGGTGGAAATTGAGGAATGAGTGGGCGAGGCATTGGCAAAGCTCTGCGTGAGTGGAGCATGTACAACTAATACCCTCAATGGATGGCTGTAACTGGCATTTCTCATCCCTGATCTTAATGAGTGAGAATATTCACCTGAGGAAATGTAAAAAACAGATATTGATGATTTAGCATTGCTTCAGACCGGAATGCTGTCACACAGGGACAGGACTATGCATGTACACACTGGAGGTGGACCCACGGTGCAAACACCCTCCAAATTTAAGGTGTTTGGCATCAGAAGCCAGATTCAGATTTTGCAAATGATTCCTACTACAATGAGTCAAACCCCAAAACTGCAGAGCCAAATACTCCAGACTTAGAGATGCTAGAAATCTGGGTCCAGTGTCTTGTTCTGTACGTAAGTGTAACATCCACATTCAGTCACTAAGGGCAGAGACACGAACTGAGGCAGTGTGGCTTTTCTTCAAAGCACTGGTGATTTCTGGGTTCTCGTCCTCTGCATTTGCTTGCCGTGCATTTTCACTGAGCCCTGAATCTCCTTCCATTTTCCTCCCAGAATTGCCACCAGGTACCAGATCTCACCTGAACCCTCTGCTTTTCTCTGCAGGGCTGGATAACATTCAGAAGATCACATTGCAGGGACGCTACGAACTACGAATAGACATGCGAGATGGCCAAGAGGCAACTTACGCCTATTACGACAAGTTCTCCCTTGGTGACGCCAGGAGTCTGTACAAGCTCCGGATAGGAGACTACAATGGCACTTCCGGTACACACTATCACTAACAAGCACCTACGTGCAGCAGGAAGTTTTCTGGACTGGTGGGTCCGAAACGCCTGCAGTGCATAAGCTTGAGCAGTGTAAGGAAATCCCACCACCCAAAAGATTAATTCCTTTCCTGGATGCTACTACCACTCTGGCCCATCCAAATAGACGCCTTTAGTTGTCTCTGCTGCCTTGTGAGTAATTAGATAAACCAGTATGGTAATCACCGGGAGGCACATGTTTAATCAGCACATAGAATTTTCCATGGGCAGTTACTATACACCCATTGCTGTTCAGCTAATCGGATCTATAATGAGAGCTAGTGCCTCATACCACAATAACAGCAGATCAGCCTGTTAATGTCACGCTTCCATATGAACAGAAAAGCTGAAGTCATCCATATAGTACCATGATATACATGCCAAACGTTTGCTGCTTTTGTTAGAACGTTAGCCCAGCCACTGTTCTTGGATGAGACAGAACTGCTAAGCTAAACCCACCACAATGTTGGCAGGATGATGTTCTAACATTGAGATACCTTCGGGGGGTGGCGGGGGAGAACTCACTTCCACAACTAAGATTAGACATTTCAATGAATAACAAGATTAGCCGCAGCTTGTCAGGGACAGACAGAGGCAGCCGGGTCTAGTGGTTAGCAGAAGGTCATGTTTGGGTTACCAGGAATCAGGCAGGAGCCAGACACACCAATCCAGACAGGGTCAGACACGACTCAGGTCACCAGGAAGCAAGCAGATCAGCAGCTGAAGCACTGGACGAGGTGTCCGAGCAGCAGCCACCTAGGGCCTACTTGTGCAAACCGTTTCCTGTGCCTCTCTTTGGGTTTAAATATGATGTCTTGACCAATCAGAGCTTCCGGTGTTCCTCCAAGCAGGGCTCCCTGATGTCGCTTCAGGTTTAATGCTTTCTCCACTCAGTCAGCGAGTAGCAAACTGCCGGATGCGAGCAGGGACGTGTTAGATGAGTGGAAACCCTGGTTCAAGATGGAGGGGGGAGTCAGGATATAGCTATTCTAGCTTGGATAAAAATGTCTAATGACCACAAATGCCCAGACTCCAGGTACAAGGCAACCACTCTCTGCCTGGGGCTAGCAAGACACCCTCCACTGTATGTAAGATGTAGAATTGTCCATGCCTGTAAGACATCTAGTACTGGGAGAGGAAAGACAGTGGACTAGATGAACCGTTAGTTTGATACACCATAGCAGTTCCTATGGCCCAGATCCTCAAAGGTATTGAGGCACCTAATTCCCATTGGAATCAAGGGGAGTTAGGTACTTCAATACCTTTGAGGATCCTGGCCTATGTTTGTATCATATCTAGGAGTCTGACACTCCTCCCCTATCCCCAAACTAGCTGAATTATAATGTAACAAAACCCTTTGTGCTTCAAACCCGTATCTGCAGAGTTAATAATGACACAGAGGGGAACCACCCTTTTTGCTCCTTGAAAGAGGAGTAAAGGTTTCCCAGACAGTACATTTCCCTTGGGTTTTCCCACATGTGTACTCTGTGTGTGTATGCACACGCACATCCCTGTGTTCTTTTTTCAGGACTGTGCATAATTAATATTTTCTGGTCTCTTTGGTATTCTCTTGGGGCATTACAAAGCGTTTATTCACTTCTTATTGCCCATCATGCATTTAGGGTTATTTTGGAAACACAGAAGCATGACAGAAGTGAAGCAGAAGATGGGCCCAACCCAAAAACCCTAGATTGGAAAATCTCCCAACTGTAGGAAAGTTCACATCAGGATCCAAACTCTGCAACCAACACCTGCCTACAATGAGCCAAACCACCTCCCCGGATTTGAAAAGCCACAAACTTTGCAAACTCAGACTTATCTCTAATTACCATATTCATTACCCTTTCTTTTTTGAGCCAGTCAGACCACAGTCTGAAGGGACCAATGTTTAGAGGGAGAAAACAATCTCTTTGGCCAATGGGTGGAAACGGAAACCCTTCATCAGAGCAGTGATGGGTCCTCGCCTCACACCTACATCTAGAGTTCCAGTTCTGGGGTGTTTGGATCCAGGAATTTGCTTTAGCCATGAAATTCAGAACTGGACCTGGCTGCAGGTTTTTACCATCTCCAAAGCCCAAAGGGGTTCAGATCCAAGGATCTAGATTTTGTTCAGGCCCATCTTTACACCAGAGTGTCAGCAGAAAGATCTAGGACCCATGAGGTCAGGGGGTTAGGAACTCAAACTAATCTTATTCCTATAGCATTCTGCCAGTCTTCAACTCTTTGAGCTGGAGAGCTACAGATTAGCAGAATGAACAATGTTATTGCATTATTATAATTTACTCTTTGTAGTGAGACTAGCCAGGCCTGACATGGTCGTGCTTACACACTGCAGGCGCACCCCTGAGCCTCTCCTCACAGCGTCTCCCTTTATACAGGAGATTCACTCACCTATCACCAGGGACGTCCGTTCTCCACCAAAGACAGAGATAACGACGTTGCTGTTACAAACTGCGCCATGTCATACAAAGGGGCCTGGTGGTATAAGAACTGCCACCGGACCAACCTCAACGGCAAGTACGGCGAGTCCCGGCACAGTCAGGTAAGCGCGGAACCATACAGCAGAGAGATGGTGCTTCTCATAACCAGGAGCCCCAAGGTGCCTTTCCCAGGCCCTTCCCTTTCATTACACTGGGCAGATTCCATCTGGTTTCAAGAGGGAAACTTTCAAGCAATGTTTCTTGCCTTATGAGTGGGAGACACAGGAAAACTAATGAGTTAGCACATACGTGAGAGCAGCGGGGGATAACAAGCCAGAGAGAGAAACCTACACATTTCTTGCCCAGAGAATAATAAGAGAAGCTGCTTCATTAAACAAACTCTTTTCTTTCTTCCCACTTAACTTCCAAGTTCAAACGTGTTTCCTTCTTTTTTCCCCCTCCACCTGTTTTGTTGTTTTTGCCCTGTGCCTTGCTCTCCTTCCTGCCCACAGGGGATTAACTGGTTCCACTGGAAAGGCCACGAGTTCTCCATACCCTTTGTGGAAATGAAGATGCGACCCTACAACCACCGTAACGTCTCGGGAAGGAAACGACGGTCCCTACAGCTGTGAGCCAGCAGGAATCCTGCCCCTCCCCACCCCAGCCACCCGACCTTTTCTGTCATTCGTTTGTATTTTATAATATGAAAAGGGAAAAGAAATACTACTACTCTGAGCTAGCAACCTGGTCCATAGGAGTCCTGGAAGGGCTGACTGAGTGGCTGGTAGGCTTTGGAAAGGGAAGGGCCACAACACCTTCCCTGTGAAATGCCGAGTGCCCGCTCCCCCTGCCCACAACGGGGAAAGAGAGAGAGAGATGGATTTTTAGTATTTTTTTAAAGACTTATAAATCCCAGGTGAACCCCGTAGGACATGTTTTTGTTGAAGGTGCTCCCTCACCACCATCTCCGATGCAGCAGGGCCTCCTTCACGCTGCAGGTCCTGTCAGCCAGGGACGTCGATGGAGGCTGGCCTGGCCACGCTGTGGGGGCAGGTTTGCTTTTCGGCTGAGCTGTTGGACTAGGGCCTGCAGCTGAGGCGGCATGTAGCACCAGCTGCACCTGGGCAAGAGGGACCACACATAGTGCCCTGTCATTTGATCATACTCAGAGGCAACAAGTCTGATGCGCCTTCATCCCAGGGACAGAGACTCCACCTCCTCCCTCTGTCATACCAGCCAGGGAGAACCTGCCCCCTCCCCAACATAATGCCCAATCCCTCTGTTAGCCAAGATGATGCAGCTGTCCCTCTCCCTTTGACCAAGAACACACAGTGTTCCTTATCCCCAGGAGCTCACTACATGCGTGCACACATACACAGTGGGGAGAAGTGAATTTCAAGCTTGGCATTGTGTACCGGGTTACTGCAAGTCAAAGATCTCACAAGAAGCGTGAGATGTTTGTCTGCGTTGTATTCATTTCTCCTTTCCTTTAGAGCAATAACGGCCTACTTATGAACCCCACCATCACCATACTTCTAACATGTCCAAGGTCACCCCCTATTTATGGTAGGCGCATGGGTAGTAACAGATGGATGGTGCACTGCATCTGCCTGTAGCTGTGAGCTGCTTTAGTGTTTTCTGGGGTGCAAAAGTGGCCCATCTACTCTGCATGTTGACTTCATCATAAACCCTTTAGTGGCTTTTTGCTGTTATTTTTATAAGGCCTAGCTCAGGGGAGAGGAGAGAAGGAATCAGAGAAAACAGCTTCTAGGAATCTTTAATGTCATTCTGAAGTAAGTTCATTTAAGCTCCCTTTTCACTGTTATTTTTACGTACAATAATGTTGTGACTCATAGTTGTTATTGGTCCTAAACCAAAGAGTATTAGAGGAACAGCAGCGAGCAGAAGAACCGGCAAGTGGCCGCAGTTCATCCTGAAGCTTGCAGAGTAAATTGCAGCCGTGTGCTGTGACATCTAGTCATCCTGTTCGTGTTCCCTGGAGTTATGGAGGAAGGATGGTTTGGTGGTTGAGGCAAAAGACCTCAATGTAGATTCTCTTCCCACCAGCCTCCTCTGTGGTCTTGGGTGAGTCACAACGTCTCTGTGAGCTGTTTCCATCAGCTCTCCCCTGGGGAACTGAACTCTTCCCTCCCTCACAGTGTTGTCGCAAGGCTTAATTCATTGACATTTGTAGAGCACTTTCAGATCCTTGGTCGAAAGGCCCCATATAAGTTCCAAACATTATGTTTTCCCTCCTTATAAAGGGATACTGCCCTGGTTAAAACCTGATATTTAAAAGCTCTATCCCATCCCTGCCTGTTGTTACTAACAACACCTTTAATTATTAAAAGTGATTTTCAAACACTGAATTTACTCCTTAACGTTGATGCTGCTTATGTTTTGCACTTTAATCAGTTTGGCCAATGCGAACAGACCAGGCCCTTTCCCCTGCTGTGTCCATGCGCTAGCACGAGGCGGTTTCGTGTGGGTTCACCATACTGTAGAGGAAAGGTTACCAGGGACTATCGCTATTTGATAGTGGGACTGAGTCTCGTTTACACCAAGGCCACTTTGCACTCAATTGCAGTTTACGCCCACTTTCAGAGAGCACGTAAAGGGGCCTGAGTGGAACAGAGAATTCAGGACAGAGTCTCTAACA
The DNA here is from genome assembly GCF_002925995.2 of Terrapene triunguis. Classification (NCBI taxonomy): domain Eukaryota; kingdom Metazoa; phylum Chordata; order Testudines; family Emydidae; genus Terrapene; species Terrapene triunguis. Next base: position 9,309,542 of record NW_020664563.1, on the reverse strand, counting down.
GATTCAAGGAGTGTGACTAACTCCCATCTGTTCCCATCCAGCCTGTGTCCAGTGGAGAGACAGAACACTGAGCAGGAAATGTAGTCTCCCCCTCCCCCTATCCCCCACCCATGCCATGCATTGGGACATAAAAACCTAACTAACCCTGGGTTCAGGATTAGGTACAACCCTCAATCCCCTGGCTGTAAGGTCAAGGGGAAAGACCCCATCTGTTGCTAGTCTGGTCTGGTGGAACGGTGCTGCAGCTGCCCTGTCCTTCAAACACTCAGTTGCCTCTTCCAGTGATGTGGCACTGGTATGATCCAGCATTATAAGGGCACTAAGCCTTGCTTTCAGTCCTGAACCCAGGGGGTTTCCTGACCCTTGAGCACATGAATGGGTGAGAGCGTAGTGCTCAGCTAGTGGTAGTTCTGCACACATGTTGGATGTAGAGATGGATCCACAGCCCACTGAAGCTAGCAGAGTCTCCTGTGGATTTTAGCGGGCTTTGGACAAGGCCCTGAGTAAATCACCAGGAACCAGAGGAGGTGTAGGGAGATCAAGGAGGAACAAGAAGGCTTCAATGAAGAACTAGACCTGGGTTGGGAGAGGAGTAAGATGGATGAGACTCTCATGAGAGGTAGAAAATCTTCTGTCCTTAGCTATGCGCATCACTTTGGAATTCCAAAAGCCAAGGAGAAGCAGCAGTTAGGACTGACGGAAGTTTAGGGAAATCCCTAGCAATTATTTTTCTGAAAACTGCCCCCACCCATTGGCAGCCCACAAACAAGAGGTGACCCTATGAAATGACAAAGCAGGGTAGTTTAATGGTTAGAACTAAGTGCAGCAACTGAGCATCCTGGCTTCAATTCCCATCTGAGGCAGTGGTTCTCTGGGTAACTTCAAGCAGGGCCGGTGCAAGGAAGTTTCGCACTCTAGGCGAAACTTCCACCTTGTGCCCCCTCCCACCATGGCAGCTAACCACGCCCACCCACCCCTCCCACCCGAGGAGCCCCCCTCGCAGCAGCTACCACCCCTTGCAAGCCTCCCCTCCACGGCAGCTAACCCGGCCCAGGGAGCCCCTCCCCCCCCC
>NW_020664563.1:9298090-9308370 GCF_002925995.2 Terrapene triunguis | reverse complement strand
AGCTAACCCCGCCCCCCTCCGCGGCAGCTAACCCCGCCCGGGGAGCCCGCCCCAGCTCTCCTCCACTGAGCACGCCAGCGCTGCTCTAATTCTCCCCTCCTAGGCTTGCGGCGCCGATTGGAGGAGACTTAAAGCGGGGGCTGTGTGCTCAGCAGAGGAGGCAGAGTGGAGGTGATTTGGGGCGGGGAGCGGTTCCCCTGTGCGCGCCCCCTTTTACTGCGGGCGCCCCCCCCCCCCGCCCCGCCCCAGCTCACCTCCACTCCACCTCCTCGCCTGAGCAGGCTTTTAGGCGCCCCCAACCACTAGGCGCCCTAGGCGGCCGCCTAGTTTGCCTAAGTGGTTGCACCGGACCTGACTTCAAGTTGGACAAGTCACTTGGCTTGATTGGGCTTTCGTTGTCTCCATTGTCCACTCAGGTGGAAGCATGAAACTTCACTGGAAATGCTGCTGCGCAGCACTAGCGATCCAGCAGAGGGAAAGAAAGCTGTTTCTTTGGATTGGTACAACAAAAAAACCCACTATTCTAAATCACAACCCCATCTGATCTTATCCCCATCCCTCCATAGAAACGCAGACAGATCTTTCTTTAAGCCTAGCATTGCTAGCAGGTATCACTTCTCCAGGAAAGGATAGTTATTCTCTCAATATATTTCCCCACCACACATCCCTCCCTAGCTGCCTCCTAGCTGGGATGGGAGGGTCCTAACGATAGGACTCCATTATCTGACCAGCAGAACACACTGCAGGATGAAGGGCAATTTGCAGTCTATCTTCCAACCCCAGCATATCCCACGATAAGTCATTACCATAGACTTGACGTGACGTTACCAACGCTGCATCATGGCACGAGGTTTTGGCAATCAACACTGACATGAAAAGGAATGGGCAGTAAGGGGCAGCCAGGGCGGGCTGAGCACTGAGCCCCTTGAGCTGGGATTGTGCCTCATTTTATCCACACGTGGCACAAGCTAAAGTTTTTCAAACCACCTCTTGCCTACTCTGAGTTGAATCTGGTTTTATTCCTCTGGCGCTGGGTGGAAATTCCCTTCTCTCCATCCTCCCACTGTCTCTTCTGGCCAAGAAGCTCAGCAAGGGCTCCCACCCAGAGTAAGTTGCTGAGGAATCTTTGCTTCTGCCTTCCTCTTCTTCACCATCTCAGCCACCCTACATGCTGTCTGCCTTTGTAGATTCCCAGCGCTGGCCTCCACGCTAATCAGAAACCACCTTCCCTCAGGACTACTGCTGCTGCCCTCCCTCACCCTCAGTCTCTGAAACTATTAGACCCCGCAAAGGAGAGATGCCTAGAATGTTACATTTCTGGTGCCTGCGGGGTATCCTGGGAACACCGAGGCAACCAATCAACAATGAATATCTGGCAAAATCTGGCCCTTTTCCTCCATGAATAGTTGCCCATGAACAGGCTGCAATTTTTCAGAACATGCTGGCTTCTCAGTTTTGTTCAATTAATGTTTTGGATGAACAAAACTTCAGCTAGTGGTTATGTGCAAATTGTGTTCAGCGCTGGTGCTATGGGATTGGCCACCTGATTAAACATGGCCTCTTTTCTTGCTCCCTCACTGGATGACCCTTTATATAAACTACTTCTCTGGCCAAAACAAATTTGGTTTTCTCACCCAATTAGTTCTGCTTCGTAACTGAACTAATCTTGGCTTGAAAATGCACATGAAACAAACTTGGCTCCTCCAAGCGTTCATAAGAAACCTATACAAGAGGGAGCAAACTCAACTAAAGGTAAATTCTATACAAATGTTGCTGAGATGGTCATGGCTTATTGTCTCCCTATTTATCCAGCTCTCGTCCTGAGGAGATCACTGAGCTCTAGGCTGGAACTCTCGCTAGGCCTGCCCCCCCGAAGTCAATGGAAAGACTCACTGATTTCAGTGAGCTCTGGCTCAAGCCTTTAACTCGCAGCAAGCCAGAGGCCTCCATAAAGTCAAAGGGAGGTGTTCCGCGCACAGGGCTTGCAAGATCAGACCCAGGATTTGGTTTGAAATGAATTTGAAGTAATGGTCCAGACTGAGTGACGTGCAAAAAGCAAAACTCTCAGCATCAGTAGTGACAGGGGAATTTGGGGTTTGCCCTGGAAAGGGCTGAGCATGCCCTATGGCTATTGACTCGAATGGGAGCAGAAGTCCCTTGCGTGGCAGGATTTTAATATTCTTTCCTGAGGTGCTATAAGTAAGATAGGGAGGGAATGTTCTTTGTATATAACATTCCTTTAAGCCAGGGCACTAGAGTCCTTGAGAAGAAGGCTAAACTCTCACTGAACTCTCTCACCATGGAAGAGATGCCTGTACTTACAACAAAGTACCTGGCAGCTATTAGACAATGAGCCCTGGTCAGTAGTGCTAAGGAGGATATGAGGGGAGCGAGGAGAGGCTTTCTGAGGGGATGGACTTGTCTTCCTTTGCTCGGGCTGCTTTAGTGACTGAAGAAGTGGAAGTAGAGCTTAGCAGCTGTATCTTTTCTGGTAGCGGATGAACCTCCATAAGGACTGGAGGTTGGGTTAGGTTTGGCTAAAAGGGCTTTGAAGGCCAGATGTTTCCCCAAACCACGAGCCAGCAAAAAATCAAGCTGGGAATCTCTTGAGAAAAGGCTGTCTTGGGGCGTCCTGCTCCTAACTAGGCCAGAAATGATATTATTCCATGTCTAAAGGCCACAACCATGATTGGGGCCCCAATGGTTCAAGAACTTGCCTTGGGTGTATTTCAGCATTTCTGCTTCTGGTCCCATAAAGGGGCCATAAGGGGACTTTTTCCTACAAAGGTTCTGTTTGGGTTTGGGTCAGTTTTAAGGGAAAGTTCAGCTCCATTCCTATTTCATCTCAGCCAGTTCACCCACCCTCACACTGTTATTCATTCTGCAGTGGTTTAAGAAGTGCCTGAAAAAGTTAGGAGCTAGTGAAGGGAGAGCTGCCTTTCCTGGCTTTGCTAAAAGCATGTAAATGTGAGGAATCTGGTGATAAAACGAGGCCTGGTCCTCTCCCACAGGCAGGAAAATATTCATAGGATGAGCTCTGATAGTTTGTCAAAGTTAATTGCTACCCAAGGAGTTTGAAGAAACCTTTGCCTTTGTGCTAGTTTATAACAGCAATACCCTGAGGGTCTCAAATCACATTGCAAACATAAATGAACTAACCCTCACCTTCCCCCTCAAGCATTATTTGTCCCCAATTTAGAGCAGAGAGAACTGAGTCCCAGGAGACAAGGGGAGGGTGGGGGATGAGGAGGCTGAAGGACTTGCTGAAGGTCACACAAGGAGCCAGATCACCACCTACTGTAAACTGGCACATCTCCGAATTCCCTGGAACTAGGCAGTGTAACATCAGCTGAGGGCATGGCCTAGCAGGTCTGGTTTGTACTGGCTTTGTATCACCAGTTATTTCTGTGATAAATCCGACCTTCACCAATCTGGGAAGTCCATGTCTAAAGAGGTCTTTTCCTCTGAAGGTGACCACAGCCCTGTGTGGATAAACGCCACCCTACAGGGCAGCCTGTGGCGCATACTATACAGGTCAGAGGTCAAGATACCCCTCAATGCACATAGCCAAATGAGTGACATCTATCAGTCCTTGGTTCCCTAAAACTACTGATGGCTCAGATGTCACGTCTTCACAACAGCAGTACCAGGACTGAAACGCTGGTTGCTAAGGTGTGCATCAGGTCCAGACTACTAGGAATTAAAATATCAAGGAGCAGAAACTGCAACTGAGCTCACCGAAGGGTGAGGCCACCTTCTCGAGTTATCCGTGGAGACATGTGAGGAAGGAACGTTCTTGTCATTTCCTTTGGCATCTCTGGTTCACTGATATCACTTCCTCTCACCCTGTAATGGAACAATTGGCAGTGACAAATACCAGCCAGAAAATAACAAGGCCAACAAACCAGTTATATAGCCCCTGAGGCTAGGTGAGCAAAGCAGAGTAAAAGTGGCCCATGTGGGGAGATAGGAGAAGTGCAATTTATTAAATCCCAGCGGGCGCTCTCGTCCTTCCCCTCTTGCCTCATCCTTCCTTCCTCTAGGTCAGCTAAAGTCAAGGTTTGGTTCAGACTTCACCCCCTCCCTCCTGACAATTTTCTAGAGCACTAAAGGTGCATGGGACAGCAGCAGGAGGATGGGGCAGGTCTATTGGCCTCACTGCTTAATACATTTTCCTGGGTGTGTATATACACTGTACATGAAGATATACATATATACACACATAATACAAGCAAACAAGCTCACCAGCCTAAGTGTAGTGCAATATGTCAGTCAGATGAGTAACCGAGTCCAGACATTACCAACAAAGTGCTCATCTGTTCAGATACCCCTCCCCCACCCACCCCCAGGTCCCCCTAGGAAATTTGCTCAGAGGCATTGATTCTCTGCAAGAGAGAGAGGATCACATTCCACACACCAGGATGCTCTCCTTTCCCAGCTGAAGGCAGCACTCCTGGAAATTCCCCCAGCTGCCCACAAGTTCCTACAAATAAGGCAGATGCCATGGGTTGATACGGTAATAAACATTTCCCCCATTTATTATGGGCCTCCTTGACAGCGCTTACTTCTTATCCTGCCTAGGAACTAGATAAGGCGCTCGATGGAATTTTGGTACCACATAATCTGCTACACCCTGCTATGGAATACGGCTGCAGCACTGCTGTTTCAAAGAAAGGGGAGGGGGCAGGGAAGGTGCGGGGAGCCAGCGTCTTTCAGTGTGAGTCCACAAGAACAGACCCTCCTCACTCTACACCTGGGGAGACAAACTCTGAATCCTCCAGACTTCAGCCGCCGGCGCTTTTTCAGGGGGGTGGCAACCCCAAAAAAAAAACACCAACAACAACAACTCTGGCCCCCACCCCTTTTGTACATACATTACTCTGGAATTGTGTTTATTATTTTAAAAAGGAAGAAAGGAGGCAGAAAGCTCCCCCGCACAAACTGAACTAAATCTACACAACTGAAGGGGGGAGAGAAAACGTAACCACCCTCCCAACCCTGTCACGGAAATGTGGCTGGGAGAATGGGATCTATGCTTGTTGACCATTGTTAACTAGTATTTTTAGTCCTGACTGCACTTAGCCTATGTATAGTTCCTTTTTTTAAATGCATTTTCTATACATTAATAAAAGATTCCAAATGAGCAATGTGTGTGTGTCTGGTCAGTGAATGGGGAGAACCGCGAGGACAGGGACTGACAACTCCTTTCCATTTAGCCCTAACCCAAGCTCCTAATCTCTCCCCCCTTACCCTATCCTCTGGGTCTGGCAAAGAGATTTTCTGTTCTGCCTTCTCTCGCTCTCCTTGATTCACCTCTCTTTCTGCCACTTACTCCTTATGTTTCCCAGGAGATACTCTTTCTGAGGCCCTGTCTCTGCACACACGCAGCACCAATCTAACTAGACTGGCTTGTTACCAAATTGATCTTAGCTGCCCAAACCCGTTTAAGAAGCATCCACGCAAGGGACTTGCAGTGATTTAGCTCAATCGATTGAAAAACCTTTTTTAGTACAGTCAGTACAACTTCTGTGCAGAACAGCCTTAAGTCGCTCCCTCTCTGCCCCAGATGAATGGCAGCTGGATCAAGCAGGCAGTGAGTAGGAGCCAAATAGATCCTGTATTTAACAAAACCAAAACATCTCCACCAATTGAATGTCCAGTCTTCTCCTAATTCCTAAGCTCCCTCTAGTGTTCTCTAGAAAGAATTGCACTCACTCCTGGTCTGCTCAGCCGGCACTAGATGCAGCTTCCCCCTTCCCGCCCTGCTTTTTCTTCTCTGCTTTTTTGTCCCCACTCTCTGGCTTCCTCTGTCTAACTTACTCTTTCTTTCTTCATTTGCCTCCCTCTCACCATCTCATTCTGTGTCTTTAACTCCATTCCCCTACCCCGCCTTGTTTACACAGATGTGTTTTGTTTCAAGGTGTGCCCAATTCCGCCGCCCTCCCCCCGCCCCCACCGCATGGGAAGCCCTTGGCACTGCTCAGCACCAGAGGCAGACTTTGTTCCTGCAGACTGTGCAGCATGAATCACCACATCTGGCCCCCCGAGGCCAACTCCCAAACCAATGGCATCCTCAGCTAGCACAGGCCCCTATCCCAGGCTGCACCACCGCCCATGCTGTGCCTCACAAGGAGGGGCACCCAGGTCTGAGCAGCTGCCAACCGAATGCAAAGCTGGCATGGGGGGGGGGGGTATCAAGGAATCCCAGAGAGAGCGCATACATACAAAGCTCCATGACGGTGCGTGTCAGAGAGCAGCAACTTGAACGCAGCAGCTGAGTGCTGGCTAAAAATCAGACAGCTGTTACCATTCTCCAGGGCAGGGAAGGAACAGGGCAGCTCTTCTGAACCAATGCGCAAAGGGAACAGACTCCCCGCAAGGCTGTTTGTTTGTTTGTTTCAAAAATCAGCACCACAGGTCAAATCCCATGGTTGCCATGAAGAGATTTCTGCAAGAGGAGGAGGACAGTACCTGGCCTGCTAAACAGCCATAGGGGCTTGATACGCCTTTGTAAATGATCTAGGAATGTTAGGGAGCATATGGGCATGTGCGCACACCCCCACCAGCCCTCCATGGCAAGGAGTGCACACATAATCCTCCCCCAAACTGATCATCCGAGGATGGGGCACTCCCTATCGCTGGTGGCTCCCAAGCCCAGAGCAACGTGGCGGTGTGTCGTCTGATGGTGACAATACACCGTGCCAATGAGAACAGGTACAAGAAAAGAAAAGTCACTGACAGGTGTCTACCAGTCCCCCAGCTGCTGCTCCCTTGGGGATCTGGGGTTCCTGCCTCCTCGCCTCAACACCACAAGTCCTGGCCTGGCTGGCAGCTCCCTGGAAGCCTAGCTCCCAAACCACCTTCTAGGCCTGGATCGAGGCTCTTTTCCCACCACCGTGGCTGGAGCCTGGCTGGGCTCACTGGGTACATACCTGGTGCTCCTCTTGCCCCTTCCTTGCAGCACCAGCATTTAGCCTCAGCTGGGAAAGAGAATCCACACCAATGCAGAAACAGCAATGAGGACTGAAGGTCTGGAGCCTCCCTTGGAGGTGTGTGGAGTACCCTCAAGATTCCCTGCACTTTGGGAGACTTCAGGAAAGCTCAGAAAATACTGTGCAAAAAAAGTGAAACTGTTCCTAGTGTTCCCTGGCACACTGGGGCAGCATTGTGCTAGGCGCTGCACAAACACACCAGGAACGCTAGCCCTGCCCCAAAGAGTTGTATTTCACTGGAGCTTGACAGGGGAAGTCACATTCTATTACAATATCTGCAGATGTGCCCCAGGTCCACCAGGCCTGGAGGTCCCACAAGAGCAGCCAGTGCTACTGTCCTTGACAGCGATTAAAGCAGTGTCTTCCCAGCATTCCTGTGTGTCAGCCCCTTATGACCAGCCCCACCATTCAACCCCAGAGCATGATCTCCTGTCTCCTTACACAAAGGATACTGGGCTCCTAGGTGAGTCTCTTTTCTAAAGCCAATTCTCACAATAGCCTTCGTCCTATGCAGCCATGCCACCTTGCACAGAGACTGGACAGCCAAGGGAGCGCAGTACTGTGGCATCAAGCTTCCCTTGCTGTCTCTCCCATGTTCTCTCTTCTTCCTTTCCCTATGTCTCTCCAGGTTGTTCCCTTCCTTTCTGCCTGCCTCTTCTCCCCTTTGTTTTTCAGTTTTCCCTGTAAATAAGCCCCATCTACATCTCTGCTTTTCCCTTCCTCCCTCTATTCTTCTTTCCATCCTTACCCATCAGGCCCTGTCTCCCCACCACCACCACCACCTCACTGTACCATGCGTGATATCTTCATGGCAAGCAAACAGAGGAGTTAGATTAAAACATAAAATACTTTTTTGGGGAAGGTTGCAATGTAACACTATTTTATTTCTTAAAATCCAGGACCTTAACACACGAGAACTAAAAGCATAGAGAGACAAAACAGGCTGCTCCTTAAGGCAGACACACAATTCACCCCAGCTCGCCATAGGCTGACTCTTTGCAGACTGACTGCTGAAAGACCCAGACTGAATATATCCTACAGAGCTCCATAGCCTGCAAGCAGGAACAGGAATTCCTGAGAATTTAAGTGATAGTTTATCATTTTCAACACAGTTTTCAATACGCCACAGCCAGGAGGGAGGAAGGAGCTCAGAGGGTCATTCTCTTGTCCCTGGGATCTTTCTCCACTGAGCTTTCTGGGTGGGTGTCTCACCATCTTTTCTCCCCTCTCCTCTACAGCTTCACACCTCAGATTCCCCTGTCTGGAGAGTCTGTGCGTCACCAGCCAGAAGGGGGCCAGCAGGGAGGCCCTGGGGGAGCTGCAGCCTTCAAGCCAAGGCATGGGTGCGCTCCCTCTGCTTTTAGCTTTTCTCCCCTTGACTTTAACACTGACAGTTAAAGCAGCCACCTCTGGAGACTCGGTTAAAGTCAGTCACTGAGGTCAGGACTTTCCTGCCTCCTAGCTGGTCCCCGACAGCAGTCAATGCATAGGTGCTTGCACCCTGAAGTCCCCACTGCACAGCTTACCTTTCTTCCCATGCGCCCCTCCACCACCCTCCCAGGCTGGCAGTCCACCCCCTTCGCCCTCCCTGCCCATTCCTGCTGTTCCACATTGTCACTCTTCCCCCCCACTACCACTGCACTGCCCTTTCACCCTCTCCCCGTGCCACTGCCTCACACCCCATGCTGCTCCACCCCCTTCCCTTCTCCTCCTCATGCTACCGCCCACCTCCAGTAAATGCGTTACTCATATGCAGCCATGGGCTGGACTGACTGCCCCTGGACAGTCCAGCCCGGGCAGAACCCATGCGAGCTTCTCCCCACAATACACCCCCGGTCTGTCCTGTAAAAGGAGGTGATGTGGCCACTAGGAACTGGACTGAGACCAACAATGACAATATCAACTCAATTGCATTATTGTTTCATTGTTTCCTTGTCTTCCCTGTCTGTCTGCATCCAGCCGTTGTCTCTTATCATATAATTAGATTGGTAGTTCTTTAGGGCAGAGATCTTTGTTTTTACAGCGCCTAGCACAATGGTGTTTCATGTACCAAGTGCTGAATAATCACAAGGACTCCATGTTTCATTACAACTTAGCTGGCTCTTTATTAAGTGAACTGTTAACACAGGTGCTCCAACTGGAGCTGGCATTCCAGCCACGTGCACACAGACTGACTTCCCAGTGCCACCTCCAAAGTCTTCCCCCTGCAGCCTGTACTCCTCCCTCCAAGTCCCATGCAGGTTGCTACAAATGGGGTCCAGGTCCGTGATTGAGGCCCAATACAAATAATAAAAAGGTAATAACTCATTTCCAGCCAGCGTAACTCAATTCAGCTCTGCCCCACCTTTGTCTCCTCAGAACTATTATATAATAATTTAAAACAAATTACAGACTAAGCAGGGATGAACTGACCAGGTACAGTATGAAAGTAACCAAACATAGCATCTCAACATGCACTTAGCACACTATACAAACTATAACACTCTAGTACAGGCACTGCCCCTGTCCTTCCCCCAGCCCCAGCCACCAGCGTTCATTCATCTTCCCTTCTCATGTTGCTAGGTCTAATCTGATTGCTGATTTAAAGGGGCAGCACCTTGTGTTATTTACTTACAGGTAAAGTGCCATGCTTGGATGACTTATGAATAGAAGAACTGGACAGGAATTTTCCATTAGAATGATTTCCCGACAGAAAATGCCGTTTCCGCAAAATCAGAATTTTTATTTTGCTGAAAACTTGATTTTCTGTTGGAGTAAATTGAAATTAAGTATTTCATTTCAGGTCAGTTCGATGCACATGGGAATATTTTGGGTTTTTTTTTAAATTGATCCTAAATGTTTTGTTTTGAATCAGTTCAACAAAATATTAAAATGCATTTTTCTATCAGCTAACTGCTGGATGGGAGTTGTAATTCAAGCCCCCTTTCTCTCCTGAGCTGAGCTCCCTGGAGGACTATATCTCCCATAATGCAATGTGGATATCCACAAAAAGACCAGGAGTACTTGTGGCACCTTAGAGACTAACAAATTTATTTGAGCATAAGCTTTCGTGGGCTACAGCCCACTTCATCGAATGCATAGAATGGAACATATAGTGAGGAGATCTATATACATACAGAGAACATGAAAAGGTGGGAGTTCCCCTACCAACTCTAATCTTTTGTAGTGATAATACTTAAGTATCCTCACACCTTCTTGTCAAACTGTCTTAAATGGGCTTTCTTGATTATCACTACAAAAGTTTTTTTTCTCCTGCTGACAATAGCTCATCTTAATTAATTAGCCTCT
>NW_020664563.1:9285080-9297990 GCF_002925995.2 Terrapene triunguis | reverse complement strand
CCCCCGTTTTGAAAAGCACGTTGCAGCCACATGAATGCTGGGATAGCTGCCCATAATGCACCGCTCCCAACACAGCTGCAAATGTTACAAGTGTCACCACACCACTGCGCTGGCAGCTGGCAGTGTGGACAGACTGCAGCGCTTTTCCCTACTCAGCTGTACGAAGACAGGTTTACCTCACAGCGCTGTACAGCTGCAAGTGTAGCCAAGGCCTTAGTCTCTAAGGTGCCACAAGTACTCCTGGTCTTTTTCCTGATCTAACAAGGCTGCTACTTTGAAACCTGTGGATATCCAGGTGACTCAGCTGCATGGTGCATTATGGAAGATGTAGTCTGGCCAGGGAGACGTTCTGATACTTCCCCATGGAAATGTTTCAGAATTTCCATTCTGTGAAAAATTTCAAGTTTTTGCCCCACTTTGGAATGAAAACAAACGTTGAACATTTCAGAATTGGCTGTCCGATGAAAATAATGAATCTCGCTCAGCTCTGATAAACAGTATTTTCACATTGGCCAAGCAGATGTCCCACAGCCTAGGTGGGAACAGCAACTGAAGGTGAAAGTCTCTACCCTCTGCCTAATGCCTAAGAGATCTAGCCTCACACTTGGGTAGAGAAAATAACAGATAAACATACTCCCCTTCACAGTGCCCACACAGCACATGCTGCACAATCAGCGATCAGGCTGTCCTTCTAGGCAAAACCCCACCACATCTTAATCAAAGCCAATCTCCTTTCCCTTCAAAGCCTGCTGGGCCAGTCCTTTGCAGCTGAAGACAAAGTGCCCTGAACTTGCAAGTAGCATGTGCTTGAAACGTACGGATGCTGCAGCTGCAGCGTTTCTGGTGTACAGGGCCTCACCCTTCACTTCCTGCCCAGCTACAAAGTGTTTCATTTAGTTTATTGTCTCAAAACCACATCTCCAAAGGGGGCCTGAACAGTGACGACACATGGGCCACAGCCTGAGCTGCAGCCACAAATAGCAGTTTTAGTCCATTTATTACTAAACATGCCCTTGACAAGAAGGGACTGCAGCTCAGGTTGTGAGTTGCAGGTGAACTCACTCTTTTAGTCCTCCTAGCAAAGAGAGGGGAGGGAGAAGTGGACAGTCCTGAAAACAACTGTCTATGGAGGGGAAGGGCATTGATCATTTATTTTGGCTTTCCGGTAACCCTTGAAAAGAGCCCAGCTGTGCAGAAACTGCAAGCGGCGTCAGCCACAAAGGAAAGAAAGAACTTAGCTTCTCCTAGAGGACCCTCCTCCTCCCACCAATGCACAGCCCACCCTTCCCCCCCACCCCCCACAGCGTTTCCTACAGTGCCTGCTGGTGGGTTAGGCAGGGTGGGGCTTTCGTAACCATGTACTTATCCCTCTGTCGAAATTTGTGTATATCATCCTGAAATAGTATTAGCAGGGGCACATGTCCCCCTAACCATCTACGCCGAAGGACTGGGGCCAGGGATGGAAATGCCATGGCACGAGCCTGAACACCAACTCAGCTAGACAATCCCTGCCAGTAATCAGCACTGCCAAACTGGATCACACGCAGGCCATCTCATCCAATATCCCGTCTCCAATAGTGCCCAGTACCGGATGCTTCACAGGAAGGTGCAAGAAACCCTGCAGTGGACAATTTTGGAAAAACCTTCCCAGTAGAACATTTCTTCCGGACCCTTCAGTTAGTGGCTGGTTTATGCCTTGAAGCATGAGAGTTTAACACACATCTATTTATTTCATTTTTATTCTTCTAGAGCCATAGATGGTTTCATTACCCATATAAAAATCTCATCCAATTTTGAATCTACCAAGTTTTTGGGTCCCGTGGCAGTGAGTGCTTTAGCATAATTATGCATTGCGTGAATCAGTATTTCCATTTTGCTTTTAAGTTTCATCAAAGTAGCCCATTGCTTATATTATGAGAATGGGTCAAAGGGAATACCTGATTTCCCTTCTCTGTGCCATTCTTTACTTTACATAACTCTAGCATGTATCGTTTTGGTCTTCCCCTCGCTAAACCCAACAGTCCTAGTGTCGTCAATTTCTCTCCAGATAGAGCTATTTTCATGCCTCTCATCATTTTCAGCACCTGTCTCTGGGACCCTTTTACTATTTATTTTTGAGGTCGAGTGACCAGAACTGAACACAATGTGCCAGGTGAGTCCGTCCCATTGATACATAGCATGGCATTCTAATACACTCAGTATCATTTTCTATCCCATTCTTTACACACCTTCACATTGTGATTGATTTTTGGCTATCATCAAGCAGAGGCTTTCATTAACCCACCCACAATGACACTCAGGTCTTTCTCCTCAGTAATTACTCTTCATCGAGTACTCAGCAATCAACTGCAGCAGTTATTCCTACCAAGCAGAATTCATTTCCATAGGTCATCATAGAATCATAGGACTTGAAGGGACCTTGAGAGGTCATCTACACCAGTCCCCTGCACTCATGGCAGGACTAAGTATTATCTAGACCATCCTTGACAGGTGTTTTTTTAAAGGCAGGTTATACAATCTCCAATGATGGAGATTCCACAACCTCCCTAGACAATTTATTCCAGTGCTTAACCACCTAACTTTTTCTTAATGTCCAACCTAAACCGACCTTGCTGTAATTTAAGCCCATTGCTTCTTGTCCTATCCTCAGAGGTTAAGAAGAACAATTTACCTTCTTCCTCCTTATAAACAACCTTTTATGTACTTGTAAACAGTTATGTCCCCTCTCTGTCTTCTCTTCTCCAGACTAAACAAACCCAACTTTTTCAATCCCTCATAGGTCGTTTTCTAGACCTTTGATCATTTTTGTTGCTCTTCTCTGGACTTTCTCCAATTTGTCCACATCTTTCCTGAAATGTGGCACCCAGAACTGGACACAATACTCCAGTTGATGCCTAATCAGAGCGGAAGAATTACTTCTCGTGTCTTGCTTACAACACTCTTGCTGATATATCCCAGAATGTTTGCTATTTTTTTTTTTGGCAACAGTATTACACTATTCACTCATATTTCACTTGTGATCCATTATGACCCCAGACTCCCCTTTCCGTACTACTCCATCCCAGGCAGTCATTTCCCATTTTGTATGCGTGCAACTGATTGTTCCTTCCTAAATGGAGTACTTTGCATTTGTCCTTTATGATTTCATCCTATTTACTTCAGATCATTTCTCCAGTTTGTCCAGATCATTTTGAATTTTAATCCTGTCCTCCAAAGCACTTGCATCCCCTCCCAGCTTGGTATCGTCCGCAAACTTTATATGTGTACTCTCTATGCCATTATCTAAATCAGGGGTCTCAAACTCAAATGACCACGAGGGCCACATGAGGGCTAGTTCATTGGCCCGAGGGCCGCATCACTGACACACACCCCCTCGCTGCCCCCGGCCCTGCCTCCACTCCACCCCTTCCATGAGGCCCCGCCTCTTCCCACCCCTTGCCTGCCCCCATTCCAACCCCTTCCCTGAAGTCCCCACCCCAACTCCGCCTCCTCCCTGCCCCGAGAGGGTGCATGAGGGGTGTGGTGGGGGCTCAGGGCAGGGAGTTGAGGTGCAGCAGGGGGTTGGGGTGCAGAAGGGGGCTCAGGGCAGGGGGTTGGGGTGTGGGGTGCAGCAGGGGGCTCAGGGCAGGGAGTTGGGGTGCAGGAGGGGTGTGGGTGCAGGCAGGGGGCTCAGGGCAGGGGATTGGGGTACAGAAGGGGTGAGGGATGCAGCAGGGGGCTCAGGGCAGGGGATTGGGGTTCAGGCAGGGAGCTCAGGGCAGGGAGTTGGGGTACAGAAGGGGTGTGGGATGCAGCAGGGGGCTCAGGGCAGGGGGTTGAGGTGCAGGCAGAGAGCTCAGGGCAGGGAGTTGGGGTGCAGAAGGGGTGTGGGATGCAGCAGGGGGCTCAGGGCACGGGGTTGAGGTGCAGGCAGGGGGCTCAGGGAAGGGAGTTGGGGAGAGGGGTGCAGGAGGGCTTCGGGCTCCAGGGTGGCAGTGGCGCACACCGGGGCCAAGGCAGGCTGCCAGCTCCGGCCCCAGCCCCGGCTCCGCTCCGGGAAGTAGCTGGAACCATGTCCCTGCAGCCCCTGGGACAGGGGGACACAGGGCTCCGCACACTGCTTGCCGCTCCTCCAGGTACCTCCCCCGAAGCCCCCATTGGCCGGGGTTCCCCGTTCCGGGGCAAGGGGGGGGGGGGGGGGGGGGGGGGGGGGGCGTGCCTGGAAGCCAAGGCAACACACTGACGGAGCCCTCTGCTCCCCCCCTCCCCTCGGCCACAGGGACGTGATGCCAGCCGGCGAGGGACTCGAGGGGGGCAATCCCGCGGGTGTAGTTTGCCCACCCCTGGCCTGGAGGTAGGCCGGGGGGGCGGGCGCCGGCCGCTTGACGGGCCGCAGGAAATAGCCCCGCGGGCCGCGTGTTTGAGACCCCTGATCTAAATCATTGATGAAGATATTGAACAGAACCAGACCCAGAACTTATCCCTGCTGGACCCCACTCAGTATGCCCTTCCAGCATGACTGTGAACCACTGATTACTACTCTCTGGGAACGATTTTCCAACCAGTTTTGCATCCACCTTATAGTAGCTCCATCTAGGTTGTATTTCCCTAGTTTGTTTTAGGAGAAGGTCATGCAAGACAGTATCAAAAGCCTTACTAAAGTCAAGATATACCATGTCTACGGCTTCCCCCACAGCCACAAGGCTTGTTATCCGGTCATATCTCCCTGTAGCAGAGTTCACTTAGGGGCCAGCAGGCCTTGTGAGCAGGCCGCAGCTCAACAGTCTCCAAAGTCTTGGGGGCCTTGTAAGGCAACCTGGGGGCCTGGTGGCAAACTCACAGTCTGTCATTCTCCCCGTTCCCCTCCCCCCCTGGTTGGACTAAGGGCCGAGGGAAGAATAAAGCGACCCAAGCCCTCTTTGTCCACTGTGTCCTGGCCCAAGGTCCAAGGGGAGGCAGAAGGATGGGATTGTTTTCATCCCCTCTAGCTGATACCCCAGACCATCCTCCCCTAGGCCACTTCCTACCTGCTCCCCCCGCAAGTGCTCTCTTCAGTTTGGGCATGGTCACAGCCCTCGGCTTCCCTCCTTGCAGAGGGTTGCTCAAGCAGCCTCAGTGATTCAGACAGTCCATCATGGCTTCCCAGCTCGCTTTGCGGCGTCCAGGGATTTCCCCCTTGTTAGGGAGAAGGGGAGAGAAAAAGGGGTCAGGACCCTAGCTGCCCAGCTGGGCCTTACCCACAGTCCAGGGCCTTCCCTGGAGTCCTCCTGGTCCCAGAAGTTACTAACTGGCTTCCCTCCTGTAGACAGCCTCGCCACCAGCTTGATTGCCAGAGCCTCATTCGAAGCCTTGGCTCCGTCACCCCTTTCGTCCTAGTGAGGGGTCTGGAAGCCCCACCACACACCCATTTACCTAGCTCTTTATTATTCATTATTATCTGTATTGCAATAACAGCCAGAAGCCCCAGTCATGGACCAGAACAAACACAGGACAAAAAGACAGTCCCTACCCCAAAGAGCTTACAAGCGAAGTATAAAAGCCAACAAGAGGAGACAGACAGGAGCACTAGGAAACAACGAGGCAATCTTCGACAGCACGATAAGCGATGGTCTCAGCACACCTGCTGCCTAATTGTTGGCTAGTTTTGTGCCGAATACCAGGCCTAGAATAGAATCGTGGGAGGGGAGCACCCACTGTCACCCTTCAGCCACGCTGGGAACTAACAACTGTCGCTCTGTTTACGGTCTCTTGCTCGGTTGCTCATCCGTGATTGAACTCCACCTCTCACCCCTTGACCTCCTAGTTTCCTTAACAGCCTCCTGAGCGGGACCTTGGTCAACAGCTTTTTGAAAGTCCAAATGAAGTATACTAAGCAGTTCTCCTCCAGCGAGCTGACAGACCCACCACAGAAGACCCTTTCGCTCCCCCTCCCCTGAGTTCTGTGTTTCTTTCTTTCAACGGACTCAATTTGCGTTTCACTTTCCTTCCCACTGTCGGTGGGTGCCACTGACAGCTGTAATGATTTGCAGAAGTGACTTTAGTGCAACGCACCCTGCCTGAGCTGCGGAACCACAGCTGCATCCTCCCCAGGAGAATTTCAGGGGGAACCCGTTAACAAATGAGCTGGAGAGGAGGGAAGCTAAGCAGCGCATTTCACCTGTGAAGACCAAAGGTTAAACGGTCACTAGTACATAGAGAAGCTTAGAGATCTCAGCCTGGTTCCTACTAGGAGACACCCTCCTCCTCCCCTCTCCCCCCCAGTCTGCATCACCAAGTCACTACCTAATATTGCCCTCATTAGCAGTAACTGCTCTGGAGGGGGGGGGGGCTGCAGCCTCAGGCCAGCAGTCTGCTGCATTGGTCAAGGGGTAGAAGGATAGGATCCAGGGCTAGGGTAGCAGGGGGTGCGGCAGGTCAGGACTGAGGTGCATTAGCAAAGCAACAGTATGTGAGGAAGTTTGATATTTTATTGGCAAAACTACCAATTCCTCAATTTCACAAACGACCTCCTTTAAAAATACTATTCAGCATTCTCCATCCAACTGCTAGGCCAAAAGCGCAACACAAACTATCTGTGCAGTGCAGAACAGGACGAAAGCAGGGGCCATCGGGGACCGTGCAATGTGACACTCCAGGCTCAGATGCATTCGCAACAGTTCACATCTCCTCTCCCCAAACGCTCCACACTCGCCCCCAGGAATTAATAAAAAACAGCGTCAGGCGAGTTAAAGGCGGAGCAGCAACGGTGGGAGCCCAGCCAGAAGAGTTGTGGATCCTGTACAAAGAGTAACTCCTGTTTATACCTAAAAGCAGTATCGGGAGCCATCAGTGAGGCTGTAATGCAGAAACCAGGTGTTCAGAGCAGCAAAAGGAAATAAACAAAACCTAATGCTGGGGAAGAGTGCATTAACCCCTGGGGAGCTGGAGCAAACTGCATAGATTCAAGATGGGGGATTGCAGAGCTGCTAGTACCAGGGATGGAGTATGCCAGATCTGATAAAATGGCCCTTATGGACAAGTCCCCTACCACAGGCTCTCAAACCGTTTCAGAGCACAGGCCAGCGGCCAGATCAGCCTCCCCTCCCAGTCCCAGTCATGTTCTGGCTTGCAATCCCACCACTTCCATCTAGCAGCTATGCAGACATGTCTTACACTGGCAGGGAACAATGCGGGTGAGGGACTCATCTCTGCAGAGAGCCACATCTCATTGTCCAGCTGCACAGAGGTCGAAGGTTCGCCCCCACTAGAGTAGGTGCTGCAGTCTCTGAGCCTGCTTCTGGGGAGATGCCATCCTTATCACCTTCCTTCTCGTCCCTGGCCGGAGGCTGTGTCCGACCTTTATGGACCTATTGCAGATGTGCTGCCTCTCTTACTGTGCAGCTGGGCCGCAGTGCAATTGCCTTAGAGATGGGCTGCAGCAGAGGGGCGAAGGTTGGACAATGCCATTTATCTCTCCTTATTTGGAGGCTGATTACAATGTCAACATCAGTGTGAATGTGAAACGATGGGCAGAGCAGTCTGCAGTTTCGTTTTAAGTTCACAGGCATGGCCAGTAATGTCTGCAAAACACATGGAGAGCCCCAGAGAACGGAGACTGTATACATGCAAAGTACTCATATTATCTGTCCCATCAGTTATACTTCCATCCCCCTCTTAGTCACGGAGTGGGGGCGGGGGGAAGAGAGAGATTGCTTCACTGCTGCTGGTACAAATGCCCATTCAAATAAATGAAGCATCAGAACACGCTGCCCCCCACCCCTCGGGCTCCACTGGGAAGTGGGTGCCCCAGCCATTAACAGAGCTGGTTTCATCCTTCAGCATTAATGAGGCTGATCGTTAGGCAATTCCTAAATTAAACGCATGACATCATTCTGCCTGGGCTTGCTCACCCCCTCAAGCTGCCACCTTCTTTGCCCCACCTCTCTTGCCTTCTTCAGTCTGCCCCTCACCCGCTCCCTCTGCTCCCACAGAAAGCTTTGCTCTTAGGATTTCCTCAGGAAGGAATTCCTGTTCGTAGCCAAAAAACAGCAAAATAAATGGGTCTTGTCAGAAAAACAACCAACTCCCACCACTGTCATCTTTCCAAGTGCTGCAGCACACGCAGCGGGGACTTGGAGACATTCCTAAGGACTGTTCTGTCCACTCCCGATCCTGGAGATTACAAGCCTCTGTTTCCCTAGGTCCCTAAAGCATCAAATTTCTCTGACAGCACTATAGAAGAACTCTGCTTTCTTTGGACCCTCGGGCTCTGGCCCTGAAACAGATCTTGCCACAGTGCTATCTAAGAAATTGCTACAGCAGGGGTTGCATTTTAATGGAGTGGGGATCATCCAACTTAGGTATGGCCCCCACCCACTTAGTATCTGAGCACCTCACAGAGGTATTTAGCCTCACAACACCCCTGGGAGACAGGTCAGTGATATTATCCCGTTGGCCAGATGGGGAACTGAGGCACAGAGAGGGTAAAGGCCAGATTTTTAAAAGGTATCTAGGTCCCTAGCAGAATTTTCAAGAGCATTTAAGCACCTACCCCCCATTGAAATCAATGGATTGCTTTTGAAAATCCCAGTGGGAGCCTAAATCCCTTTAGGAATCTGACCCTAAGCAACTTGCCCCAGGTCACATAGGAAGTTGGAGGAGAGTTGAATCTGGATTCCCCAAACACCAGGCTAGAGCACTAACCACTGCATTCTAGCCCCTGCTCTGCCAGTGCCTTGCTGTATGTCTATGGGAAAGTCACGCTGCCCCTCTAACATGGGGAGATCACTCACCCCGCAGGCTGTTGAGGCCTAGTACTGGCAACGTGCTCTGAGAGCTTTGGCTGAACGGCAACTGGAGCCCCTCGAAAAATGGAGACTTTGTCGCAAACATTTTCCTGAAAAACGTGTCCCTGGCTTCCCTCGAAAAACGTGAAATCTGGGAGTTTTCCCACCAACTCTAAATATGATCTCCCCAGTGGGCTAGCCTCCTTCGCCCTGCACCTCGCGTCATAACTCCCACCACCAGCGCCACTCTGACACAGCAGTGTACACACCCGCTGTGCGTTGGTGGCAGAAGCCAAGAGAGAAGCAGGCCCAGTCAGTGCAAAATATTGTTATTAACATAGGCAGAGCCTGAGAGCAGTGTAAAGAAGCCTTAAAGTGATTGGAAATGCATATTAAGGTCCCTTTATACTGCCAAAACGATGCAAAAGGGCCTGGGCATAAATGAGAATCCGGCCCAGTATGTATCACTTGCTATTACCATAGGGATAAATCCTGCATTGCCCTGGCAGGCACAGAAGGGCCAGGAGGCAGGAGAACAGCTACCGTTCCATACAGAGGTGTGGATTTACAGCTACAGAGCTGGCTGGGGACAAGTTGCCTTTCCTCCCCTCCCCCCCGCCAGCCCCAATACTCTGGCCGGCTGCAGGATTTGGCCTGTACGTTATGCCACTGTCAAGCATCTCAGCCTGTCCATATGCCTCTACAACTCACACAGAAGCTGGAGCTCAGCTGAGAGCTCAGGAGAGACAGTCAGAGAAGCTGGCCTGGGAGTTCAGGACAGGAAACAAAAAAAAACCCAAGAGAAGACAGGAGGCAGCAGAACGGCTGACTTGGAGCCTGTTAGTCCTGGGCTGCATGGATCTCAGCCAAGATAGAGCTCTGTGTTTATTCTTTAAGAGGCTGAACTTCTCTCCGAGGGGTCATACATCCCACCCAGCTCCCAACTTTGGAGTTTTGCTCTGGAGCAGCAGCAGGAAAGGCCTTTGCTGATGCAATAAATAAATAAATAAATAAACGGATGGGTCTATTTTTAGCTGGCCTACAGCTGGGTGAGTTTTATTTTTAGTGTTTAACATGAAGCCCTCGAGGTGAGGGGCAGAGAAGAAGAGAAGGAGGAGGTGCCCTGGAAAAACGAGAGGCATGCAGCTCCGGGAGCCGAATTTTCCATTGCTTACTTTAATCCCAGCCAGTATCTGCAAAGAGAACTCATAGCTATCCAGACAGCCAACAGAGCTGCGGGCCAGGCAAACAAGGTGTGTTCCTGCCTAGAGTTTAACCTGCGGTTGGGCCTCATTTCCTCCACTCTGGCTTCTACCCAGATGTTAAAATAAAAAGCTTATTATATTTGCCCATACGTTTTTAACACTGTTTTATGTGCTGCAAGGATAAGGGACAAAATTCTCAGCTGGTAGAACTGAATGAAACTCCATTGGATTAAATGGAGCTAAATCTATTTATCCCAGCAGTGGCTTTGGCCCATGGACATTATGAGCTTAGTTCTGCTCTCATATTGGTGTAAATCAGGAGCAGCTCCCTCCCATGTAAAACTGGGGGAAGAGAAGAGATTCAGACCTTGTATAAAATACTAGGTGTTAAAAACGTTACTGTAGTGAGAGATCCAGTGAGTCCTGGAGAGGAGTCCGAAACAACCCACAAAGTTTGGGCCTACATCTCTATATTCCCTATGGACGGGAAAGAGGGGTTGGATCTGGGATTTTGCATTGGCCCATTATAGGGATGGGGATCGCACTTATGTATGAAACAGAACCCAAAGTCTGAGGATTTTCAGACTTGTGGTTCTGTGAGCAGATCCAGGGCACATCTCTACCATTAACTAACTTCCTATACCTCACAATTATAGCCACTGCAAACATTTTGTTCCAAAATCCCAAACCATGCCAAATGCAGACCAAAACCAAGGTGTGTCAGCCTCTTGAGCGAACTTGGGCAGAGGGAAGACAGAAGAGCAGAAAAAACATCTTGAAATCCACTATGAAGATTTATCTAGGAAGAATTTAGATATTACACTGATGGGTGCTACAGAAAACCCTCAAATGAAATATCTAAGCAAAGATTAACGCATTCTTGCTGGGAGGGGCAGATTAGAGGGGAGAATTGCAGTGGATTGTGCAGTATAACAAGGTTAAAACAAGGTTAAAACCTTCAGACCTGCCTGTCCCCACCCCTCATACTGCTCGCTCTCTCTCTTCCCACGAGCCAGACAACGGTTATGTAGAGGTCAGAATGCTCGTGTGAGGTAAGAGGGCCCAACCCTTGCTCTGGGGGAAGCCTCCTCTGCATACATACTTACTCTTCCCTCAAGGTTATAAAACCAAATAACTGTCTCCTGTTGCTGGAGTGACTTAGTGACTCTCCAGAGATTGGATCGCTCGTTTGGCCCCTCTGTCTTTGCACAGCACCTTGCCACCTGCCCCCAATCTGCACAGGATAACTCCTATTCCCTCACCCTGAACTAGGCTTGCATGATAGTGAGAACACGCCAGCAGCACGCTGAACCCAGGGGTGCACCCAGTATATACCACCAGCACTAGGCTCCCTGAGAGCCCCTCTGCTCAATGGTTTCCACACAGCCCGAGGAAAATGGAGAGAACACTTTGCAGAAGAACTTGGGTCTAGAAAGGGGTTGGGGTTCTGACCCTTGGTCTGATGGGCCATAAGGAAGTGATGATGGCTATGGGTTATGAGGCTTCACCCCTTCCGCACCCTATCTGGCTAAGGTACTTACATGGCCCCCATTACTGTAGTGTCTGAGCGCCTCACAATCTTTAGCGTATTTACCTCACAACGCCCCTGCAAGGCAGGACAGGACTGTTATCCCCATTGTGCAGATGAGGAACTGAGGTACAGGGAAACCAGACTTGCCTGGTCACACAGAAAAGCTGGGTGGAGCAAGGAATGGAAGCTAGGCCCCAGGCTAGCACCTATCCTGCTCATAACCCCTCTTCCCACCCCCTTCGTCTCCTGATTGCCAGGAACTGTTCATTAGTGCCTGCTGCTCTGCATTCTGTGCTGAGCATGGCCCCTCACCTGCCACAGTGGGGTGAGGTGCTGAATGGCTTTCCCCTCCTAGGAGCTCCTACAGACCACTGACTAGGCCAGAACAACTTCCCTATGCAGAAAGGAACCCTAGTTGACCTAGGAATAAGTCCCTGCAATGTCTGAAGAGCAGACAGGGTGCACACGCACCCAAGGGAAATTCAGCTACGTGACCTCAGAAGCAGACACCAGACAATGTCCCAGGGGGCACAAATGGGCCACACAGAGTTGTGCTCCTCCCTAACCACCAGCTCGTGTTTCAAAAGAGGAAAACCCTGGGTTTCATTCCCCCCCTTGCCCATTTAAGGGTTGACATTAACACCATAAGGCACAGTCAGGAGCAACCTTCCAAAAATAGCCATTTGTTTTCGGGTGCCCAAGTTGAGATGCCTTGGGCCTGATTCTCAGAAGCGCTGAGCACCCACAGCTCCCACTGAGTTCATCTGGAGTTCTGGGTGCTCAGCAATCAATCAGCATTTTACAGATAGGGAAACCGAGGCACAGAGAGTTTACGGGATTTGTCCAAGGTCACACAGTGAGTCAGTGGCAGAGGCAGGAAGGAGAGCCAGGTCTCCAGACTCCCTGTCTTGTATTTAAATCACAAGGTTACTCTGCCAGCCCTTTAATTTCGCCTTCATTCTACCTCCAACCCAGATATTCCATTGGATTGGCCCATACATCTCGCCAAGCAGTCTGCATGCAGCTTCCTCCAGAATCATGCAGTGCTGTGCAAGGCCCATCCAGAAGCGGGTGCTACACAGCAAATTCAGGCGCTTTTTGCTTATTCCTAGGACCTACGCGTGCTCCTTTCTCAGCATTCCCTGGCAGAGACTGCACTGCAATTTGCAGACCCAATTATTTTCGTCCCAGAGGACAAACAAAAATAGATGAGAAGTTGGTTCTCAGGCCTGAGATCAAAGCCCCACAATTCTGGGATGCGGATTCAGATTGCTGCACTGCTGCTAGACTGGATCCAGAACTGGACTTGTCCTAAAGTCTCAGACATGTGGGTTAGAGCAGATCAGGGCCGTCCCTAGCTATTCTGGGGCCCTACGCAGCCCCGCCCCCTCGTGGGGGGGCCAGGCCTCTGCAGGGGGGAAGCAAGGGGG
>NW_020664563.1:9264906-9284980 GCF_002925995.2 Terrapene triunguis | reverse complement strand
GGGCCCCAGGCCTCCACGGGGGGGGGGGGTTGGCTTGGGGGCAGGGGGGAACCACCCCCCAGCACTCACCAGTGGCGCAGCTGGGGCCAGGTCACTGCACTCCTGCTGCCTGTGAGTGCAGCCCTGGCCCTGCTGCAGTGCTCAGGGGAGTGGGGGCGGGGCTGGACAGGGGCTGGAGCAGTACGGGTTGCGCAGGGCACCAGGAAATTTGGTGCCCCAAATTTCCTGGTGCCCTACGCAGGTGCGTACTTTGAGTATGGGTAAGGACAGCCCTGGAGCAGATGCTGTGGTTAGGGCCCATCTCCAATTTATAAAGCCTTAATATTTACCAAGTACATGAATTCTAATGAGGATCTATGGTTCAAGGACATAAATCCATGGTGGAGTTTGGTAACGTTACAAGTTGAAGCCTCAATTCAGCAAAGGACTTAAGCAAGTGCTAATGTCCAATTGAAGACAACAGACTTAAGTGCCTTATTGAATAGGGATGGACTTATACTCATGTTTAAATGCTGTGCTGAACAGGGATCCAAGAGAGGCACTGCACACAATGGGAGCTTCGCAGGCCAGTTTCTCCTCCCTCGGAGAGACGTGTACCAAGAACCTGAGACCCTGAAACACACATGGTTTACACAGAGAACAAAGTGCATGTCTGAATCTCTGAAGAGCCTGAACTGCAGAGCTGCCCCGCTTAATGCCTGCCGTCAGTGGAGCAGCATAAACAGTTCTGAAAGGCAGAACTATGAGCTGGATGTTACCCCATCATAATACACGAGAGGCAGGGAAACCGGCAGGCACCTTTATGGGCTGAAATCAATGGGAGCTTTGCCTGAGCAGAGCAGCATCAATCCCTATTGGACAGATTTTGAAAAGAGTTTAGCTCTTAGCTAAATGAAGTGGCCCAAATCTACAGACATGAGCCATACCCAGCAACTCCCACTGAGAACAAAGGAGAATTCACCTGCTGTTGAGAAGCAGGGGGGGTTCCTTGAGGTGGCTAAATGGGAGCTAAGCTCTCTTGAAAATACCTGGCCCTATCTATATTCTGGCTGCTTTCACTAGTGGTGAACAAGCCTCCATCTCTCACGGGCCACTGAACATCCCCTTGCCAGCTTCCCCCTTGCTTCACATACAGCCGCTTACTTGCTCAAGGATCTCTAAAGCTACTGATTTTAAGGTGATCGTATTTTAGTCATTAAAAAGTGGCCCACACCAACTAATAAGGGAGGGACCTAGAGACTGCCCGGCCTTCCCCATTACCTGCCAGGCCCCCATTAGCTCAGATGCCGGGAGAGATAATCAGAAAGTTTTTTCCCTCTCACCTCTGATGCCCTGTAAGAAATTAAACTGTGGCTTCAAAAGTTATCATTTTAAAGAGCTCTCGAGAGGAGCAATTGGAGGAGGGAGGGGGGATTCCATACTCAGAGATTAAAGAGCCAGACTAATTAGCATCGCTTGGAAAGAAGCCAAGCTAGAAGAGACAGGGCAAAGGTTGCTGATAGACGAGCTGAGTGGTATGCCCAGCTGGAGGCTTCTTCCCAGCCTTTCCATAACACCAAACCAACAGGAAACAGAATGGAATCAACAGGCAGCAAATTTAAAGTGGGAAGAAGAAGAATTTATTTGTGGAGCATGTAAACTCCCTGCCACAGGATATTATTGAGACAATGAGATTGGGCTCTAATCTAGGGACTCTTTTTAGCTGTGTCTTGTGCAGCACGGAGCACACCACCAATTCTTAGCAACTGATAACAGGTCAGCAGGATTAAAAAAGAGACTAGTATGAATAAAAACAGCATCTGCTTGTGACATAGCTAGGATAGCAATGACTGGGGCTAACAGTCCACATGCTTCATGGCACAGATGAGTCCCCAGCTGGGGGGAGGGTCAGGAAAATAATTCCTGACTCCACCACTATGGTATAAATTGCACACGTAGGTGTCTTAAGGCCAGGTTGCTCCTCCCATTAAAGCATCCTGCACTGACCATCGTTAGCAGAGAACCCTAGATGGACCACTGGGTGTATGCAATGTGGCATGGGCCATATTCCTAAATGTAGTACCAGCACAGACCCACCTTTCACTCGAGTCCCCAGTGTTTTCTTCTATGCTTGTCTTTATTATCCTTTTCCTTCCTTTGTCCTCATTCCCATGCTCCCACCTTATTGTCTGCTCCTCTGCCGCCCTCCTCTGGTTTTCATCTATTTGCTCCTTGACTGTGCTCCTAGTGCTGCCCTGGGATGTTCACAAGGCACATGTGCGCTGGCTTCCCACCCTGACTCTGATGGTCACTCCTGTAACTGCAGCTCTGATACAGAGCAGTGCAGGGTGTCTCTGTAACCAGCACTGCGTGTGGTGTGCAGTTGCAAGGAGTCCTTAAGCAGGACCTTAAGCAGGGTCCTTAAAGCGCTGCCGCGGCAGCGCTTTAATGTCATTGCCCCTTTTGCCCCCCCGGCCACCGACGGGAGGGGGCAAAAGAAGTAGCTGCCCCAGGGCCACAATTTAAAAGGGCCCGGGGCTCTGGCCGCCGCTGCTGCTACCACAGCAGCGGCGGCCAGAGCCCCAGGCCCTTTAAATGGCTGCTGAAGGCGCCAGGCAGCGCAGATGGGCTGGCTGGGGGACGCTGACCCCAGCCCCACCCCTTCCGCCAGAGGCCCCGCCCCAGAACGGTAAGAGCTCAATTTTACTTTCATCCTTGCTGATACTGCACAGCAAGGGCCTCAAAGAGCACAATTCTTATAGAAGACAGACAATTCTCACCGATTTCAGCCGCCTCCAAACCCAAGCTGAATTCTCAGCAGACCGACAACTGGAGGGGTAGGCTCATAGGTTTTCAGTCCAGAAAGAACCATTATGATTATTTGTATTGCAGTAGAACCTAAGACCCCAAGTCCTGGACCAGGACCCCATTCTGCTAGGTACTGTACAAACACAGAACAAAAACGATCATGTAATCTGACCTCCTGCATAGCACAGGCCATAGAATTTCACCCAGTGATTCCTGCATCCTGCCCTATCACTTGCAGATGAACTGTAGCATCTCTTTTAGAGAGATATTCAGTCTTTCAGGGATTCAAGTGGTTGGAGCATGAATGCACTCAGACTGTGACAGAGATTATTTGACTTCTACTATGTCACAAGATCTCCATTACCACACCATGATGCAGCGCTGCTCAGGCCTGACAGCCATGGGGCTTAAAGCCTTTGCAATGCTGCCCTGAAATACAATCTGTACATGCCAGCCGTTGGGAGGACTTAACACTACAGGAGATCATTGAGACAAATAGCTTGGTAAGTTTCAAAAGCTATGAATCAGGACAGTGTCTCCCAGCAGGGGCTCTCAGTATAAAGAGACAGAGCCGCTACTCTCCATAAGGGGCCCCTCACCTTTGGAATTCACCTTCCTCCTCGGCTCTCAAATAGGCCAAATCTGAGTGTCAGGGCAAGCTGTGAGGCCCCTCTCTTGGGGAGGGAGGGATGATCAGTGTAACTTTCTTGGGGTATCATCCATTTCATATTTTGGGGGGTGGTCAATTGCTGGCTCGGGGAAGCGGCTGATTTTTTTTTTTTATGTCAAAGACACCTAGGGCCCAAGATAGAGGCTTTTTGCTTGTTATAAATCTAAAACTATCAGTCAATCTGCACTGGGACTCACTGGGGCAAAAGTCGCAGCAGCTGTCAATCCTTCTGGAGCAGAAATCGAGCCAGAGGCACATCATTGGGCTGGAAGAAACACTCACACTAGCGCAGGATTGAAAAACTGGGTGCATGGGAGGAGGGAGCCTCTAAAATCAGCCATGGTCAGAGGCAGTGCACCAAGATGCACCATAGGTTCATTCCAATGTGCCACTCCTGAAGTTCTGGTTACTATCCACAACCCAGTAGCTGCTATTAAACTTCATTTAGAGAGTTCGCTGATATAGACATCAGCATGATCCATTCTGCTTATGCCACAAGTATCTGGCACCTATTTTAAGAGTGGCATGAGTGCACTCTAGAATAATATACATTTATGGGCTCTGAGCTAGCATCACACTGTTCAGTCACAATCACAATCAATTCACACCCTCTGCAAACCAGCTGTAAGAAACTTTTATTCCAGGTGACCCACAGGGGCAAGCCACTGGTTTCTCCAGCTTGAAGGCAGACCCACACTGCTTTTACAGTAACGGTTTCTTTCCTCTCCTTTGAGGCTGGTTCAAGTTATCATGTCCCTGAGTCAGCAGCTGAGACATGCACATGCCAGCTCACAGGGCACCGCACTCCCTCCAGCCAGAGACAGCAGCACCCACTAGAATGCGCCCCTAGCTTGCCAGAAGCCTACGTGGATTGGGTCAGGCATGTGATGACCAGATTCAATGAAGGAAGACTGAATCCTCTGTCTCTCACCTAGATGTGTGGTTATCCTCCCTAGGATACATTATTCTATAGCAGTCTTCCTGTCCCTCTGCTGGTGCTCAGTTTTCGCCCTGTGGTCTATCAGCTGTGAATAATTAGGGTGACCAGACAGCAAATGTGAAAAATCAGGACGGGGGTAGCGGGTAATAGGAGCCAATATAAGAAAAAGACCCAAAAATCGGGACTGTCCCTATAAAATCAGGACATCTGGTCACCTCAGCTGTGAGCCCTGGTCATTGTTATTAAATGGCTGCTCTATGTCATTCATCTGCTTGGGCAGGCAGAAATTAAAGGTCCCAGGTCAGGTTTTCAAACACCAGCCTCCACATTAGGACCTGCAAATTCTGGATGTAAATAATTGCCGGTGCAATTCTGCACCAGCAATGACTTGCAGCCACAGTTCATGTCATTCAGACATCTCAGCCCTGACTGCGCCCACAAACCAGGTACCTGCTGGACTTAAAGTTCTTAAACTGTGGGACAAAATTCCATGTGTGTTTATTTGTACCCACAATATTGCAAGTGCAAAAACACAGTCTCGATAAAGACCAGACTGAAAAATATGGCCCCCGGCGTACTTTCCAGCCACCCTGGCCTTCTGACCAGTGTTCCTCCTCTCTCTCTCTCAAACTAGCACCACTCTCAAGAGCCAGGGTTGGGTGGGAGCCATTTGTACCTGCTGCCAAATTTCCTAACGCATAGCCACTCTCATTGCTGGACAGTTTGAGCTCAGATGCACTGCGAGTAGGCAAAGGAGGCCTGAACCACCCAGGTCTCTCTGCCATGCAGTTTGAAATGCTTGCGTAATATCCCTGAGCCAGCTGATAAAGCTGACCACACACGTCAGTCCCATTCTTCCCTATCAGCAATCTGATTCCTTCGCCCCCTACGGTGTTTGTTACCCAGCTTGTTCTGTTAATAATACAGTACCTTACTCAGGGAAGCAGCTACCAGATCTCACTTAGGGTGTGTGTATCTTTGTGAGGGGGTATCTGTATGTGTGTGCACTGGTGTGTCTCTCTGCCTGTAGCATGTCTATGGATAGCATGTCTATGTATGTGTGTTGTGTATGCTGTGTGTACAGCGCACGGATCTGTGTGCGGTAGTGTCTCTCTCTGCTTGTAGCATGTGTGTGTTGTCTATGCCTGTGTGTACAGCACATGGCTCTGTGTGTAGTGCTGTGTATTGGTGTGTGTAGTGCTGTGTATTGGTGTGTGTAGCGCTGTGTACCTGGAGTGTGGGTGTCTCTCTTCCCGGTAGCATGTGTGCCTGTGGCTAGGATGTGCCTATGTGCTGTGGGGTGCGTCTGTGCGAGGCAGTGGGTTTTCTTATGTGGCTCTGTGCGGCTGGCGCCAGGTGTCTCTTCCTGCAGCATGTGCAGAGACAGGTCGCCCGTGGACCAGCGCCTGTACAGCGTGTCCCTGGGCGTGGGCGTGCGGGCGGCGAACATGCCCAGAGGACGAGGTGTCCCTCCAGTGGTTTGGGCCCCGTAGGTCAGAAGGACTGGGGGAGGGTCACGCGTGGAAAGCTGCTGCGCGGGGGAGAGGGAGCCAGCGAGAGCAGAGCTGAGCGGGAAAGCTCAAACAGGCAGGGCGTGAGCCGTGCCACGGGGCGTCCCGGGGGCCGGCCTGAGCCGGCAGCAGCCCCAGGTACCGCGGGGAGGGCGGACAGGGCAGGGGGCGGAGCGCTGGGAGGCCGCTGGCAGCAAACACCCAGAGCCGTCAGCTCACCACTTCCTCTGGCTGCTGCGAAACTTCTCAGGCGGCGGCGCGGGGCAGGGGCAGGCGCCTCGGGGTCGGGGAGCTGCAGGTAAGCTGCTGGCGGGCGTGCCGGGGCGTGTGGACGCAGCCGCGGGGCGCTCCCTGGTCCGAGCGTGGAGTGCTCCCGGGAAGCGACTCCCCGTTGGAGCTCTTGGTCACTGCGCACACAGACCGTGGGCTGGCGGAGCGAGCAGCCTGCTTAGTCCTGCTGCTCTGTGACCCCTTTTATCCAAGGCACGCTCCCAGGGCTGGGCAGACATCACCGGGAACTAGCTGAAGTATTGTCCTCCTTTAGCTAAAGGGAAACTGAGGCATGGCAGCGTCAGGGGTTTCCCTGAGGTCCCCAGCGCCGGAACGTGGCATGCAGCCTGAGCGCCCCGCCTCGGGTCAGTAAACAACACTGAACCTCTGCAGCAGCCAGCTGTCAGCACTGTGGTCCAGCCCATAGGGCACTGGATTGGGAGGCAGGAGAGCTGGATCTGCCACTGGCCTTGGCAGGTGACCTTGGACACATTACTTCTCCGCTCTGTTCCTCCGTTTCCCCACCCCATTTGCTGGTCTGGTCTATTCCACTATAAAATCTTTGGGCCAGGGACTGTGTAATGGGACCCAGAGCTCCATCAGGGCCTCTGGCTGCTACTGGATTCCAAGTTAATAATAATAAGCTGGTGGTGCTCTGGATTCTGCACTGTTATTTAGCTGTGAGCTTGGAAACAGCCATGCACAGCCGATTCAAAAAGCGGGAGCTGCCACTCCTCAGCACTGTACTGGGAGAGTTGGGGGTAGATTAGCTTCATTGTTAAAATGGCACATGCTGAACCTTTTAGCACAGTTGCCCTTGTTTATAATGAACAGCTCCGGGGTTCCTGACTTGGTATTGCCCTGGGGCTGTCTCTACTATGAGCAGTTCAGACGTCAGCGGACGCACCCTCTCCCCTCTGGGAGCTGGCCAAAAGGTATCCTCCTAATTCCAACAGGAGTGACCCTGTGTCCCCCATATCTGCCTGGGCCCTTCTCCCACTCCAGCTGCTGGAGCCCAGAGAGGTGTGGAAACTGACATGAGCTGTGAAGTAGAGTTTCTTTCTGAATAAAATTCCTTGAGTTTTAAAAGGCAAGGGGCACCTCTCCCAGTCCTCAGATGCCTTTGCTGGGAGCTGAGCCTGGTGTAACGGGAATCTTTGACCCACAGTTGTTACAAACGTTCTTCTGCATTGTCTGTGCCAGTCAGAGGACCTATCTGGCCTAGCCTACCTAAAGGACACCAGCCTGCTATCATTCAGGGATCCTAGTTCAAGACTCGACTCATACTCAGGTTCTTTGAACTTATATCTTGACTTTAGTAAGGCTTTTGATACTGTCTTACATGACCTTCTCCTAAAACAAACTAGGGGAATGCAACCTAGATGGAGCTACTATAAGCAGGGTGCATAACTGGTTGGAAAACCGAGAGTAGCTATCAGAGGTTCGCAGTCAAGCTGGAAGGGCATATCGCGTGGGGTCCCGCAGGGATCAGTTCTTAGTCCAGTTCTGTTCAATATCTTCATCAGTCATTTAGATAGTGGCATAGAGAGTACACTTATAAACTTTACAGACGATACCAAACTGGGAGGGGTTGCAAGTGCATTGGAGGATAGGATTAAAATTCAAAATGATCTGGACAAACTGGAAAAATGGTCTAAAGTAAATAGGATGAACTTCAATAAGGACAAATGCAAAGTACTCCACCTAGGAAGGAACAATCTGTTGTACATATCCAAAATGGGAAATGACTGCCTGGGAAGGAGTACTGTGGAAAGGGATTCAGGGGGGTCATAGTGGATCACAAGCAAAATATGAGTCAACAGTGTAACACTGTTGCAAAAAAAGCAAACGTTCTGGGATGCATCAGCATGAGTGTTGTAAGCCAGGGGTTCTCAACCAGCCCAGGAGGTACATTAACTCATCTAGATATTTGCCTAATTTTACAATAGGCTACATAAAAAGCACTGCCAAAGTCAGTACAAACTAAAATTTCATACAATGACTTGTCTGATCTATATACTATACACTGAAACATAAGTACATAATTATATTGTAAAAATGAGAAAGTAAGCAATTATTCAGTAATAGTGTGCTGTGACACTTTTCTATTTTTAGGTCTGATTTTGTAAGCAAGTAGTTTAAGTGAGGTGAAACTTGGGTAGGCAAGACAAGTCAGACTCCTGAAAGGGGTACAGTAGTCTGGAAAGATTGAGAGCCACTGTTGTAAGCAAGATACAAGTAGTAATTCTTCCACTTTACTCCATGCTGATTAGGCCTCAACTGGAGTATTGTGTCCAGTTCTGGGCACAACATTTCAGGAAAGATGTGGACAAATTGGAGAAAGTCCAGAGAAGGGGCAACAAAAGTGATTTAAAGGTCTAAAACATGACCTGTGAAGGAAGACTGGAAAAATTGGGTTTGTTTAGTCTGGAGAGGAGAAGAGAAGGGGTGGGGGGAGAGACATGATAACAGTTTTTAAGTACCTAAAAGGTTGTTTAAAAGGAGGTGGGAGGTAAATTGTTCTCCTTAACCTCTGAGGCTAGGACAAGAAGCAATGGGCTTAAATTTCAGCAAGGGAGGTTTAGGTTGGACATTAGGAAAAACTTCCTGTCAGGGTGGTTAAGCACTGGAATAAATTGCCAAGGGAGGTTGTGGAATCTCAGTCATTGGAGATTTTTTTAAGAGCAGGTTAGACAAACACCTTTTAGGGATGGTCTAGATAATACTTAGTCCTGCCATGAGTGCAGGGGACTGAACTAGATGACCTCTCAAGGTCCCTTCCAGTCTTAGGATTCTATACTTCTTGGAATGATAGGGGCTGGTCACACTGTGAAGGCAAAGTGTGTAAGCCCCGCCCAAGGGGGAAGAGGATGGGGATGTTTGGCTTCCATTCTGTCCCCCCGCACAACAAAAATTTCATTCCCAGTTTGCAGCACTGGTGTTCAGGGCAGAGTTTTGTGACAGTGCTGGACGTGTCCGAGCCCAGGGTGCACTGGTGCTTGAATTTATGGCTAGCTGCAGAACAGATACAAAACATTGTATTGATAAGGCCTCTGGGGCTGATCCGGGAGTAGCTTGGTGCACGGGAGAGGTGCAGCCCTCTCTAAGCCAGGGTATTCATCAAGCAGAGGCAGGGCACCTCAGGCTCCCAAAAGGAGGCTGGAGAGAGACTCGAGAGGTGGGAATAGCAGGAGCAGGGCTGCCCAGCCTTTAGCCAATCTGAGTAGCTAAACACACTTCAGTGCTTTAGAGTTTTGTTGATGAAAATCTGCCTTTTCCCCCAGGGTACTGGAACATGGGTCAGAACAAGAGCTTTGCTGAGCATGAGGGTTTCAGTTCACAGGGAGTCACAAGATCTAGAGATGGGGCTGAGCCATAAATTTTAGCTCCAATGTTGGGGGCTGGGGGGGGGGAGGTGGTGGGCAGGTGCAGATCCCAAGGCTGCTGGTTCCAGCCAATCTCTAGTTAGAACTTTTATTGTCAGTTTCACACAGACAATTCTCAGTAAGGAGTGATGCCCCACAGCTCCAAGCAATATTCAGCTAAAGCCTCCAAGATTCACAGGGCTACCACCTCAAACCTTCAAGCAACCCAGGCTGCCTGGAGAGTCCTCCCAAAGGGCTTGCGAGCTTTGGTAAAACTTACAGCAAACCCAGCCCAGTTTCAGATCAATCAGAAAGAAAAATGTAAGCAAAGGAGTCATGCCAGGTTGATTATACGGGTTTTACATAGATCTAGCCAGAGCTCACAAGAGCCATCAATTAAATATAACCTGTGTAAATACATGGAACCTATTCAAGTCACCAGAAAAGCTCTAACAGACTATAGGAAGGGATCAGCCCTGTACAGAGATCAGCTGGTATCAAATAGGATCATCAATGCTTATTAGGGCCCCACTCCCACAATAAGCTCCATGCAGGTGAATCTCTGCTGGACTGGAGCCTCCAGGCCATGAACAGTAGATACTAGATACACTAGGGGATGGTATTTTATAGCATACTGTGAAGGATAGATCATTTACTAAATCTCATTTTAGAAGCTGTTTTGGACAAAGTTCATTAATAACATTACAAGCATACAAAGTCAGATTGAAACAGTATCATTTTGTTTGAATTATTATAAAAAGGGTCAAATTGATTGTTGTTCTTTAATTTTATTGCACTATCATTATCTACATACACAGATTATATGTCTGAGCCTGTGCATGCTTCTATGGTTAAATTTTCAAAATATTTTCATTTTTAACCTTGTGTTTTTAAACATTCATAACTTCCAAATCATTCACCTTTGGGGAGAAAATTATCTATGCTTGGCTTCTGTCTGATTTTTTCAGGGAGGCAGGGGAGGGAAGCTTGATCAAAATCCCTTGAACTGTTTGTGAGCTCTGGAAGAGCGAAGGGAACATACTATTCACCATTTCAAAAACACCCTAACCAGGCTTTCTTAGGTAATGTTACAAGAAAACCCGCTGAATGTGAAACTTGCACTGACCATGAGCAATGAAACATTTCCTTAAGTCTGCAGGTATGCACTGAAAAATAGCCCCAGTACATAGGTGTGGCAAGTTAAATCCATGTTGGTCCAATCAAAGAACTTGCAAGTGTAACGTCGACAGACTCCAGTTGTTGGCGGGCAGGATCGAACCAGGGACCTCTGGAGTTTAGTGCATGAGCCTCTACAGCATGAGCTAAAAACCAACAGGCCATAGAGCAGACTTATTTTCTCTCTCTCTTAAGTGGTCTCGGTGCTTAGGGTTACCATACGTCCGGTTTTTCCCGGACAAGTCCGGCTTTTTGGTAATCAAACCCCCGTCCGGGGGGAATTGCCAAAAACCCGAACATGTCCGGGAAAAATACCGCCGGCCGGGCACTTCCCCTCCCGCGGCTGCTGTGCTCCCTACCTTGACTCTTCTGCTCTGTTTAAAGACGAGCTGCCCGAGCGCTACCGGCTTCGGGCAGCCCCCATGCCTCCGGACCCTGAGCCGACGGCCGGGCACTTCCCCTCCCGGGCTCCAGCTGCTGTGCTCCTCCCCTGACTCTTCGGCTCTGTTTAAGAGCCGAGCTGCCCGAGCACTACCGGCTTCGGGCAGCCCCCATGCCTCCGGACCCTGAGCCGCCAGCCGGGCACTTCCCCTCCTGGGCTCCGGGGGCGCAGGGTCCGGAGGCATGGGGGATGCCCGAAGCCGGTAGCGCTCGGGCAGCTCAGTGCTTACAGAGCCCAGGAGTTCAGGGAGCACAGCAGCCGCCGGAGTCCAGGAGGGGAAGTGCCTGGCCGGGGGCGCAGGGTCCGGAGGCATGGGGGCTGCCCGAAGCCCGAGCGCTACCGGCTTCACAGTTTGCCGGGCAGCCCTTTTCGCGTGGCTGGGAGGGAGGAGGGGGAATGCGGGGTGCTCAGGGGAGGGGGCGGGGTTAGGGTGGGGACTTTGGGAAAGGGTCGGGGCCAGGGCCCCATGGAGTGTCCTCTTTTTTTATTTTTTAAATATGGTAACCCTATCAGTGCTACTAGGTGGGACAGAACACACCCAGAAGGTGTGGGTGTTACACAAGTTGTTCTGGTGAAGTCAGCAGAGCCATGTACCATGTTTAGTCATTTAGACCTGTGCAAAGGAGAAGAGGGGGAACACCACCAGATAAGAATGCTAGCACTTTGCACCAGTGTAATGGTGCAGGGCAATAGAGGTTAACCCCTAAGTTAGGCCTTGTCTACTTTAAGAAAACATGTGTCAGTGCAAGTGCATTGATCTGGACTGGTCTATCTAGAGACTTCGTATGCGGCAAGCCAGGGTGTAAATCTACAGCGCTCTAGCCCACTACATACTAACTGGCCAAATGAAATCTGCTACCATGCCCCAAAAGTTCTGTAGTGCACTTTGATCTTTTAGTACACAGTAGTAGGGTCCACCAAGTCAATGCACAACAAGCAAGTCCGCTGTAGATTTACACCCCGGCTTGCCATGCACTAAGTCTCTGAGTTGAAAAGCCCTTACCCTGGTGCAAACTCCAAATGCAGGCAGGTTGTTCTGTCACAAAGTGGGACATGTAGTGTGGCTTTTTGATAAATTACCCAATTAAAGTACATAATAAGTCCCACTTTGGGGCAGTGCAGCCCCCCACATCTCCATTATGGGTTTGCAGTGGTGTTAACTACATCCATGCAGTTACACCAGGGCAAAAATTCTCTTAAATGCAGACAGGATCTTATATGTATATATTTAATAGAGTCACAGATTCCAAGGCCAGAAGAGACCAGTGTGAATATCTAGACTGGCCTCCTGTATAGCACAGGCCAGAGAACTCCCCCCCACCACCACCCATTATTTCTAGAGCAGAGCTTTTAGAAAAACAGCCCATCTTGATTTAAAAATTGTCAGTGATGGAGAAGAATCCATGATGACACTTGGTGAATTGTTCCAGGGCAGGGAATTGCTCAAGCCATTACCCTCCAGATTTCAAGTTTTCTATTTTCTTCCCATTCCCCTCCCTTAGAAACAGCCACCCACCTCTAGGACATTAAATATACAAAGTGTCAGCACTGCGAGAACAAGCACTCAAAAGTCACCATATTCCACAAGTTAAAGCCCTAGTTCTGCAAAGGAATCCAGACGAGCCTTCAAGGAGTCCTGGTGAAATGAGACATTAGAGCATGTCTGCATGGATCAATTTGTAGGATTGGGGCTTGAGGTTGCTGCAGTCCTATTAACTTGGCCACATTACACAGATGTAGTGCTTTCCAGTCCTTTCCCTCTTGTTCAGTGTAAATCTTAAACTTCTTTTTTAAAATATACGGTTACTACAAAATATACAGGATGTGGGCAACTCATGTTGCCGGAACAACTTTTATAATTTTAAGTTTCCTGACACTTTTAGTGCTTGACCTTGCAACCTTTACATAGTATCAATGCTAATTATTTGGGTTTTGTAGGTCCAAGTTGTCAAATGAAGATCTCTAAAATTAGATGCTTAAAT
This sequence comes from Terrapene triunguis, assembly GCF_002925995.2. Lineage (NCBI taxonomy): Eukaryota > Metazoa > Chordata > Testudines > Emydidae > Terrapene > Terrapene triunguis. The sequence continues at coordinate 9,271,837 of NW_020664563.1, read as the reverse complement.
CCACATTGAAGTACCTAAATAAGTGACTGCCCCCCCGCCCCCCCAAGGTGCTGAGCACCTGCAGCTCCTATTAAAGTTTGTCAGCAACGGGTGTCCAGAACCTTTGAAAATCAAGTCACATCCTTTATTTAGGAACCTAATTTAGACAACTAAGATTGACAATTTATATATGAGAGACAAAAACACAAACATATCCTATTGATACATCAAGTAGGTGCCTAAAGCTCTAGTTGCAGCAAATTCTTCAAGGCCAAGCTACAACAAACTTTTCTCTGCCTCATTCCTACTCTATGCCTAGTGCTGTGAAAGGGTCATTATAATGCACTCATTTCTCTCTTCCATAACGGCTTTACAAGTGAACTAAGTGGCTCTCCTGAAATCAGGGCTCTGATTGCATTTGCACAGTACCTGCTTGTACCATCCTCAGCTCTAATCAGTTCTGACACCCTCCCAAAAAAAACCTCTGACTAGCCAAATGAATCAGTCCGTAGCTCCCCCTCCTATTCCAGCCCTGATCACTCAAGACACAGCTCCTCAATCCCAACCCCCTGATCCTCCAGACATGGGCCTGGAGCATCAGAGGAAAGTCAGCTTTCAGAGTAGCAGCCGTGTTAGTCTGTATCCGCAAAAAGAACAGGAGTACTTTTGGCACCTTAGAGACTAACAAATTTATTAGAGCATAAGCTTTCATGGGCTACAGCCTACTTCATCGGATGCATAGAATGGAACATATAGTGAGGAGATCTATATACATACAGAGAACATGAAAAGGTGGGAGTTGCCCAACCAACTCTAAGAGGCTAATTAATTAAGATGAACTGTTGTCAGCAGGAGAAAAAAAACTTTTGTAGTGATAATCAAGAAAGCCCATTTAAGACAGTTTGACAAGAGCTGTGAGGATACTTAACATGAGGGAAATAGATTCAATGTGTGTAATGGCTCAGCCATTCCCAGTCTCTGTTTAAGCCTAAGTTGATAGTATCTAGTTTGCATATCAATTCAAGTTCAGCCGTTTCTTGTTGGATCTGTTTTTGAAGCTTTTCTGTTGCAAAATTGCCACCTTTAAATCTGTTATTGAATGGCCAGAGAGGTTGAAGTGTTCTATTGGTTTTTGAATGTTATGATTCCTGATGTCAGATTTGTGTCCATTTATTCTTTTGTGTAGATACTGTCCGGTTTGGCCAATGTACATGACAGAGGGGCATTGCTGGCACATGATGGCATATATCACATTGATAGATGTGCAGGTGAATGAGCCCCTGATGGTGTGGCTGATGTGATTAGGTCCTATGATGGTGTCACTTGAATAGATATGTGGACAGAGTTGGCATCGGGCTTTGTTGCAAGGATAGGTTCCTGGGTTAGTGTTTTTGTTCTGTGGTGTGTGGTTGCTGGTGAGTATTTGCTTCAGGTTGGGGGGCTGTCTGTAAGCGAGGACAGGTCTGTCTCCCAACTAAAACCTCTCCAGCGCATCATCAAAGATCTACAACCCATCCTGAAAGATGATCCCTCACTCTCACAGATCTTGGGAGACAATGCCAAATTTTTTTTCCAAATGAGCCCCCCAATTATTGCACTAACAATCTTCATCTACAGAGCAAAAGGCAACAGGGGCCCTAAATAATCATTTAAAATCAGTTGGGTGTCAGGCTTAATGGAGAGTCAGACTGGGACCCTGACAACAAGGCCTTACGGGTGTGTAAAGCCCCCCTACTTCCCTGGGCCAACTACCTGTGTTCCTAGTAGCTGTGTGGGGAGAGAACTTCTGCAGGCTCCACCTCCCACAATGCATCACCAGCACAACTGAGCCAGCATGGAGGGGGAAGTAATTTATACCTCATGCATCAGCCCTGGATCTGGTGTTACTTCCCCTTTGAGTAAGGGGAGAACCACAATCTGGCTTGTGGTTTGCTCCTCAGGCAGCACAGCTGTACACTGCCCCTTTCTCGGGGCCTGTGGCAAGAAATTAGGGTCCACTTGGGCTAGACACTTTACACACACATTAAGAGTCACATTCAATTTATTCAGCTATGTTTTAAAGGGAAAAGACAGCCATGGCGACATTTTAAACAGTTCTGCTTTTCTGAAACCAAGTAATCACGATTTGAAAAAGAAAATTCCAACCCCCTTAAAACTTTCAAGGCAGTAAATATAAAGTGTCTCAATGCAGGAATTAAAATATACATCCTGTTTTGTCTAAAATTACTTTTCTTATGAGTAGAGTGTTATGGGAGTCTGACTTCCCATTTATGGGTAAATGGCAATACAGCTTCACACAGAATATCCAGACAAAAACATGATATTCTGTTTGTTTGTTTGTTTTGCAGATTGATTACTATTTTTTTTCAGTTCCACAAGGATAAAGTCAATAGGGAAATACAATCAGTTCTAAAAATGTCCTTATTTACAGGAGGCTCGGGGGGGGGGGTGGCTGGGAGGAGGGAGGAGTGTTGGGATTCTAATATCTTAAACGAGAGGCTCTCACGTTTACTCCCATGATGCCCCTGTGCAGGAGGGTGGGAATCTAGGCACTCCAGTGAGACACTGTTGTCTAATAGATAGGGCACTGGTCTAAAACTCAGGAGACAAGGGTTCTATTCCCATCTCACCCACTGGTGTGCTGGGTGACCTTGGACAAGTCGTGTCACTTTTCCTTGCCTCAGTTTGCCTATCTGTAAAATGGGGATGTTGATACAATTCTTTTGTGAAGCACTTTGAGATCCACTGATGAAAAGTGCTATATACGAGCTAGGTATGTCATTCATTCATTTTCCTATTTAAATAACACTAATCAAGGAGAGAGTCACCAAACTTGACTGAAGCAACATTTTGCTGCAAGTGTTCATTCTGTATTGTAGCTTATTAATGTTATCTGTTGTTTCCATTACAGTAACCCTAGAGGTCTCAACTGAGATCACAGCCCCATTGTGTTGGGCCCTGTACATTCACAATACTGAGGGAGTCTCTTCCTCTAGGCTATGTCTACACTACAGAATTAGGTCGGATTTATAGAAGCCGGTTTTATAGAAACCGGTTGTATGCAGCCGATTGTGTGTGTCCCCACCTAAAATGCTCTAAGTGCATGAAGTCGGCGGACCGCGTCCACAGTACCGAGGCTAGCGTCGACTTCCGGCGCATTGCACTATGGTACCTATCCCACAGTTCCCGGAGCCTCCGGCGCCCATTGGAATTATGGGTTGAGATCGCAATGCCCGGATGATGCAAAGCAGTGCCGCGAGGGGTTCTGGGTACATTGCGTCAGGCCCCTCCCCCGCCGTCACAGCAACGGCAGACAATAGATTCGCGCCTTTTTACCTGGGTTACCTGTGCAGACAACATACCACGCCAAGCATGGAGCCCGCTCAGCTCAGCTTACCGTCACCATATCTCTTCCGGGTGCCGGCAAACGTGGGACTGCATTGCTAAACAGCAGCAGCAGCTTACTGCCTTTTGGCGGTAGACGGTGCAGCATGACTGGTAGCCTTCATTGGCGATCTGGGTGCAGGCAGCTGTGGGGCTGGCAGCCGTGGGGCTGCATTGCACCAGCCCCTTGCCTTTTGGTAGAAGATGGTATATTACGACTGGTAACCGTCGTCATCGTACTGCAGTGGCTGTCGATCATGGGCACCCGGGCAGACAATGATGGTTATCAGTCGTAGTATGCTATTTTCTGCCAAGTGCCCAATATTGTCTGCTAAGCACCCAGAAGAGGCCGAGGGCTATCTGGGTGCTGGCAGACATGGGGCTGGCAGCCGTGGGGCTGCATTGCACCAGCCCCCTTGCCTTGATGATGATGGTTATCAGATGTATTATTCGCAGGATGGGGCAACATTGCTACACAGCAGCAACCCCTTGCCTTTTGGGCAGAAGATAGTATATTACGACTGGTATCCATCGTTGTCATACTGCAGTGGGCATCAGATCGTGCAATAGACCTGAAGGCTTACTGCCAAGCGCCCAGTATTTGCTGCCAAGCACCCAGAAAATGCCGAGGGCTATCAGTCATGCTGCACCGTCGTCTTAAGATGTAAAAAATAGATTTATTCTCCATTCATTTGCTTCCCCCCTCCCTCCTGCTAAACCCAGGCTTTTGAGTTCAATCTTTGGGGGGGGGGGCATTCTGTGTGACAGTTGTTTGTGTTTCTCCCTGATGCAAACCCACCTTTCTTGATTTTAATTCCCTGTACCTGTACGCGGTGTCACTCGCCCCTCCCTCCCTCTCTCCCTCCCTCCCTTCTTCCCCTGGTCCGTCAGATACTACTTTCGCGCCTTTTTTCAGACCAGACGCCATAGCCAGCACTGGGATCATGGAGCCCGCTCAGATCACCGCGGCAATTATGAGCACTATGAACACCACGCGCATTGTCCTGGAAAACATGCAGAGCCTCCTGGACATGCCAAAGCCAAACCAGGACCAGCTGAGGAGGAGGCGATTGCAGCGCGGCGACGATAGTGATGAGGAAATTGACATGGACCTCTCACAAGGCACAGGCCCCAGCAATGTGGAAATCTTGGTGTTACTGGGGCAGGTTCATGCCGTGGACCGCCGATTCTGGGCCCGGGAAACAAGCACAGAGTGGTGGGACCGCATCGTGTTGCAGGTCTGGGACGATGCCCAGTGGCTGCGAAACTTTCGCATGCGTAAGGGCACTTTCATGGAACTTTGTGACTTGCTTTCCCCTGCCCTGAAGCGCCAGAATACCAGGATGAGAGCAGCCCTCACAGTGGAGAAGCGAGTGGCGATAGCCCTGTGGAAGCTTGCAACGCCAGACAGCTACCGGTCAGTCGGGAATCAATTTGGAGTGGGCAAATCTACTGTGGGGGCTGCTGTGATCCAAGTTGTCAGGGCAATGAGAGACCTGGTGATATCAAGGGTAGTGACTCTGGGAAACGTGCAGACCATAGTGGATGGCTTTGCTGCAATGGGATTCCCAAACTGTGGTGGGGCGATAGACGGAACCCATATCCCTATCTTGGCACCGGCGCACCAAGCCACCGACTACATAAACCGCAAGGGGTACTTTTCAATGCTGCTGCAAGCCCTGGTGGATCACAAGGGACGTTTCACCGACATCAACGTGGGCTGGCCGGGAAGAGTACATGATGCTCGCGTCTTCAGGCAGTCTCTTCTGTTTCGAAAGCTGGAGGAAGGGACTTTCTTCCCAGACCAGAAAATAACAGTTGGGGATGTTGAAATGCCTATCGTGATCCTTGGGGACCCAGCCTACCCCTTAATGCCATGGCTCATGAAGCCATACACAGGCAGCCTGGACAGCAGTCAGGACCTGTTCAACTACAGGCTGAGCAAGTGCCGAATGGTGGTGGAATGTGCATTTGGCCGTTTAAAAGCGCGCTGGCGCAGCTTACTGACTCGCTCAGACCTTAACGAAAAGAATCTCCCCATTGTTATTGCTACTTGCTGTGCGCTCCACAATATATGTGAAAGTAAGGGGGAGACATTTATGGCGGGGTGGGAGGTTGAGGCAAATCGCCTGGCCGCTGATTACGCGCAGCCAGACACCAGGGCGGTTAGAGGAGCACAGCAGGGCGCGGTGCGCATCAGAGAAGCGTTGAAAACCAGTTTTGTGACTGGCCAGGCTACGGAGTGAAACTTCTGTTTGTTGCTCCTTGATGAACCCTCTGCCCCTCCCCCACCACCCTGTTAACTCTACTTCCCTGTAAACCAACCACCCCACCCTCCCCTACCCTCCCCCCTTCGAGCACCACTTGCAGAGGCAATAAAGTCATTGTTGCTTCACATTCATGCATTCTTTATTAATTCAGCACACAACTAGGGGGATAATTGGAAAGGTAGCCCGGGATGGGTGGGGGAGGAGGGAAGGAAAAGGACACACTCCAATTTAAAACTTTAAAACTTATTGCTATGGAAATCATCTAGGGTGGAGTGAGTGGGTGGCCGAAGGCCCCCCCCACCGTGTTCTTGGGCGTCTGGGTGAGGAGGCAATGGGACTTGGGGAGGATGGCTGCTGGTTACAGAGGGGCTGTAGCGGCGGTCTCTGCTCCTGCTGCCTTTCCTGCAGCTCAACCATACGCAGGAGCATATCACTTTGATGCTCCAGCAGCCGGAGCATCGACTCTTGCTTTCTGATTACAAGTTGACGCCACCTCTCCTCTTCAGCCCGCGTTTCAGCACGCAACTTCTCCTCTTCAGCACGCCACCTCTCCTCTCGCTCATATTGGGCTTTTTTAAAATCAGTCATTGACTGCCTCCACGCATTCAGCTGTGCTCTGTCAGCGTGGGAGGCAGTCTGAAGTTCAGTAAACATTTCGTCACGCGTCCTTCGCTTCCTTCTTCGAATATTCACTAGCCTCTGCGAAGGAGTAAGATTTGCAGCTGGTGGAGAAGGGAGAGGTTGTTAAAAAAGATACATTTTAGAGAACAATGGGTAGACTCTTTCACGTTAGATTTTGCTGTTCACAACATCACACAGCACATGTGCTTTCGTTACAAGGTCGCATTTTTCCTCTTATATTGAGAGTCTCCTGCTTTGGTGTGAGAGATCACTCACGCAGTGCCAGGACACAGATTTCAGCTTGCAGGCAGCCATGGTAAGACATATAGTCTTTGGGCTTTTTTAACCTTCTTAACATGTGGGGATGGTTTCAAACAGTTCTGCCCTCATTTCCCATACCAAGCACCCGTGCCATTTAAAATGGGTTTGCAATGTAAAAGGTGGGGCTGCGATTTCAGGTTTAACATGCAGCACAAACCCAACTAACTCCCCTCCCCCTCACACCCAATTCTCTGGGATGGTCACTTCAACCCTCCCCCCCACCGCGTGGTTAACAGCGGGGAATATTTCTGTTCAGCAGACCAGGAAGGGGCACCTCTGAATGTCCCCTTAATAAAATTGCCCCATTTTAACCAGGTGACCGTGAATGATATCACTCTCCTGAGGATAACAAAGAG
>NW_020664563.1:9176014-9234906 GCF_002925995.2 Terrapene triunguis | reverse complement strand
AAACCGGCAGGCCCTCAATATAAGAGGAAAAATGCGACCTTGTAACGAAAGCACATGTGCTGTGTAATGTGAACAGCAAAATTTAACGTGAAAGAGTGTACCCATTGTTCTCTAAAATGTCTTTTTTAACCACCTCTCCCTTCTCCTCCACCAGCTGCAAATGTTTCTCCTTCGCAGAGGCTAGCGAAGATTAGAAGGAGAAAACGGCGGACTCGGGATGATATGTTCACGGAGCTCCAGATGTCCTCCCACGCTGAAAGAGCACAGCAGAATGCGTGGAGGCAATCAATGTCAGAGTGCAAAAAAGCACAATATGAACGAGAGGAGAGGTGGCGGGATGAATCACGGGCTGAACAGAGCAAGTGGCGGGCTGAAGAGGATAGGTGGCGTCAGCTTGCAGACAGAAGGCAAGAGTCGATGCTCCGGCTGCTGGAGCATCAAACTGATATGCTCCAGCGTATGGTTGAGCTGCAGGAAAGGCAGCAGGAGCAGAGACCGCCGCTACAGCCCCTGTGTAACCAACAGCCCTCCTCCCCAAGTACCATTGCCTCCTCACCCAGACGCCCAAGAACACGGTGGGGGGGCCTCCGGCCACCCAGTCACTCCACCCCAGATGATTGCCCGAGCATCGGAAGGCTGGCCTTCAATAAGTGTTAAAGTTTTAAACTGCAGTGTGTCCTTTTCCTTCCCTCCTCCCACACCCATCCCGGGCTACCTTGGCAATTATCCCCCTAGTTATGTGATGAATTAATAAAGAATGCATGAATGAGAAGTAACAATGACTTTATTGCCTCTGCAAGCGGTGCTTGAAGGGGGGAGGGGAGGGTGGGGTGGTTGGTTTACAGGGAAGTTGAGTGAACCGGGTGGGGGGGGGCGGAGGGTTCATCAAGGAGAAACAAACAGAAGTTTCACACCGTAGCCTGGCCAGTCACAAAACTGGTTTTCAAAGCTTCTCTGATGCGCACCACGCCCTGCTGTACTCTTCTAACCGCCCTGGTGTCTGGCTGCGCGTAATCAGCGGCCAGGCGATTTGCCTCAACCTCCCACCCCGCCATAAATGTCTCCCCCTTATTCTCACAGATATTGTGGAGCACACAGCAAGCAGCAATAACAATGGGGATATTGGTTTCGCTGAGGTCTATCCGAGTCAGTAAGCTCCACCAGCGCGCTTTTAAACGTCCAAATGCACATTCCACCACCATTCGGCACTTGCTCATCCTATAGTTGAACAGGTCCTGACTACTGTCCAGGCTGCCTGTGTACGGCTTCATGAGCCATGGCATTAAGGGGTAGGCTGGGTCCCCAAGGATAACGATAGGCATTTCAACATCCCCAACGGTTATTTTCTGGTCCGGGAAGAAAGTCCCTTCCTCCAGCTTTCGAAACAGACCAGAGTGCCTGAAGACTCGAGCATCATGTACCTTTCCCAGCCATCCCACTTTGATGTTGGTGAAACGTCCCTTGTGATCCACCAGGGCTTGCAGCACCATTGAAAAGTACTCCTTGCAGTTTATGTACTCGGTGGCTTGGTGCTCCGATGCCAAGATAGGGATATGGGTTCCGTCTATCGCCCTACCACAGTTTGAGAATCCCATTGCAGCAAAGCCATCCACTATGACCTGCACGTTTCCCAGAGTCACTACCCTTGATATCACCAGGTCTTTGATTGCCCTGGCAACTTGGATCACAGCAGCCCCCACAGTAGATTTGCCCACTCCAAATTGATTCCCGACTGACCGGTAGCTGTCTGGCGTTGCAAGCTTCCACAGGGCTATCGCCACTCGCTTCTCAACTGTGAGGGCTGCTCTCATCCTGGTATTCTGCTGCTTCAGGGCAGGGGAAAGCAAGTCACAAAGTTCCATGAAAGTGCCCTTACGCATGCGAAAGTTTCGCAGCCACTGGGAATCGTCCCACACCTGCAACACGATGCGGTCCCACCAGTCTGTGCTTGTTTCCCAAGCCCAGAATCGGCGTTCCACGCCATGAACCTGCCCCAGTAACACCATGATTTGCACATTGCTGGGGCCCGTACTTTGTGAGAGGTCTATGTCCATGTCAATTTCCTCATCACTCTCGTCGCCGCGCTGCAATCGCCTCTTCGGCTGGTCCTGGTTTTGCTTTGGCATGTCCTGGCTCTGCATATACTCCAGGACAATGCGTGTGGTGTTCATAGTGCTCATAATTGCCGCGGTGATCTGAGTGGGCTCCATGATCCCAGTGCTATGGCGTCTGGTCTGAAAAAAGGCCCGAAACTGACGGAGGGAAGGAGGGGCGAGTGACGACATGGCGTACAGGTACAGGGAATTAAAATCAACAAAGGTGGCTGTGCATCAGGGAGAAACACAAACAACTGTCACACAGAATGGCCCCCCAAAGATTGAACTCAAAACTCTGAGTTTAGCAGGCCGTTGATTTCACGGAGGGAGGGGGAAGCAAATGAATACAGAACAAATCTGGTCCATCTATTTTTTACATCTTAAGCTGGCAGCAGACAGTGCAGCATGACTGATAGCCCTCAGCATCTTCTGGGTGCTTGGCAGAAGATACTGTACTATGACTGCTAGCCATCATCGTCAAGACAGTTCAATAGGACTGCCGGCAGGACTCCAGGAGACAAAGCATGTCTGCTCAGGTGCCTCTGATCAAACTGGAGTACGACGATGATGGATACCAGTCGTAATACACCATCTACTGCCAAAAGGCAAGGGGCTGCTGCTGTGTAGCAATGCAGCCCCACGTCTGCCAGCACCCAGATAACCGATGAAGGCTACCAGTCATACTGCACCGTCTACTGCCAAAAGGCAATTAGCTGCTGCTGTGTAGCAATGCAGTACCACGTCTGCCGGCACCCAGATGACATATGGTGACGGTGAGCTGAGCTGAGCTGAGCAGGCTCCATGCTTGCCGTGGTATGTTGTCTGCACAGGTAAACCAGGTAAAAAGGCGCGAATCGATTGTTTGCCATTGCTCTGACGGAGGGGGAGGGGCCTGACGACATGTACCCAGAACCCCCCGCGACATTGTTTTGCATCATCAGGCATTGAGATCTCAACGCAGAATTCCAATGGGCGGCGGAGACTGCGGGAACTGTGGGATAGCTACCCACAGTGCAACGCTCCGGAAGTCGACGCTAGCCTCCGTACTGTGGACGCGGTCCGCCGACTTCATGCACTTAGAGCATTTTATGTGGGAACACACACAATCGACTGTATAAAACCAATATCTATAAAACCGGCTTCTATAAATTCGACCTAATTTTGTAGTGTAGACATACCCTCAGTGCTACAGGGGTTTTTGTCACAGTATAGATGTACCCTATAGCCTTGGATCAGTTCACAGCTTTCAGACCTTAAGCCAGTGATTATCCCACACATGCTCCTCATCCCCTTTTGGGAGCATGCCAACTGCAATGGTTTAAAAATCACGACTCAGACCCCGCAAAAATTCTGTTTATTGTAACTGTATTGTGACTTTGGCATGGCTTTTGATATTTGAAACCCTCCCCCCACCCATCCCCAGTGTGTGAGACAATTCATGTTGCCCACTCCCCCTGACTTATTGAGATGAGTTGTCCCCTGCTGCAGGAGCTCTCACCCCCACATCTGCCCCTCCCCTGCCCAGCAGCTAATTCTGCCCCCAGCCCCTAAATGAATCCCATCCCCACATTAGTTGTGCCCCCCACCAATTCTGCCTCCCAGCCTCATCTTTGTTCCTCCTGTAGACCCTGGGTTTCTTCACTCCCACCCTATTCCAAACTGGGTGTGGGGCTGCTGCAGGGTCCCCTCACGCCCTTCCCAGGCTGGGTGTTGCGGGGAGGGGCAAAAGAACTATCCCCTCTTGCTTGGCGGGGGGAGGAAAGAAAAGGGGCCCAAAAGTGGGTGTGTTTCAGGGCCCAAGCAGCATAAAGGCGCCTTAGTGTAAATGAGAATCATACCCCTTGTGTTCTCATTTACACCAGAGCAAAGTAGGTGTGAAAGGCTCCCAGTAGGGCAAGACTTTTGTTTAGAAGTGTCTTTATTGGTAATGTTTATGATTCCTAGGCATTCTTTCTATTTAAGAACCATTTCAATTCAGCATTATGAACTAGACACACCGAATCACAGGATGTTCATATTCCAACTGACACAGCTGATTAACCCTTTGGGGTAGTGACTGAATGTGACTGGCTCACACCAGTCTTGGTGAGCTGGTACTTCCCCCTGTTGGCTGCATCGTGTGCTCCAGGATCTGAGCTTTTCTTCACAAGCAAATGATGTCTCACCCTTAAGACTGTGAAGAAAATCTTCACCTTAGGAACTGGTTGTAAACCCATGCAGTGCTGCCTATCTTAATCTGCTGGAAACAACAGGTCAAAGAATAGCGTGAACTACCCTTGTTCGTGTCAATGTGCTAATTTTGGGGCCTAATGATGACCATTTAAATGTCACCATTGTAATTATTTCAGTGCTGATGAAAAGGATGCAAGGAAAGAGAGGGACAATCAGGCCAGGTCTATACTACAGACCTATATCAGTATAACTATGTCCGACAGAGGTGTGAAAAATCCACAGCCTTGAGCAGTACAGTTATACTGACTTAGCGCTGCCTACACGGGAGGTTTTGTCAACAGGAGAGTTTCTCCCATCAACACAGCTACCACCTCTCGGGAAGGTGGGTTAACTACACCGATGGGAGAAGCTCTCCTGTCAGCATAGGAGTGTCTTCACTTAAGTGCTACAGCAGCGCAGCTGCACTAGTGCTGTATGTGAAGATAACCCTCATACTGTGAAAATTCTTCAGTCACCTGTGAGTGGCATCTTATTTTGGCATCATGAGCAGACAGAGCTTAGTACAACCACTTTTTTCTGCCCCCCACCTCTTTATGAAGCCTGCCTAGGAGTTTGTGAACATGAATATACTGTACTCCCTCCTAGGCATTTGTTTTGGCTGTAAGACACCAGCTTTCCAAAGGTTACAATTAAATTATACAGAAGGATTTTAGCATGAAGAGACATGGAGCTGGAATTAGAGGACCCAAGACAACAAAGTTTAAACCAGGGTTGATTAACTTTACCATCAGTTTAACAGAAAGCATTTCATGATGCTCAACACCTGTCCTGGTGGGACTGTATCTTTAAGAGTAGAGAACGTTCTGCATCCAGCACTGAGAGGTGAAGGAAGAGGAGACAGGTACTGCATGGACCAAGGAGAGAGGGATGAGTGAAGAGATTTCTCTCCTGTGAAGAATTAGCTGTTGTATTCAAAATAATATTTAGTACTTAATTATCTTCAAAGCGCTTTGCCAGCATTAACTAAGTAACACGCAAAACACCCCTCTGAGGTAGGTTGGTGACTATTATTCTCCCCATCTTGCAGATCAGAACACTGAGGCAGAGGGATTAAATGAGTTGTCCGAGGTCACCAAAAGAATCCTATTCAGAGAACTCAGGTGCTCTTGGCTATTCTGATGTTGATGCCATCTAACAACAAATCCCCTATTGGTACATATTCCTCATTCCAATCCTCAGGATAAACCTGAACTCAGGGGCCTCATAACCAGTGGCTTTATAGTGACGCTGTTAGGTTTAATTTAGATGGAAAATGTAGGTTTTTATAAAAAGAAGCTTATACAAAAACTTAAAACTAGGTGAAATGTTCCCATGTTGTTTTTAAAATTCCAAAAGAAGCAGTGTTTGAAAACCAAATCTTTCCCCACAGTGTAGACAACCCAAGGACTGTAGCGTTGTGCTAGCGCATGAGGATCTGAAAGAGAAAGTGACTAGAGGCTGATTATTAATAAAAGCAAAGCGCAGTGGCCTCTTTTCATCATCCAAGCTGGAAACTGGGAGAAGGAAAACACAGAGCAAAAACAGAAGCAAGTAAACTAGACTCTTAAAATTATCAATCCACGGGGTTATTTCCAACATAGATGAGGCTGCATTTTAACTTGATGCATTTTAACTTGACAAGATGATGCATTTTAACTTCACAATGCCCCCTTGAGGCCTGAGAAGTTACAGTAGTAGCTGGTAGCAATATCTAGTAGTGAAGGGCATTTGCAAATACGGGGGGTCAGCAACTTGGATTGTGGGAAGCAGCAGCATGAGTTTAAAGCTTGCTTGTAAGGTTCATAATGATCAGGGAAAATAGGTCACCTGTGTGCATTGGACCAGTCAGGTCCTTGTCGAGTTCAGCCAATCAGAATAGCTGTAAATGTTAATATTCCCCATCAGTCCCCTCCCACTCTGTGACTGGTGACTTTTGTCAATAGCCTCCAAATGCTTAAAGTAGGCTGGGTTGTGAACCCAGAGAGCTCAGAGCAGGGGCTGAAGCAGGCTGGGCATTGGTTACATAAGTATTGGAACAAGCTGTTCAAGTCCTTACACTTTGTTACAAAATAATGGAATTCCATTGTCAGGAATTGACAGGCTCGGCCCTGCTTGGAGGCCATTTTAGGCCCTGGTCGTCTTCCTCTTCCCTGCCTGAGACCTTTTTTTCCTCCCCAGGATTGGTTCATTGCTGGATGATTGAGGACGGATCTTCATTTCAGTGTAAGGGATGGAGAACAAATGGCCTTTCCATGGCGCCCAGTTGATCCCCTGGAAAGAGAACAAGGAATTCCCTTTATTAAGCATGTAAACCCTGGGTGGGGCACTGGGATACTAGAATACATAACTCAGATATTGGGAGGGTTGTTATTTATTTGGATTTCTACCATAATAAGAAGAGGGAGTCCCTACCAGCCCTCTGGACATCCCTAACACAAGTTAATATACATAGAGTTGGACACCCACCAGGATTGAACCCCCTACATGCATAACACATACAGAGACCTGTGTAAATAGATGTATTTTGTGTCAGGCCCTGACACCAACAGACCAGGACTATTTCAGACAAGTTTCTAAGAAGGAGCCCATTTTTGAGCTGAGGTTTCCGTTGAGGAGCGTGTTATACTGCCAACCACTCCCCCTTTGAAAATTAGGACGTTCCAATTCAAACGTTCCTGCCCATTTGCAGCTGTAGCAGCATGGCATAAAGAGAGAGGTGGTTTCTCAGGGTATGTCTACACTGCAGCTGGGAGGTGTGATTCCCAGCCCCCAGAAAGACAGACTCACGCTAGCTCTGCTTGAGCTAGCAAGCTAAAAATAGCAGTGGGGGCGTTGCAGCACCGGTAGAAGCTGTGGCTGGCCGCCAGAGTCCAAGCCCGCCTGCCCCTGCCGTCGGTCTAATCCCAGGTGCCTAGTCCAAGCCATCGCCCATGCCACAACACCCACACTGCTTCAGTGTAGACATAACCTCAAGTAGCAAGGTCCTGTGCCATCTGTGGCTTTATAGGTTAAAAGTGCCACTTTGAATTCAATCCTGAAACCAATGAGCAGCCAGCGCAGAACATGGGGCAGCAGTGACATGTCTTGCCACCACCTAATTAGGTGGGCCCCTGGCCTGAGCATCATGTATACAGCGCTTTTCATATGCAACTTGTCTGAGATAATGCCCCAGCCCTTTACCTCTAGAGACAAGGGTTCAAATCCTGGCTTAGATCATGAGAGAGGTTCCACTATTCATGCTGTCCTTGCTCTCTGGATAAACACAGGATTCCAGTCTCCTATGGCTGTCAATCCAGCACCTTTCAGCACCACTAAATTCACTGTTCAGTATTGTGATCAGCTAGCTAGTGGCAGTGTGTCTGCAGCTGTGTTTCAAAGGATGGAACTGGAACCACTCAGTGCGCATGTGTCTGTCTGTCTCATAGGTCCTATACCGATTACTATAAATGGACACTTGTTTAGTTCAAGCAGTAGGCTCTGTGCTGTCTGGGTTGAATGCTGCGAGTTCCATCCCTGCAGTCACTCTGAAGTTACAGGTGGCCATAGTGGGTACCCTAGTAACGACTGTGAGGTTCCTGCGCTGCCATGGGTTGATTACAATACACCCTTTTTAAAGGGAAGACGTATACCTGATCTGTAACCATTGGATGAGTCTGGACAGCCCTTCCTGACTTGAGGCACCATCTGAGCTGTCCAGTGTCACCCGTGTCCCTGAAGCTGGTGAGAAGAAGCACACATGCTGCAAAACCCTGGCACTTGCCTCACTGTGCTTGTTTTCTCCATATTTGCCATTGAGGTTAGCTAAGTGGCAGTTCTTGTACCACCAGGCGCCATGATGCGACCTTGCACAGTTGCTCAGAGCCACATCGTTGTCCCTGTCCCAGGTGGTGAATTTCCAGCCATTGTGGTAAGTCAGCGCATCCCCTAAAAGAGGGGAGAAGGAGATGTTAGGCACAGCAATCTGGGGATGCCACTATCAGACTGTTGGGGGGGGGGTGCTAGGAGAGTGCAGTTCCACAAAGTTGGAGATCCCCAGAGGGTGGGAGTGAGGGTTGGAAGGGATGGCGGGATAGGTGGTAAATGGGGCAGGTGAGAGGATTGGAAGCCAAGGGCACAGGCATCATCATGGCAAGGAATACCTGGAGTACAGATGGCAAAGGCCATTATATCATCAGGATGGGAAGTAATGCTGGGCGAACTCCCAAGGAGTCTGAATTCCAGTTCAGATGAGGATCAGGTTGCCATTCCTCCCCACACAACCCTCCTTCTTCTCCCCACCTCCCAATGTTGTCTTCTTTGATTGGGAATGCCCAACAGCCCCTCCAATGTCTTCACAGGCTCATCTGCTGGAACCACTCCCTACTCTGGATTCTTCAGCAGGTGGCCTGCTGGGCCTGCTCCCCCAATCCAGTCTGAGGACAGTTCCGTGGGCCTCCTCCCTCTTCTCTGCCTCTTTATCCAGTGACAGGTGAGCCACACCTAGTCCCCCCTTCTCAGGAGATGGCTTGGCGGGCCCACTCCCGAGGTCCAGCCAGAAATACCAATGTATATTTCTCTCCTTAGAGAAGCACCAGGAAGCAACCTGGCTTATGGGACTTCTAATGCATCCCAGTCTATTCCAACCCACATGCTGATGGGGAAACAAGTGTCCCAGTTTCCAGTGCTTGCTTCCATTATGTGAGACCGAAGAAGCAAGGATACAAAGCATTCCTTACCGGCAGTGCCTTGGTAATTCCCCACAGAGAGCCTGTACTTATCCTTGCTTGAAGCCACCTGGAAGAAGTCATAGACAGCATAGGCAGAGTCATTGGAGGTTTGCAAATCCACCCGGATCTCATATTGGATGGGAGTACTGCTAGTGAGGTTGTGCAGCTTGTCAAGACCTGGGAGAAGAATCCAAGGTAATTATTCTATAGAGGGAAAACCAATGTCAAAATTCATTCACTTTCTCTGTTCCAAGGTTCTTCTTGCCACATTTGTGGTTAAATCAGTGGTTTGCTCCTTCTCATCCCACCTTCTCCCCCTATTTGATCCCGGAGTTACATCATACTGATAAGGATGAGTTTGCACCATCACACGCGGCTTCATGGCAGCAGAGAGTGACATCAGAAACATAGGAATCTGATGTCACTGCTAGATCAAGGAGAATAATCCAAACTCTGAAGGAACATTCACTATCTCTAAGCAAATCTAAAGACCCCAACCACTGTCGTATCTAGGTGCTGAATTCGCCAATCTAAGCACAGTCAGCTGAAACAGCAGAAAAGGAGACACAGAAAATGACTTGCCAAGTACAGTACTTTTTGTTCCTATTCTTCATGTTTCAGCGAATGCCACGTTCTCCTTTAAATCAGTGCACTAATATCTTGTGACTCCTCGCCTGGTACAGGATCACAAAACCCCTGAACTGAACCTCTTCTGAGGTATGGAAAACATTGGTTCACTCTGAGTGACAGTCCAATGAAGTTCAGTGGGCACTGGATTTGATTCATTTGCCTATGCACTTCCAAACAAGAGCAGAAGCAGACAAGCCCAGGGCTGTACCCATGATATTTCCAACCTGACTGCAGACCTGAGAAGTTTGCATATTTCAGATAAGCATCAAAATGCCAGCCAGCCTCTACAAAGCCTGTCTTTAATTGTCCACCCTTCACCTGTCACATACAGATACAGTACCAAGCCAAAATTCCCCCAGGGGATCTCCAAAGCCTTCGACATAATTCCTCCAGCGCTTGTAGAAATCCAGCTGCCCTGTGTTCCGCCTCTGAAACACCTGCAAAACAAGCACTGCTGAATGAGTCATGAACAATTGGGTAAATTATCCTCATTTTCTGTGTGTGGAATATTCACTAGCAGATGGCAATTTCCTCCCATTTATCCATGATTCCAATCTGTCCACAAAGAAGGGGCGTTAATGAGTGTTCAGAATTCAAGCTGTTGGAAAAATGGGATTGGCCAGGTGATTTCACATGCTTTTTTTTAATGTTCCCTGATTGGATAAGCACACAAGCTCTTCCAATGCATACACTTGCGACTAGAAATTTAAAATTTGCTTTCCACAAATGTTTGCCCTATTATAACTCAAATCACACTCATGTTTGTGGATAGTGAGGATAAAAGGAACACAAACCTCCCAAATGTGGTATAAACACCTACATAAACAGGAACTAGCTATACAACAGGACCAACAAGAACTTTTTTTTTTTACATGTGAATGAATATTCATGGGAAATTGTTTGCATTATTCAGCCTTCACTAAAATAAAAACGTAAAAAATAAAAAGAGAGAGATGAAGATAATCTTACTCTAGTGGAGAATGGGACAGACACTGCACAGAAAGACACTCCCAGAATCACACAGTTTTATGCTCCTGCCCTTAGGTCATGGTTTCTGTGCTGTGGCCAGCAGTCCACTAGGAACTGGACTCAAGACTGCTTGTTCATTTCACATGAGCCACCATGCAGTTATCAGGTAGTAAGGAAATTCAGTCACTAACACCTTTGGCCTGACTGGAATAAGGGACCAACCAGTGAACTACTTTATATCTCAATGAACCTGACCCAGTCCCCAACCACCACACCTGTGATTAGCGTTTGCCCCACATCAATCCCAAAAGGGTTCAGGAAGCTGAGAAAGGGCCCGATAGTGAGATAGGCCACATGAGGGGATTAGGCTGGAGAAGCAACTCCTGATTGGAAGATGGAGCTCAGCTGAGCAGGTGGGGGGCTGGGCTGGACTAATACAAAGCCAGGAAGCTGGCAACAGAAACGGCTGCAGTGAGGAAGTCTGCATCCACCCTCTGTGTATTAGAGAGGGAAGGAGGGAGGCCAGGGAAAGAGTGGGACCCTGGCCCTTAGGGAAGGGCGTACCCGGGAGAGAAAAGGGTGGAGAAGAAAGCCTATTGGAGGCAGAGTAGGAAGCATCCCAGGGAGAAAGCAGCAAGATTGAACACTGAGCAGACTTTGGCTGCGTGTTGCAGGGGACCTTGACTGGAACCTGAAGTAGTGGGTGGCCCCGGGTTCCCCTACCTGCCACTGACAGAGTGGCAGTGCCTGCACAGCAGGCCTAGTGAGACTTCTTACCCCAGAAGGGAAAACCACATAATGATCTGGCCAGAGGGCTGAGTCCTAAAGACAAAGCTGCAGCTCCTGGAGCAAGAGGTGGGCTGCAGAGTGAGGGAGAGAACAATGGAGAGAGAGACCACAAAAGGAGGAGTTGGACCTGGAAGAGAGCTAATCCCCAGAACAGCCAGGAGGAGGCGCCACCTGCAGTGAGTAGAGCATGCCATGACACCACAACTGGCATCCTCGTTGGCAGTCTCAGCAGAGGCCAAGGACTGAACAGGCATACAGGCAACTATCCTCTTGCCCCTAAAGATGGTACTTCCCAGGCAAGAGTTGAGAAATACTGATCTGGAGCTGCAGAGTAAGAGGAGGGATACTTCCAGTGCTGCTGCCCATGCCATGCCTGTGCTGGCCATAAACAGAAGATTTCAGTCTCCAGGGATGTCAGCGCAGCGTTAGAGTCACTTGATTTTTTTAAAAAGTAAACAGCTGTGCAAAGACCCCAGCACCACTCACTATCCATCCGCCTCCATCGGTGGTCATGTCGCAGTACACCTGCATGGGCCTGCCAGCATCACCATTCAGGTAAATAGTGTACATGCCACTGGTGGCATTCCCATTTTGCTGGGTCTGGCTGCAGTCAGCAGGATATGGGTAGAGGAAGGCAACTGTGGGAACAAGACAGGGAAAAACTCACATCAGCAAGTCTGAAAAGGAAGCTGGAGAGGCGTTCCCAACTGAGTCTCCTGAAGAGGATGTGGTTTGAACAGGGGCACAGGAACAATGACAGCCTTAGGCTTATGGGATCATATAGAGTCCTGCACCATATGCACACCCCCAGGCACCTATCAGCTGGAGCACAAATCTGGATGCCCTGGGTCCTGCCATGCTCTGGTAAAGACTGCCCTCCACCTAAGCTGCATATTAGCTTTACCTGCTGTCCACCTGGCCCAGGAATAGGGTCACTGGAAGCTGCAGGAGGCAGCCTGGTCCTTGAGAGGGTCTCAGAAAGCAGGATTTTTCTAGGGATGGTGGAGTCATAGATGTGTAGTAAGTACTGGCTCTCGATGGAGAGGGAGCTCACTAACCTCTCCCCACTTGCACCATTTGTCCACAATGGGCAATGCCTTTGTGACCTTCCCCAATATGACAAACTCCTGCATCACATTGGCATGAAAGGCACCTTAACAGGATGCCATTTTGATGCAAGTTTCCTGGACCCTGTTAGTGAATTTGGGCACCTCTTGAATGCCACAAGCAGTGCTTGCAAGATACGAGTTGCCCCCATGCTACTGGGATGATGCAAGCAGATCCAGAGTTGGTGATCGACTTCCCTACCTCCAATCAGCTTTTCACAATCAGTCTATCTACTATACTCAACTGGTAGGCTCTGTCAGCAACATCATCCAGACAGATCTGAATCTCCATATAAGCCATCCCACTGTGTCACCTCATGTTCTTCCCCCACTGCATCTCCAACCTGCCATGCAGCCTGGCCCAGGGCACTAGACTGGAAGTCAGGAGATCTGTGTTCTATTCCCAACTCACTGACTTACTGAATGACCTTTGACAAGTCATTTAATCTCTCTGGGCCTCTGTAAAGAGGAACCATCACCACTAACCCTTAACTGCGAAATGCTACAGATGAGATGTGCTAAGTATTAGTGCCAAGCCCTACCTGTCAAGAAGGTGTTGGCTGCCTTTCTGCTCCGGCGGTCTTCCTTAAAGGCCACCACATAGACTGTGTACCTCACTCCTTGTCCCAGGCCTTCCAGTATGAACTTTTGCTCATTAGGACCCAGTTGCACTTCCTGCCAAAAAAAGAAAAGATAGACTAAAGATCTGCCAAGCTCCATAGTCTGCGTCATCTATTCCCAGCCATACCGCTTCCATTCTCTGCATGCTTTTGGAGGTGAGCAGGGCACAGTCAGAAGAATGCTGGTAGCAGGGTGTACCCCATAAATACAGGGTCATCTGCATATTAGTGGGTAGGTTGAGGATTCCCTGTCCCTGAAATGAGGATTTGGGGGAAAGAGTGAACTTGCACAGACCCTACAGATAACTGTATCCACAGGGAATAGACTGTATGCACAGTCGCAAATGAGATACCTCACGTGCAGGGTGCCCTCCGACATGTATAAACACATTGGAAAAGCAAAGTTAAAAACACATCCCTGCCCCCAACATCAAGGCTAGTTACGATGGAACTCTTCTATTGTGTGAAGGATCTGCCCAATCCACAACACCCAGCAGCAGTCACAGTGGTATGTGCCATCTAGTAGGGCACCAGCTCCTCCCAACAAGTGTAATTAAGATGGAATATTCCACTCCCCGAGGCACCTTCCCACTTAAATTCTAAGGTTGTGCATGTGTTCTTGATAATGGGATCTGATTGGCTAAACCCAACATCCCATGTGCACTTTAAACTGGGGCAGTTTGTAACAAGAAGAAACTGAAGAGCTCACAGTACCTTGCTGGTGCCATCTGGAGCCTGGTAGGTCAGAGTGTAGCCACTGATCTGTGCAGCAGGTGGTGTCCAGGTAACTACGCCACTGGACTGTGTCACATCTGATACACGGAGGTTCTTGGGAGGGTCAATTTCTATTTCAAACAAAAAGCAGAGAACAGAATCAAACTCTCTGATTGTACAAGTACCTCTGAGAAGAAGCAACCCATAGAGTGAATCTTTAGCATAGGGCATGGAGGTATAGAGCTTTTAGTTTCCAGTATTATTAACTGGGACTCTGAAACTACAGAAACTATATTTCATGGTTAACAAGGAGGAATGTGTGAGGTACATTAGCAATGTGTTGGGGCCCAGAACTGAGATAGTAAAGACTGCTGCAGATCAGGCTTCAGATACACTGGCACGGGAGCTGAAATGGAAATAGCATGGGGTGTTGTAGGTCAGACATGAGGTGGCACCCTGGACTGAAATAGCATAGGGTAATACCGAGTGAAGACGGGATTGCATTGGCAGAGTTGTGAGGGCATCCAGAGCCGGAATAGCTGATGATCTGAATTTGTGTTCACTGGAAGAACTACATGGGATAAGCTCACACAATATGTGCCTGCACCCGGAGGCAAAACCAAGCTCATCTTAGGCCAGTGTTACCTGTCCCACATGTTTATGATCACCAAAATACACCCCCCTTTCCTTAAAAATGAGCTAACCAGCCTGAAAGCAAATACGTATTTCTCACTTCTAAAGACTTCTAAAGGAGTTAAGGGTCGGTATAAGGGATTGGGGCATAGCTGTCATGGCCTAGCTGTCATAGTTGGACGGGTGGTCACCAGTCAAGGATGGCCATGAGGCAGAATCAGCAAGCAGGGCTCAAAGTAAGCACTAGAGCCAAGATTGATAAGGAAGGGTCAGGGTCAGAGTCAGCCCAGGGTCAGAGACCCGAGATTGGATGTAGCTATCAGGCTGGAATCAGGTGGCAAGAGTCAGGCTGGGGCTGGAGGCCTGAGCTCAGAGATCGTTACAAGACTGGAATCAGGAGACCAGAGTAAGGCTCAAAGTCAGGCTGGGGTCAGAGACTGGAGATCCAAAAGCGAGGTGAGGTCTAGAGTTACAGCAGGCCAGAGATCAGTGTGGTTGTCCAGACAACTTCCTGGAGCACCCTCTAGGATTAAATAGTGAACATGGGCCAATCAGAAGGCCGCAGGGGGCTGTTGCTCTGGATCCTTTGGGTGGTACTTCCTGCAGTGCCTAATCTCCACAGTGCCCCTTGAATGTGGCTCTGTATGGCCACCTCCTGGCGATGTGGGAACGGACTCCACAAACCCAGATTTTAGTCCCACAGATCCTTACAGTCATGGTGCAGACATATGAATTACCTCTTTCTCCAGAGGTAAACACTGCAACACACTTGGGGTTCTCCTCCCCAAACCTGGCGGCTTTGCATTAACAATTTATAATCACATAATCCATCCATGGCAAAGCAGCTCCCTTTGCAGGCACCGGAAACATTTTATTTTAATATGTTTGCTTACTTTAACAATTTACAAGTACAAAATAACCCACATATCTATGGTCTCTGGTATTTTGTGTGATCCAGACCGCCTCCACTAACAGCAAAGACTAAGCCATACATTCAAATATCTGTGTGGTTGTTTCCTGAGTGTGAAGAGCAGGCTGGCTTTATTTTTAACCAATACCATTTCACGGTGATCATAAACAGCCTCTGATATTGTTTTATACTGGACATACAAGCATAAACAGTACAAGGCATCCTTTACGACCAGGGTGGTTTCTGACACTTGTTCCGTAGAATGATCCCCTCCTAGCTCCTGAGAAAATTTTTCAATAACAGAAGCGGAGGCAGCCGCTGAAGAATCTGTCCCAGTTTTCAAATCAATGCTTGGTGCATTCTGGGATAGGGCTCTTTGGAAACCTGTTGTTAACTTCACAAAGACCTTCATCCATTCGGTCCCTCCCTGCTTCAATCTGAGGGTGTCAGGTGGGCAATGCTGGTATTCAGGAAAGAGCACCAACTATTGACATGGGAGCCTATGCACACACACACACACACACACTCACTTACGTAAGGCAGAACTATTGACACAGGACCCTATGTACACATGCATACACACACACACACACCACACGTATGGCAGAGCATCATGGACCTTGCAGAAATACTCAGCTCAATTCCCTGCTCCACAACAGGCTTCCTGTGTAACCTGGGGCAAGTCACTTGCTCTCTGTGCCTCGGTTCCCCATCCGTCAATGGGGCTGCCCTCCCTCACAGGGTGTTGTGAGGATAGATAAATCCATTAAAGACTGTGAAGCACTCAGATTCTAGAGTAATGGGGGCCATATAAGTACCTAAGTTTGACAGATGGAAAGAGTGGAGCAGCAGTGGCTTGAACACAGGGTTGGGAGGCAGGAACACCTTCATTCTCTTATGTTTAGAGAGTTTTTGTTTCATAAAATAGAAACAGAGAAGATATCTACACAGACAAAGATCCCTTATTAGGTGAGAGAGGAGGGAACTAGTACATCAAAGCGCACATAAGGAACTATTAACTGTGAATGAAACACCATATATTCAATGAGCTGTTATTCCCATTAATAAAAGTAACTATTTACAGAACTCCCGAGGTTAAGAAAATAATCCATTTTTATTATGCATGGAAGCAGAAATCCTCTCAGATTAGTACTGTGGAAGCTTGGACAGCAGAGGGAGCTATAGGGTATTGGAATCCACTGTCCTATTCCAGTGATACTGCTGTCAGCATTACCTGTGCTCTCCCAATCAATTCACAGTGCTACTGTTAAGGGTCTGAGCTGCAGGGGGCTGTTACAACTTGGACACCAACAAAAAACTGCCTCTTAGCCTAAAAACTTTCTATACAAGGTCTCTGCTACAAGCCTATTATTTTAATCATTGGGAATACGTAGCTGTTGTCTTGAGTAAGATTTTAAAGGTATTAGCAGAGCAGGTTGAGAATTTTCTGGCATTGGAAAATGCCATTTGGTTGAAATCGACATGTTTTGCGAGAATGTATCAATTTCAACTAAATTTTACTTAGGAAAAAATTCAAAGTGTTTTGATTTTTCATTTTGAATTTTTTTAAACAAATGTGCAGCACTGGGGGAAAGCTGACAGCTGCGGGGCAGTATGTGGTTCGGACAGAGACATCCCTTAGGGGAGGATCTATTAATGGAGATTCTCTATGTCCTAGTAAGGAGAAGAGGATGGAAGACGATAAAATACAGGAAGGATCGGATGAGAAAGAGTCAAATGAAAAAAAGTCCCATTCAATTACATCATGTATGACAGACAGCTAAAAAGTGACAAGTTTTTAAAGTGCTTATATACCAATGCTAGGAGTCTAAATAATAAGATGGGTGAACTAGAATGCCTCGTATTAAATGAAGATATTGATATAATAGGCATCACAGAAACTTGGTGGAATGAGGATAATCAATGGTACACAGTAATACCAGGATACAAAATATATCGGAAGGACAGAACAGGTCGTGCTGGTGGGGGAGTGGCACGGTATGTGAAGGAAAGCATAGAATCAAATAAAGTAAAGATCTTAAATGAACCAAACTGTACCATAGAATCTCTATGGATAGTAATTCCATGCTCTAATAATAAGAATATAGCAGTAGGGATATATTACCGACCTCCTGACCAGGACGGTGATGGTGACTGTGAAATGCTCAGGGAGATTAGAGAGGCTATTAACATAAAAAAATCAGTAATAATGGGGGATTTCAACTATCCCCATATTTACTGGGTACATGTCACCTCAGGACAGAATTCATAGATAAAGTTTCTTGACACCTTAAATGGCTGCTTCTTGGAGCAGCTAGTCTTGGAACCCACCAGAGGAGAGGCAATTCTTGATTTAGTCCTAAGTGGAGCACAAGATCTGGTCCAAGAGGTGAATATAGCTGGACCGCTTGGTAATAGTGACCATAATATAATTAAATTTAATATCCCTGTGGTGCGGAAAACACCACAGCAGCCAACATTGTAGCATTTAATTTCAGAAAGGGGAACTTCACAAAAATGAGGACGTTCGTTAAACAGAAATTAAAAGGTACAGCACAAAAAGTGAAATCCCTGCCAGCTGCATGGAAACTTTTTAAAGACACCATAATAGAGGCTCAACTTAAATGTATTCCCCAAATTAAAAAACATAGTAAGAAAACCAAAAAAGTGCCACCATGGCTAAACAACAAAGTAAAAGAAGCAGTGAGAGGCAAAAAGGCATCCTTTAAAAAGTGGAAGTTAAATCCTAGTGAGGAAAATAGAAAGGAGCATAAACTCTGGCAAATGAAGTGTAAAAATATAATTAGGGAGGCCAGAAAAGAATTTGAAGAACAGCTAGCCAGAGACTCAAAAAGTAATAGCAAAAAATAATTTAAGTACATCAGAAGCAGGAAGTCTGCTAAACAACCAGTGGGGCCACTGGATGATCGAGATGCTAAAGGAGCACTCAAGGACGATAAGGCCATTGCGGAGAAACTAAATGAATTCTTTGCATCGGTCTTCATGGCTGAGGATGTGAGGGAGATTCCCAAACCTGAGCCATTCTTTTTAGGTGACAAATCTGAGGAACTGTCCCAGATTGAGGTGTCATTAGAGGAGGTTTTGGAACAAATTGATAAAATTAAACAGTAATAAGTCACCAGGACTAGATGGTATTCACCCAAGAGTCCTGAAGGAACTCAAATGTGAAATTGCAGAACTACTAACTGTAGTCTGTAACCTATCATTTAAATCAGCTTCTGTACCAAATGGCTGGAGGATAGTTAATGTGATGCCAATTTTTAAAAAGGGCTCTAGAGGTGATCCTGGCAATTACAGGCCAGTAAGCCTGACTTCAGTACCGGGCAAACTGGTGGAAACAATAGTAAAGAACAAAATTGTCAGACACATAGATGAACATAATTTGTTGGGGAAGAGTCAACATGGTCTTTGTAAAGAGAAATCATGCCTCATCAATCTACTAGAATTCTTTGAGGGGGTCAACAAGCATGTGGACAGGGGATCCAGTGGATATAGTGTACTTAGATTTTCAGAAAGCCTTTGACAAGATCCCTCACCAAAGGCTCTGAAGCAAAGTAAGCTGTCATGGGATAAAAAGGAAGGTCCTCTCATGGATTGGTAACTGGTTAAAAGATAGGAAACAAAGGGTAGGTGTGATGGGTTGGACACCTCCTCCCTCCCACCCGGGATGCCACCTGATGTACTGGGGTTTCACTGAGCCCTCCTGTTCCACTAACCTGGGTTCCCTCTCCCTGTTTTGTTGAATCAGGCTTTCTGGCCTCTGACAGCACACACACACAGTTGTAATTGTTACTTAGTCAATATTCCTAACTTTAGATACAGACATGATACTTGCATACAAATTGGATAATCACATTCAGTAAATCATAACCCTTCCAATGATACCTTTCAAGACCCATCTTGCATAAAATATATATCTTAGTTATGCCATATTTATATTATAAGCATATTTCTATAAAGAATATGGAGCATCACATCACAGTAGGAATAAATGGTCAGTTTTCAGAATGATGAGAGGTAAATAGTGGTGTCCCCCAGGGGTCTGTACTGGGACCAGTACTATTCAACATATTCATAAATGATCTGGAAAAAGGGGTAAACAGTGAGGTGGCAAAATTTGCAGATGATACAAAATTGCTCAAGATAGTTAAGTCCCAGGCAGACTGTGAAGAGCTACAAAAGGATCTCTCAAAACTGGGTGACAGTGCAACAAAATGGCAGATGAAATTCAATGTTGATAAATGCAAAGTAATGCACATTGGAAAACATAATCCCAACTATACATATAAAATGATGGGGTCTAAATTAGCTGTTTCCACTCAAGAAAGAGAGTTATTGTGGATAGTTCTCTGAAAACATTCACTCAATGTGCCGTGGCAGTCAAAAAACAAACAGAACGTTGAGTATCATTAAGAAAGGGATAGATAATAAAACAGAAAATATCACATTGCTTCTATATAAATCCATGGTACGCCCACATCTTGAATACTGTGTGCAGATGTGGTTGCCCCATCTCAAAAAAGATATATGGGAATTGGAAAAGGTTCAGAAACGAGCAACAAAAATTATTAGGGGTATGGAACAACTTCCGTATGAGGAGAGATTGATAAGACTCGGACTTTTCACATTTAAAGATGATTTTTCGATCCTTTGGGCTCTGCCTTCTGCAAGCTCTTTTCTCCTCTGCTAAGCTGGGCAGCTTCCTCTTGTAACTCCAGAGACCTTTTTAAAGTTTTTGTTTCCAGAGGCTGCGGTACTGAGTGTGACCTTCCCAGTTGTCCACATCCATGTCCATTTCTTTGAGGTCTCACTTGCACACATCCTTGAAACACAATGTTGGGCGTCCTTTAGGTCTTTTTCCAGATGCCAATTCGTCGTAGAGGATGTCCTTTAGGATGTGCCCATCATTCATTTGGCACACATGCCCAAGCCAAAGGAGGGGTCTGTGCTTGAGGAGTGTTTGCATGCTGACTATGCTGACCCACTTGAGCACCTCCGTGTTGGTGACTAATCTGACCTTGCTGCACACCAGACAGTGGTCTGTGTCGCAATCAGCACTTTGATAACTGTGGATAATGAGGAAGATGTTAAGGTTGGTATGCCTTGTGATGATAAGATCCAGTTGGTGCCAGTGACCAGATCTGTGATGTTTCCAAGACACTTTGTGTTGCAGCTTTGTCTGGAAGAATGAGTTTGTTACACAGAGGTCATAATAGGAACAAAATTCTAGCAGTATCTGACTGTTTCCATTCATCTTACCAGTTCCATGTTGACCAAAACAGGTAGTCCATGCTTCATGATCAGCTCCCACCCTTGCACATATTCGTGTTTCAGAATCCTGCTGGTCGTAGAACTGGTCCTTGATGTCAGAAGACAAGGAGAGTGTTGGGGCATACACACTCACAAGGTTGACTGGGTCCTCAAATGTCAACAAGCATAGTGTCAAAATTCTCTCTGATCCATTTGTAGGTGGCTCAATCATCCCCAGAAGTGAGTTCTTGATTGCAAATCCCACTCCGTGCTCTCGTGTTTCTTCAGCGCTTTTCCCCTGCCAGAAAAATGTGTAGTCTTTTTCACTGAGAGATCCGTTTGATGCTAGCCGTGTTTGTTGGAGGGATGCGATATCCACATTGAGTCGCTTCAGCTCATCATTGATCACGGCAATTTTATGTGCATCACTGATCTATTGAAGGTCTTCAAATAATCCGGTTGTCATAGTGCAAACGTTCCAGCACTCTATCTTTAAGGATGTTTTCTTTTTTTTTTTTACTTGATTTGCCTGGTGTGTTAGTTTCAGTCCACTTGTCAAGTTATAAAACTCTAAGCTCCAAGCACCCATTGAAGCAGGCAGACTGTGGTGGGACAACACACTATTGTCTGGAGGCTGCCCAGTTTTATTGTGAGTTGGAGTTGTCCAGTGAGATACAATGATCTCTCCCACCATTAGAGACAGCCCCTGGTGCTCAATTCTACGCCAATCGAGGACGAGCTTAGAACATGCTGCCTCCCTTGTTGTGT
Source organism: Terrapene triunguis (assembly GCF_002925995.2). Taxonomy (NCBI): domain Eukaryota; kingdom Metazoa; phylum Chordata; order Testudines; family Emydidae; genus Terrapene; species Terrapene triunguis. The sequence goes on along the minus strand of NW_020664563.1, from coordinate 9,213,483 downwards.
CGACGCTTGAGGCAAAGCTGGAGTACCTCTCCAGGGTGCAAGCCTGGGCAGATGAGTTGCCCATGCATCAGGACCCCCCTTCTCTTGGCATCACCGGTAAAATCAAGAGGAAAGGAAGAATCAATACATCTGGTCCCCGATCCGTTGCAGGAGTTTCCGGAAAGATACTAAGATGTTAGTCTTTGGGACTTCACTCCAGATTTTCTGTCTGAGTTTATTCTCATAGACTTTCATTCTCCTGAATTCACCAACAACGCAGTGGGGCTTTTCTGTCAGGGATTGCTCCCTTAGCCTTACGCCCTCCCTGGCTACCCACAAAGCAGTGAGTTTGATGAGCTGCAGATAGTGCCATCTACTCTCATTACAATAGCAGGCATAGCCTGACCTGAGTAACTCTGATAAAATATAAGGGTCCTGGTTCTCCATTGCCCTGTGCAGTCATTTATGCAAAGAGGGTGTAAAATGCTACCAAATTCAAAGAGTATCAGGATAAGTTAGAGGTCATTTGTTACAGAAATTGCAACCATATGCAATATCTTTGGGGACCACATTGTATTAAGTTTATGAATGTTTTGTGTAGCATTATGGACCAGGGATTGTATGCAACTCCATTAATATAATATATGGAGATATATCTATCTCATAGAACTGGAAGGGACCCCAAAAGGTCATCGAGTCCAGCCCCCTGCCTTCACTAGCAGGACCAAGTACAGATTTTGCCCCAGATCCCTAAGTGGCCCCCTCAAGGATTGAACTCACAACCCTGGGTTTAGCAGGCCAATGCTCAAACCACTGGAGGGAGGGTTACCACAGCTCCTCCAAGAACTAAAAAAGTGGGGGGAGATCACTGCCATCCCTGAGATTGCAAACAGCTCCAGAGAAGTATCACCTCCTGGGGTGGTTTGCATATACTCATTTAGGGCAGTACCAACGAAAAGGCAAGAGAAAAAGGAAGAACTTGGTATTTAAAAGGCTGAGTTTACACAGACTCAGGGCATGGCTACACTACAGAGACTACAGCGGCAATAGCTACAGCGCTGTAGCTATGCTAGCACAATCCCATAGTATAGGTGCAACCTATACCGATGACAGGGGTTTTTCCATCGCTGTGGGAACATCACCTTCCCAAGCAATTGCAGTTAAGAGAATGGAAATATTCTTCCATTAGCCCAGCTGTGTCTACACCGGGACTTAGGTCAGCATAGCTGCCGCACTCAGGGGTGTGGATTTTTCACAGCGACATAGCTATGTCAACCTAAATTTTAAGTGTAGACCAAGCCTTAGGGTCTTTCTTTGGATTCAGCAATCAGACAGGACCTGTGGTCCTAAGGCGGCCACAACCCTCACTGAAGGGTTGGAAGGACTTAGGGCTACCAGGGCCCCGTAGGACTGATGGGCAATTTCTGTAACATTTAGTGTGCATTTAGAATCTGTTTTGTTTAACCTTTTTTCTGTGATGCTTTTGTCTTTGAATAAATGGTGCTTACTTTGGATGAGTTGTGTGGTCACTGGTAAAAACAGGGTTGTTGTCCTTGGAAAGAAACTAAGGAGCAGGGGCTTGACATTTGTCAGGTCTGCCTGGGATAATCACAGTAAAGAGCAGGGGTTTGCAGCCTAAAACTCCAAGTTGGAAGGGAGTGGGACATGGTGCCCTGCCCAGAGAGAAGTGAAGGCTAGAGACCTCAGACTTCAGGAGCATTGCTGGAGTGGACCACAGAGGAAGTGGGTTAAAAGTGCAGTTACCCTTGAAACTGCAAGCTTTCAGGGTGCATATAGCTCTTGCCTCATCTAGTTCTGCTCTCTGTGCCATTGCTAACAGCTCATAGTTATCCAGTTATCTTCATGATGGTTTGGCCAGTACAGAATTTCAAGTAGCTAATACCTGACTGGCAAAAAAAGTTACCTTTATACACAGTGATACAAAAAGAGATCATGCAACACCAGATAAGAAAGGGGTAGAGATATCTCCATCTAACTTCCCTTCACTCCTGTCCCCCATCACCTGTCACAGCTTTCGTGTTTGCTCTCTTGCTCTGCTGGCCTTCCTTCTCAGCCCAGATGTAGATGACGTACTCCATGCCTGGCTTCAGACCCGTCAGGCTGGTGGTGCTCTGGTCTTTCCCCACGTCTATCTCTCTGGTGTCCCCATCAGCTGAGGTGTAGCTCACCATGTAACTGTCTATGGGAGCCTGGACTCTGTTCCAGGAGATGGTGGCTGTGTCCTCTGTCACTCGGTCGGTCACCAGGTTAATTGGGCTGTCAATGTCTGAGTAAAAGTGTGGATTATTAGAACATTATTAACAGATTCTAAACTGTCTCCTTGAAGCTTGTTTCTTTTGGTCTCTAAACTTTATTTTCATACTCTTAGAACTTTAGTCAGGTGAAGGATAATATGTACATAGGTTTCAGTATTCATGTCTCAATGGCTAAACATCACTCTTCCTATTGGGGTTTTAGGACTGAAATATTGGGACAACTGAAGGTCAGAACTGAGGTGCATTGGCAGATGCCCCAGCAGTGGTATTGCAAGTGATGCCGCAGGTAAAGTGCAATGGCTGAACTCCCTGGGAAAGCCAGGAGTGGAATTTTTGGCTAGGGGCTCCAGCTCAAAACTGAGCTGTGAAAGGACTTGGGACTGGAATAACAAGGTTGCTGCAGGTCAGAAATGACGCCCAACAGCAGAGCTGTTGGGAGGAGGGACAGAACTAAATTAGTAGGAGTCCTACAGACTACAGTTGGGGTACACTGGCAGAGGTGTGAGGGAGAAGTGCACATAGCATTTACCCATGCTACATCTCACTTCTGCCAGATCTATTTCCTCTCACAGGAGAACCAGTTTCTGAGAGCTTTGAGATGCCTACAAGGGGCACACTCCTACAGCACATAGCTGTGTGGCAAAAAGTCCTATGTTTTATATTGTGTGTAACAAACTAGGGGGAGGACACATTCACAGCTAATCTAGTGTGAAGCCAGTCTGCTCCTGTAATATCGCATTCTAGAAATTCCCCTGGTCACCTGTCACAGTCTTCGTGTTTGTCCTCTTGCTCCGCTGGCCTCCCTTCTCAGCCCAGATGTAGATCACGTACTCCATGCCTGGCTTCAGACCTGTCAGGCTGGTGGTGCTCTGGTCTTTCCCCACGGCTCTCTCTCTGGTGTCCCCATCAGCTGAGGTGTAGCTCACCATGTATCTGTCTATGGGAGCCTGGACTCTGTTCCAGGAGATGGTGGCTGTGTCCTCTGTCACTTGATTGGTCACCAGGTTAGTTGGGCTATCAATTTCTGAGAGTAAAAGCCTTGATTATTACAATGTAATTGACTGATTCTCAAGTGACTCCCCTAGGGTACCATGTCTTCCAGACTCAAACCTTTCCATACCCTTAGATATTGTGTGAGATAGAGGAAAACTATCACTCACGTGTCACTGGGTAAATACTGCTCTCGCTATCAGTGCTTCAGGGCTCACGACTGGAGGACTCAGAACTTGGCAGAACTTTTAGGGGGCCCCAGCCTGGAGTAATAAGCTTGTTGTGGGTCAAGATTTAGATACATTGGCAGAGCTGTGCATACTCCAGGACTAAAATAGCAGGAGATGCCATAGGGGAAGATTGTGGTGCACTGGCAGAGCCCTGTGGGGGAAGTTTGCATAGAACCTATGTCAGGGGTGTGCAAACTATGGCCCGCAGGCCGTGTCCAGCCCATCAGAACTTTAAATCTGGTTCTCAAGCTCCCATCAGGGAGCAGGGTCAGGGGCTTGCCCCGCTCCGGTGCTCCAGCTGGGGAGTGGGTTTGGGGGCTTTCTGCGCGGCTCCCAGAAACAGCAACATGTCCCCCCTCCAGCTCCGGCTCCTACGCAAAGGGGCAGCCAGGCGGCTTGGTAGTAGTAGGATTTTATATTTGTATTTTATATAATTTAGAATTAAGGATAAAGAATAGTAATGTAGCATGTATTAAATGTATTGGTGTATTATTTGATCAAATCACGCCAGCCACCCTTTTTGAATAACAGAAAGGAATGGCCTAATGGGCCAATGGGTAGAGATACATCAGCCAGAATCTGTGTCTGGACTGATTTCAAGGCAATGACAGACCTTTGAGGGTCACCAAATTGTTGTAGGTTTAGCATTTTAAAATAAGTAAAAGAATGCAATGATTGTTTTTCTTTTGCATTGCAACTTGATGTTCCTGTTCAAAATGTTCTGTGTAAATTAATTCTGTTTTGTGTGTGAATGAGGAATGTATGTGTTAAGAGATAAGTGTGAAGGCCATTGCTGAACCAGATGTACGAGGGAAGAACCCGAGACAGACGCAAGGGTGCCAGGAGGCTGCAACACGCCCCTATTGAAATGTCAGAGGAGGGCAGATTGACAACTCTAAAGATGAGACAGGTACCTATCAATGGGGACAAGTTAGCTGTGATAAAGAATGAGAAGGACAATTTAAGAAAACAAGCACTTGTCAAACAACAATTGATTACAGCATGAGGGAGCAAAACTCATTGGTCCCAATGAAGGAAAATCACTATATAAACAGGGTGCCTTACCATGAAACTTTGGGATTGTCATGCCAAGACTTCCCCAGAGCCTCGTGTCGCAACCGACGGAACCCGGCTCCTCCCTACTGGTGATCAACCTAGCTGGCCACTAGGCTGATCTGGACTGGTAACTATAACATCGACTGGCGGGACAGTGTATGTGTGTGTGTGGTGAGATTGAATGCATATGCTAATTGTTGTATCTTCAATAAATGTGGTGTATTGCCTTTTCCCCTGAAAAAGATCCCATGTGCTTCTTATAAGCATAACAGCACCACATGCTTCCCCTACCCCAAACGCCGCCCTCCCACAGCTCCCATTGGCTGGGAACCGTGGCCAATGGGAGCTGCAGGGGCAGCACCTGCAGACGGAGCAGTGCACAGAGCTGCCTGGCCAGCGCCATGCCTCCATGTAGGAGGCAGAGGGGGGCATGCTGCTGCTTCTGGGAGCTGCGGGGGTGGCGCCTGCGGACAGGGCAGTGCGCAGAGCCGCCTGGCCAAACCCTCCATGTAAGAGCTGGAGGGGAGCATGCTGCTGCTTCCGGGAGCTGCTTGAGGTAAGCGCCGCCCAGAGCCTGCACCCCTGAGACACACACCCCCCCCCACGTCCCAATCCTCTGCCCTAGCCCTGATCCCACTCCTTCCCTCTGAACCCCTCAATCCTAGCCCAGAGCACCCTCCTGCACCCCAAACCCTCATCACCAGCCCTACCCCAGAGCCCGCTCTGCCAGCTGGAGCCCTCACCCCCCGCACCCCAACCCCCAATTTTATGAGCATTCATGGTCTGCCATACAATTTCCATACCCAGATGTGGCCCTCAGGCCAAAAAGTTTTCCCACTCCTGACCTATATGCATTATGGAACCAGTCAAGCACCCCATTAAAGTCAATGAAATTTTGCAATTGAGTAAATGGGAGTGGGGGTAAGTCCTAAATCTCAATCTTGGAATGGCCTGTAGCATGTATGTACCTATGCCATGTTTGGCCACATGACAAATTGTTCTATAATGTACACTGTGCAATAAGCTGGAAGAAAACAGAACAAAACACAGCTAATCTTCAGGGAGCAGTTTGTGATATGCAGTTAGCTAGTATCACATCCCAAAGATTCCCCTGGTTACCTGTCACAGCTTTAGTGTTTGCTCTCTTGCTCCGCTGGCCTCCCTTCTCAGCCCAGATGTAGATGACGTACTCCATGCCTGGCGTCAGACCCGTCAGGGTGATGGTGCTCTGGTCTTTCCCCACGGCTCTCTCTCTGGTGTCCCCATCAACTGAGGTGTAGCTCACCATGTATCTGTCTATGGGAGCCTGCACCTCATTCCAGGAGACGGTAGCTGTGTCCTCTGTCACTCGGTCCGTCACCAGGTTTGTTGGGCTGTCAATTTCTTTTAGAGAAGGTTTAACAGTGGAGAGATACAGTGAGGATTCTCCCCAATACTTCATTAGGAGAGACCCATCAGTCCTTCCCCACTTTTCATGGTCCTTCCCCCTTCCACAGCTGTGAAGAGGATACTGTTTCTTAGGCCAACAGCAAAGCTCCTACATGAATTAGCACACAGGAAAAAGCCCTCTTAGGGACTGGCTGCTACCCTCCATCTACCCTGAGTGCAACTATATCAGTTCCGTTAAAAAAAACCCACATCCCACTGGTGCCAGATGTGCTAAGCCCCAGTGCAGTGAGCAGCCACCAAACCACAGGGAGAGCAGCCCTTACACCAGTTATCCCTCAATGTCTTACTCTCAGGATAGTTCTTGGAAAGGTCAGAATGGTGACCTAGGGAAGGTTTCTGAGCTTGTTTGTGGCATTCTGAAGGCAAGTCATTAACTCCATGTTCAGTCGACTGAGAGGCCTTGATGATGGCTGTTTTACTAATTGAATGACCTCCATTGTACTGATATTAATGACTAGCATCTGTGAATAGGGATCTCTACAAGCACTTGTGATTATAATCATAGAATAGAATAGAATCATAGAATATCAGGGTTGGAAGGGACCTCAGGAGGCCATCTTGTCCAAGCCCCTGGTCAATTAAAAGGCTCCATTTTCACAACTAAAGGCCAGTTCCGCCTACCAGTGAGAATTACAATTTACAGGACAGATTCTTGTCTCACTAATACCAGTGTAGATCAGGAGTAACTTCAGTGAAGTCCATGGAGTTGACAAACTGGTGTGAGGTCATGATCAGGCTCCACATTTTTTCCTCTGCCATTAGTTACCTGTCTCAGTTTTAGTGTTGGCTCTCTTGCTCTGCAGGCCTTCCTTCTCAGCCCAGATGTAGATCACGTACTCCATGCCTGGCGTCAGACCCGTCAGGGTAGTGGTATTCTGGTCTTTCCCTACAGCTCTCTCTCTGGTGTCCCCATCAGCTGAGGTGTAGCTCACCATGTATCGGTCAATGGGAGCCTGGACCCTGTTCCAGGAGATGGTAGCTGTGTCCTCTGTCACTTGGTCGGTCTCCAGGTTAGTTGGGCTGTCTATTCCTTTAAAAGAGCGTTTGAAAGTGCAATGTTAAAAGACTCCCCGAGCAATATTCCACCTGATCCCAACAGTCACATTCCTTATCGTGTGTAGCATTTCTGCATTTCTTTTACTCTACAGTGCTCAGCAAACCCTTTCAAGAGTTTGAAAGTATTTTCCATCATCCAATTTTATTATCTTCTACTTGGCAAACATTAATTCTCTTCCTGACAATGCAGAGACAAACCTAGCTTTATTTGGTTTACTTTCTGGTCTGGTCAGCAGGAGGGCAGATAGCTCTGAGAATACAATTAGTGAGTTAAATCCTGGTGCAAAGCCAGAGAGCAGGGCTCAGAGTGTATTACTGGTGGGTCCTACAAATATGGTGGCTTTTAAAAACTTGAAATACATTATCTGTGGACAAAATGGCAGAATTATCTTTTAAATAGCTGTTTTGAATCCAGGAGGCACTCTTTACTAGGCTGATACCATTTCAAGAGAACTGAAATTTGGGGAGAATAATAATACTCAGTACATTTCATTTTCAAATTACTTTACCAGCAATAACTCATCCATCCTCACAATAGCACCCCAGAGGCAAGTATTGTTATCTGCGGATGAGGACAGCGAGAGAGAAGGGCTAAATGACTTCCCAAAGACACAGGAGTCAATATCAGGAGTTCCTGGTTCCCAGCTTTATACTCAGAGGAATGGACTAGTCCACTTACTAAGTGCCTGACACAGGGACCCTTTAGTATTCTCCATTAAAGCATCCCAGTGACCCCTTGGCCTCTTCGCACACTACCATGGGGAAGGGAGGAGAGAGAATGATCCGAAGAAGTGGGTTGTAGCCCACGAAAGCTTATGCTCTAATAAATTTTTTAGTCTCTAAGGTGCCACAAGTACTCCTGTTCTTTTTAATGATCCAGAGATGGCAGGAGAACCATCTTAAAGGAAAAATGGTAGCCTTGAATATTGAATAATTCATAGATTTTCAGGTCAAAAAGCACCATCGTGATTATCTAGTTTGAGCTCCTGAACCACCCAGGCCAAGGAACTTCACCCAGTAATTTCTGGTTGAGCTACAGCATCTCCTTTAGAAAAAGATATCTAGTTTTGATACAAAAAGTTCAAGTGATGGAGAATCCCCTAGGTGAGTTGCTCCAATGATTAGCCTCGCTTAACATTTTGCACCTTAATTCCAGTCTCCATTTGTCTAACTTCAGCTTCCAGCCACTGGATCTTATTATGCGTTTTGTTAATGCTTTCGGAGACCTAGTTTAAGATCACTTTAACATCTGAGATGTCCTTTATTGGGGAATTGTACGCAGTGCTGGCAATGGAGGATGGTCTTCTTCACCCCTTCTCTGATACTAACTCTGGAGCGTTGGGAGAGGCTATGCAAACAACTCATGTACTGGGCAGCATCTGTGCAGCTAACCAACCTGGGTGGGTCTCTCCCAAAGGAGCTCTTGTTCCACAAAACCACTACACAGCTGGCATTCCAGGCAGCACACTTTATGCAGCTGTGTTGCACTTATGTTCTACAAATTCCCTTAAACTTCTATGAATTGGCTGATTTGGTCACACTGAAGAGAACAAGGGGAAAATATTAGAGGAATTAATACGTTCATGAAAAGCCTTGAGGTTGTGCAGCACTAGAATGGTCCTATGCAAAGCAGAGGGCGTTCAAGTAATAACCGCTAAAAATGAGACGGAATCTATGTGTTCACAATGTTTGAAAACACAGATGACAGATGGAGCCATCGTGTTCCAAAGGCAGCAGTGCTTCCCAACCCCACTTCCTTCCAAGGGTAACTGGAATCAGATGTCAAGAGTAAACAAGAGCTCTGATCAAAAGAAAAGTCCAGCAGACTCCGGCCAGGCAACGGCCAACTAAAGAGACCTCAGCAGTGCCACACCCACCCACCTATGCCATTAACAGAGAAGAGATGTGGGAAGGACGGAATGATGATTCTATTTGGGGATCTGTAGGTTTCCAGTAGTGGGGGAATCCTGGATTCCCATCTCACAGATGAGAAACAAATGCAGTCAGAGTGAGAACAAGACAGAATTGCCCTGCTGTCTGCATGCAGCATTTGATTACTGGCTGTCAGAGGACCTGGCCTGGCCAGCTATCTGTCCTCCGCACAGTGTGGTGACCAGAGCAACATCCCCTCTATATGCCTTCCTCACTCCTCTGAGAAGAGGACCCAGCCCTCTCTCCACCATCCATACATCCCAGTTGCTTCCCCTTGCTGCTGGTCCTCACCTCCCACCTGTAACCCACACGCTCATCTGGACTGATGATATTTTACATAGTAAGTTACAATGCAGTGTTGCTGAGTCTCATGATATTTAGTGTTTGTATTAAAGCCCCAGCTCCCACAGTCTGGTGATTACCTGAGAATTTCAAGTTGGGTTATTTTGTTTTTTGTTTGTTTTTTAAGTTTCTAACCCTCATGTTTGTGGAGAGAAGCTTGAAAACACGAATCAACTCAAAACAAGCATCATCACCTACGGACCTTGTATCCCTTTGTGTCTGTACAGCACTGAGCACAATGGAGCTTGATCCTCCTTGGGACTTCTGGATACATACCAGTGCGGCCATTCACTATAGATGGTTTTCCTTCAATCTCATCCTTCACAGATATGATAATGATCTTATACTCTGTGCCAGGCTTCAGGCCTATAAGAAAAGAAAAGGAACAGTCCCAACAATTAGGGAATAAAGTACATAAACATTTTCTTAGAGAAATTGCATCTTCTGCTCTCTGATTTTACATTACAGAGGAGTTTGAGTTGTGGGACTGGGATTTGTACTTCTTGTTTGGAGAATATGTGAATTTGATGTTTTGGTTTAGGCTCATCTCTACAGGCCATACTGGTCATAAATTGTGGGGATTTCCATTTTACCCATCCTTAGTGTTCCCAGGTCTGAAATGAGAGAGTAAATTTTATTTATATGAGGGTAGAATTAAAGTTGAATGAACGTACATTGACATTTACTATCCATACCACATGGGGAGCTTTTCCATGTGATGTCCGGTATCACCCTTCAACCCACTCACTCACAGAATATACTCATGGTGGCTACCTGTGAAGATGTGAACAAGTGTTGGACTTGGTGCAAAGATGCAAGTAAAGCTGTAGAGCCAGATTCACAGCTGGTGTAAATCACTGAATTCAATGGAGTTATGCCAGTGTACACCAGCTGAGGATCTGCCCCATATGTTTGGCAATTTTGAAAGTGAGACTCCGGGCCAGACAAGAAGTAAATAATACCTCCTCTTTTGCTACAAGAGCAAGCTAAAAAAAGTGCTCTGGTCATTCAAAAAGGAGTCTCAGAATCTCTCGTGATTTGAGATCAGATTGAATGGAAATGGGTCCTATCCTGGGGTTCTGCCAGTTAAATTCCAGCCCCGCTCCCTCATCAGCGAACATATGTGCTGAAGGGAACTCAGTATAGTTTCAAACTAACGTGACAGAGATATATTGTAAGAGAAACCCTTGGCTCTCTTCCTCTTAGCTTGGCCAGTAGGTGCTAGAGGTGGTTAACTTTCATCTATGTACTACAAGGTTCATGGATGAAGGCTCATCTGGGTGTTTTGGGGGGAGGGGTGCATTGTAGGTGTCTCACAGCAGCAGCCTGGGCATGAAGTGAAAGAGTTCTGCTAACTGTCTGTGTCTCCTCCGAGCATCAGCCACACAGAAACAAAAGAGATGCTCTTCTCAGGTTATGGTTCAAGAGTCAACCTCTCTCTTGTGTCTGTCTCTCCCCATTTCTCCCTGGCCATGTCCCGTCTGGCTATACCCAATCACTTACCGCTGATGATGTATCTGCTCTTGGGGTCACTGCTTTTAGGTACCACCACCTCCTTCTCCTGCCCTTGCGGTGAGCTGAACCTCAGTTTAAAATAGTCTGGTTCTGTTGGGGGGTTCTCCCACTCCACTTCCAGCGAGTCCTCCATCTCCTCTGTCACCCAGGCAGCGCTAACTGCAGATAGGGCTAAGGAAGACAGAGTGGGGAGGGTGATGAGCAAGCAGCACATTATCATTTCAGCAGCACCAAAGCCACCTCTCCTCCATGTATGCACACAAGACAGGAAAGAGCCAAACTACCTCCACCAGGGGTCTCAGGCCTCAAAACCAGGTACAATTTCTCAGATGAACTGAAGGGTTGTTAACTAGGCAGAATGCAATTATTCTTTCAACAGGCCTGACTTTACTCACTGTAAAGCTCTATCCCAGCCATAGAGGACTCCGGCTCCTATGTGTTCTGTTACAAATAAATACACACTCCCCATAATCCAACCCTTTACTGGCTTTAACAAGGGCATTGAGGTAGCACAGTGTGAAGATCTCATCACCTAAGTAGGGTGAGACTAGTTCAGGTATGGCCCAGAGATGCCTGAGGAAAACATAGCTACTGCAGGGAGTGGTGCTGACAATTCAAAACTGGCACTCTGCCCTCTGAGTCCATAATCATAGAATATTAGGGTTGGAAGAGACCTCAGGAGGTCATCTAGACCACCCCCCTGCTCAAAGCAGGACCAATCCCCAGACAGATTTTTTCCCCAAATGGCCCCCATAATGCTACAACACTCCAGCGTGACGTTAGGAAGTGCTGTGCACCTGGCATTGCCATACGTACAAGTGAAGTCCTGACTACTTGCACTCTTTAAGGATCTTCATAGCATGGTGTACAGCCTAGGTAGTACCTCTCATCCCCTAGCCAAATCCCACCTGGTAATTACATTCTCCTTCTTTGAAACCCTTCTGTGTCCATTCAAATGGATGGTTCTCAGAGAGTAAGGAGCTGCAATTTCTTGGAGAGAGGATGGCACAAATTAAAAAGCAAATTCCTCTACCTCCAACTGCAGAGAGGGACCAGAGAGAAGGCTAAGATCAAAAGAGTGACGTGGGGAAGTATATATGAGGCAAGAGAGCTCAGGCAGAGATTGGTGGAGTGAAGAGAGCGGGCAGGGTTATAGGTCAATATAAGTTCAGAGGGGTCAGGTGGAAAGAGTCCATGGAGAATTCTGAAGGCCAGCAGGGCATTTGAGATTGTCAGGAAGACAATGAAGGGGACAGAAGGGGGTGGGGGGAGGCGCGAGATGTGTCTGTGATGGTGGTAAACCAAGTGCCAGATCTGGCCAAGGTCATAAGTGTTAGTTAAGAGCTGGCAAACTCATAGCTGGAAACCAAATCAGCTCATCTTATGTTAATTTTGTTCAAAATAGGTAGCAGCCTTATAAGAATGTAGTAAGTGTTTAGACTCTATGGAAAGCTTGTAAATTGCTGCATGCATTCATCACACTTGTAATATCAGTATTCCATGCTATCAGGAAACACTTAAGTTTCACCTTATAACTTTGAAAATGTTTGCTCTGAACTTGTGAACTCAGGCACAGGAATCCTCAAGATTAAACAGGCCATTAATGAATATCACAATACAAAGGATTGGTGAATGGGCCTATCATGCCTTGGAAATGTCATGTGCAAGGGAGCTCGTCTCATGGACTACAAGACGAAATGTAAAATATAAAACAGGGTCACAAAAAATTGTTCCTCCTTTGCTGTTTGAATTTTCACAGGGCCAAAGATACTAAACTAAGCCAAAAACAATAAGGACTCCTTGTGGCACCTTAGAGACTAACACATTTATTTGGGCATAAGCTTTCGTGGGCTAAAACCCACTTCATCGGATGCATGGAGTGGAAAATATAGTAGGCAGGTATAAATACACAACACATGAAAAGTTGGGAATTGCCTTACCAAGTTGGGGGTCAGTGCTAACGAGCCAATTCAATCTATAGCTATAATTGAATTGGGCTATAATTGAATTGGCTCGTTAGCACTGACCCCCCACCTTGGTAAGGCAACTCCCAACTTTTCATGTGCTGTGTATTTATACCTGCCTCAGTATTTTCCACTCCATGCATCCGATGAAGTGGATTTTAGCCCACGAAAGCTTATGCCCAAATAAAAGTGTTAGTCTCTAAGGTGCCACAAGGACTCCTCATTGTTTTTGCTGATACAGACTAAACACGGCTACCACTCTGAAACCTAAACTAAGGCAGAGATCCCCAGGGGTTACCCCTGGGTCTGCCCTGAAAGACACATTGAATTGACAGATTACTACATCTCTGTCATCTTTAGAAACCATAGATAGTAACTCATTTGCATGTATATGTTTGCTTGCTTTAACCTGTAAATAATTCTCTCATTTCTTTTTCCTAGTTAATAAAACTTTAGTTAATTTATTACAGGATTGGCTACAGGCGTTGTCTTTGGCGTGAGATCTCAGATGCAAATTGATCTGGGATAAGAGACTGGTCTCTTGGGACTGGGAGCAAACTGAACATTCCATGATTTTTGGTGTAAGTGACCACTTATCACCAAGTCCAGATTTCCTGGGTAGCAAGATAGATGGGAGAGTCTAAGGGGACTGTCTGTGACTCCTTGGTAAGACTGTTATAGTGATCCAGGAGTTCACATTTGTTACTAGGTCAGTGAAATCAAATTATAGAACATACCATCAATTTGGGGTGTCTGTCCTGAGGTAGGCACTCATGGTCGTGAGCCACTCCAGATAGCATGACAGTGAAACATTCCTGCTTCCTGGAGTCAGAGAGTACACTGGTCCCAGCACTGTGAACTCCCTTGAATTCAGAAGCAGGGAACAATGGCTGGGACTTTGCGGGAGATGGGAAATTCATCCCAAAAAACCTTTTGGGAAAAACATCTTTAAATGGGAGAAGAAAGGCTTATAGAATGGGCCTTTCCAAAAGCTCAGACAGGAAGTCGAGTGAAGTGCCATACACCCTCAAACCCTAGAAGTTTGCTCTCCCTATAGTTTGAACCTGACTTTGAAGCAAATCCTTTTTTGGAGGAAAGGGTTAAGGAGTGCTCCCACCTGTCCTTGCTTGTAGGTGTTCTGGGTTACTGGAAATCCCCTTCTTCACATAACGAAGTGTGATCTGATACTTTGTGCTAGGGCGAAGGCCCGGGATCTCATAGCTGAGCTGTCCTTTTGGCACTCGGATTTGTACTGCAGAGGCCTCGTGCCCTATTGGATAATAGCTGAGGAGGTAATAATCCACATCGAGCACCTGATCCCAGCTGAAGGTCAAGGAATCGTCCGTGGTCTTCAGCAGCTGCAAATTCTGAGGAGCAATGACTACAGGAAAAAAGGAGAAGAAATTATAAGACTGATATCTCATCTTGGGGCATAGTCCAAAGTCCACTGAAGTCAATGAGCGTTTTTCCATTGACTTCAATGGGCTTTGGATCAGGGCCATATTTTGCATTTATACAGTGAATGAACTGCTGGTGAACAGGACTACATAGACAGCCCTGGAGGCTGAAGTCCTCTGCTTATCCACAAAGATATATCCACAAAGTTGCAGTGGCCAATGGGAATTGAGAACACTCAGCACTGCAATAAACTAGGTATACTTAGCGCCACGTTGTAGCAGACATGTCAATCATCAAAAGAATGCCAAGAAACAACCTCCTTAACACTCTCAGTGTCACCCATGGCACCAGGTGTGTCTGTCGAGGAAAGACGCTCCTCCTTGCTTGGCTGGACTGGTGCAGTTGCCATTTCATCATTCTTGTTCTGTGGCATTAAATAATTCTATACTGATGTTACAACATCCAGAATAAGTGCAGGACCCTCTAATTGCCTAGTCAAAGAGGCTTGTAAGACATAGTATAGACCCAGGAAGATCAAGACTGTCCTGTAGATCTGGGAGCAGGAACAGAACTCTAGGAAGGGCAGCACATCTCAGTGTTCTACACTGGAGATAGCTGGTAGCAGGTTATCCTCCAAAGGCAGTGCTCTGGTGTTGCAATCCATGGTCTACATTTTCACTGGCACCCAAAGCAGTAACTCTGCAATAGTACTGCAAAGTTCAACTACAGCTGGGGAATGATTTCATCACAGAATTCGAGCGGCAGCAAAAACGGGCCTTAATGCTTCTCACAACATTTGATCCTGAACCTCAGAAAGACTACCTAGCTATCTCAGCAGCTAAACATCAGAACTCTCCTCACTCTACAATTGCTCATCAGTCACTTACAAAAAGCTGAAACTGCAGTTCTGAAGGTAAGCCAGGCACTTTCAATGCAGTGTCTTCCACTGCTACTGCTGGAAGGAGGTCAAACACAGGGATGAGTTACAGCTGCCAGTCGCACAGTGAAAGACAATCACAGGCGGCTACTGCAGCAGGGCCGCCCAGAGGATTCAGGGGGCCTGGAGTCTTTGCCGTCAAATTGCCGCCGAAGACCTGGCACTTCGGCGGCGGGTCCCGGGGCATAAGGACCCCCCGCCGTGGGTCATCGGGGCACTTCGGCGGCGGGTCCCAGGGCGGAAGGACCCCCTGCCACTGAATTGCCCCCGAAGACCCAGAGCGGAAGAAGTTCCGGGGGCCCGGGCCGCGCAAGAGTTTTCCGGGGCCCCGGGAGCGAGTGAAGGACCCCGTTCCAGGAGCCCCAAAAAACTCTCATGGGGGCCCCTGTGGGGCCCGGGGCAAATTGCCCCACTTGCCCCCCCCCCCTCCCCGGGCGGCCCTGTACTGCAGGAACTAACTGCTTACTGGAAAAGTGATTTCAAGGGAGTAGAGAGAAGTTCAGATGCGAGGGAGCACGAAAGAGAAAGTCTGCATATGGGGGAGAAAGAACAAGTGCACCAGACTGCACGTATGTATATAAATGAGTATGTCGGAATGCACGTATGTGTATATGCATGAGAGAAATAAAAATCCAGAATCTCTAGTTTGGTTGTTTCATTAAGTCAATATTTTTGGGTCTCCTGCTCCCCTTGCATCAATAACAATTCTCTATCCATTGGGCACAGACCCTGTGCCTTCACAGTTTCCGCAGAAATCCTGCTCAATATTTGATGCACCTCAGGTCAGAGAGAACCTTCTCAGTAACAGTTTGAGTTCTATCACATCTTGAGCTGAGTAAATCCCACACTTGCTCTTTGACAGTCAATTTACACTGTAAGGACACCCGATCCCACCAAGTTTACAGAAAGTGACAAGTGATAGCAAATAATGGTGACAGACACTCAACAGGATCCAGCCTTAATTAACTC
This sequence comes from Terrapene triunguis, assembly GCF_002925995.2. Classification (NCBI taxonomy): domain Eukaryota; kingdom Metazoa; phylum Chordata; order Testudines; family Emydidae; genus Terrapene; species Terrapene triunguis. The sequence continues at coordinate 9,197,390 of NW_020664563.1, read as the reverse complement.
AAATTTTTGCAGTATATTTTTATACCTTTCTGAAGGATTCAGAAAACTAACCATTCTCATGCTTTTCAGTTAGTAAATTTTTATACACTCTTTTTTATAACTGTAAACTCTATTTTACACAGTAGATATTAAAGAGATACTATCAGCTCCTTTCCAAGGAAGGAGGAAGAAACCACCAGTTCAGATAAAATAAGGCTGGGGTAAACTTTTCAGAAGAGCTTACAGTACTGAGGAGCCTAAGTTCCACTTTTAAGAATGACTTAGACACTTAGTCAATGCAATAAGACTTAGGCACTTTTGACAATTTTACCTCAAACCTTTTTGAACCTTTCCCAAAACTTGAATCAAACACCCAATGATTTTTCCAGCGTCAAAAAAGCTGGATTAACTTTTAAATATATGTAGGGCTTTTTATTTTTATATTTCATGTCTTGGAACTCCCTGATTTTGTCCAGGACTAAAAGCAGAAATACCTCCAGGGTATTTCTTGGTGTTATTCCATATCACAGCCAAAACCAGGAAATAGTGAACATCTGCTCAGATTTCCATAACACATAGGCTCAGATAAGCAACAGCTGAATTTTCAGCGATTGAACTGAACTTCTGAATCTGTTGAGGTTGGCCCATCACTATACAAGACTGTCTCAGTTCCTCTTCCTATGCTGGGAAACAAGTGTTACAGTTCATTCCAAAGGATTAATGTGCTGGTTTTAAGGGTTTATTTTATTGTACTAAGCCGACCTTTAGATCTTCACTGTTAAAGTTACTTTATTGTAGGTTTAAGATGCTTTAAAGTCAGTCTGGTCTACTTGGACCAAGCAAAAACTTGTTAAACACAGTTTAGACTAACCAGAGCTGGGGTTCCCAATCGCATGATCTTCTTGCCTCTCTCTCCCCGCCAAGTAGCCTGTTGCTAACTGCCATAAATACTGCTTGCTGTATCTAATACAGTATTTTCCTGGATTCTTCCCACTATCTTCTTAAGCTCACATTGGCACAAAAAAAACCCCAACATATATTATCAAGCTGTGAGTTCTGATGATTTTGCAGAAGGAAAGAAAACTCTCTCCTTATCCCTGACTTATTTCAAAGGCCCAAATAATCCCTAAAATTAGTGCATGTGACTTCTTCATTCCTACAAATGTAAACTGACTTCTGTAGTTGTGACAATCAGAGTCCAGACACCCCAGAGGGAGAACAGAGGGCCTGAACCCCAAATAATAAGCAATTGAATCAACTGGTTGTACACATTATTACTGCGCTATAAAAAGTGTATCAAGTAACATCTTTTATGAAGGTTGGTGATACCCTGGTCATTAATATCACTGTGTGATGTATGTATGAGTTGTGCATAAAGAATTACATGTGTGTGCTGGAAATATGTTCTTTGCGTCTGACGAAGTGGGTATTCACCCACGAAAGCTTATGCTCCAATACATCTGTTAGTCTTTAAGGTGCCACAGGACTCTTTGTTGCTGTTCTTAAAATGTGTTTCAGAAGCAATGCATAAATCCAGCCTGCCCTAGACAAAGAAATGTGGATTTTCCTGGCTGACTGGCTTGATTACTGGCAGAGGACAACGAAAGAGTATTTACATAAACAAAGCAATCAGTTTAGTTAGAGATATTTTAGTGATCCATCACTTAAGGAACAAAGAACAGCAGCACCCTCTGAGTCTGTAAAAATGGATCCCCATGGCTTGAAGGGCAGGAGCTGCTGGTAACTCATAAGTGAGAAACCTACTTAGGCAAAGACTATAACTTGCTAGAATTAAGTTTAGTCACTAGAAAGCATGTATGGTTTGGTTGTAACCACACCTGTCTCTTTTTCTCTTGCTTAGTATCACTTAAACCTCCGTCCTTTATTAATAAACTTATCCTTGTTTTATTACAAAACCATCTCAGTGCTGCTATATTGAATTAAGTACGAGTTCTCAATTAAACTAACAGGCTGGTGTGTGCTCTGTCTCTTTGGAGGCAGCGAACTTAATCATTTCTGTGAGTGCTCAGTGAGAGGGACTGGACACTGCAGAGAATTCAGGAAATGGGGTTCACTGATTGTTACCTGCAAGGCGAGGTTAAGCTTGGCGGAGTCTCAGGGAGTTTGCTGGTGAAACAGACAGGCAGGCATGGCAGGGAGCTGACACAGGGTATGTCTAGACCCAGCCGCTAGTTCGGCGGCTGGGAATCGAAGTTCTGGGTTCGACTTATCGCGTCTTGTCTGGACGCGATAAGTCGAACCAGGAAGTGCTCGCCGTCGACTGCAGTACTCCAGCTAGACGAGAGGAGTACCGCGGAGTCGACGGGGGAGCCTGCCTGCCGCGTGTGGACCGAGGTAAGTTCGAACTAAGGTACTTCGAACTTCAGCTACGTTATTCACGTAGCTGAAGTTGCGTACCTTAGTTCGATTTGGGGGTTTAGTGTAGACCAAGCCACACAGTCTCAGTTCCAGCAAAGCTCTCTCTTGCTGAGGCAGAGAGGTAACACAGTGGTTTGCGGCTGTGGGTGCCCTGAGGACAGCATCACAGTAGTGAAGAAAACTAAAAGAAGTTTGATCCCTGCAGAAAACAGATCTTGACAAATCCAGTGTACACCATAGCCCTTCTGATGGGAATAACATCTTACACATTTGGTCAAAAGATACATTGCTTCAGCAATCATGAAACCATTAAACATGATGGTAGTGTAATTTGTCCTACTGGGAAAGGCTCTCTCTTAAAACTAATTGGGCTATTTTCCCAGCAATCTCTCCTCACTTCATCCACAGCTCTAGCCAAAGTCCATCCTTAGAGGCGTGTACACAGTTCCCATTGCCTTTAGTTGAAGCTATGTAACGCAAGGGCAGAATATGGCCCTTCGTTGCCCTGGAACATACATGGGATTTGGGTTTACTTGTGGTAAAATAACCCCAAACACTCAGGATAGATCTTGTTCTGTGTGTAAGTGCAGTTTGGATGGAGCAGGTACCACCTTCACCATTTAAAGTGAAGGACCCAGCACAGGAAAACAAAGTTTTCTATTAGCCAATTGCATGGAATAGTAACCCAGGTGGCTGCAACATCAGGCTGTCACTATTTCCCCTTCCTGGCTTTTCAGTTCTGCTTCATCAACGGCATGTTTTGATGAGGTGTTGACACAGAGGCACCTGCCATCTCATCCAGAAACAATACAAATTCTGAGATCAGCTAGAGCCATTCACCCAGGCAGACGTGACAAACCAAAGCCCTTCTGGGGCCTGATCAATACATTGCAGTCATTTGTCCAGGGAAATGGCATGATGAAAACAAGAAAGGTAAACAAGTGTTGCATTTTGGACACTTTCTTAGAAACCACTGAAAATCCTCCTCCTTTCCCTCCTCTTTGGTAACAAACAAACTTGCACTGTATGCAGTGAAAGGATTCTTTACATAAACAATATTAAGTGCTGAGGGAAGTATGAGGACGGATGGGGTTTGGGTGACTAGATGCCAAGAGTCCATCTTGTGTTCTAATTACTATTATAAATCTCTCTCCATTAGCCAGTTGCTTCTCAGGAAATAGATTAAGGCCCTATGGCCTAAGCAAGCAGGAAACCAGCAACATGTTTCTAAATTCACTGCTGGGTTGAAAGCTCACATATCTGCCTGTTAGGAATCCTGGCCCCATTGGAAAGTCTCATCTTCTCATTCTTTAAAACCCCCTCCACTTTCCACCATTCCTATTGTTTCTGCTCCAACACAATGATTTTCAAGCAAAGGCAATAACTTGATAGAAAAATTTGGTTTTAATCAGGTGCCACATTTATTTAACAAGGAGTACTTGTGGCACCTTAGAGACTAACAAATTTATTTGGGAATAAAAGGAAGGTGCTTCTCACCCTGGGAGCAGTCAAGCCCAATGAAACCGTCGTGGCAGTAGCACTCGCCACTGTCACAGAAACCGTTGCCGCTGCAGTCGTTGGGGCATCTCTTCTCACTGCAGTCATCTCCCATGAACTCCTCATAGCACTGGCACACACCATTGTTGCAGATCCCATTGCCACTGCAGTTCTTAGGGCACAGCCGCTGACTGCAGTCTTCACCAACGTAGGGTTTGCTGCAGATGCATTTGCCATCAACGCAGCGTCCATTGCCGTTGCAATTGTTGGGGCAGCTGGGGCGGGAGCAATCGCTGCCCTCCCAGCCTTCATCACAGTCACATCCACAGCTCTCTTGGATGAAAGTTCCATGGCCACTGCAATTCGAGACACCTGTCCAGTTGGGGACCCAGAGCCGACATCAGCAGGTAGCATGCAGGAGAGAAAGAGGCAGACAAAACAGCATTAGAAATAGAGCCGTAGACAGATATAGAGAAGGTCTATTCAAAACCACTGATAGGAAAGAGAAACTAAATGGACTGATTATAGCTGCACCCACTAGGGTCATATGAGACCATCACCTGAGCATTCTTCTTTGTTTTGGACAGTTAGCTATCAAAGAAAAACAAACAAATTCTCAACATTTTCCTTTAAAATGAAAAATTCTGGGACTGGAAACAAAACAAAAAACCTAGGAATTCTGCAACCACACCTCCTGCTGATGTGGAATTCCAGAATGTCTCCTCTCCCAAGCTCAAGAACTCCATGCCCTGACTTCTCAGACACTCCAGAATTCCTCTCAAAGCTGAAAGACACGTGTTAGCACATTTTGGGAACTTCAGCTTTCCCCACCAAGCCCAGGAACCTGAGCCCCACCCCACCTTGGAGATTCCAGAGTTCCACTCCCTCAAGACCTGGAATTGGAAATCAAGTTATCTTGGATCTGTAGGAGTTTAATCCAAGCCCAACCACTTCCAGAAACCCCAGAATTCCACACCCCTCTGCTGAGTCTGAGCTCCTTGCCAGTGAGGACCCTTGAAATCACTCCTACCCCGTCCATCACCACCGGGGAGCACAGCAAACCATCACCTCATAAACACTAGAATTCCAGCCTAAGCTCTGGAACCTGAGCTCCCCCCAAAGACCAGTGAAGTCAATGGGAGTCTTTCCATTGGCTTCAATGGACTTTAGATGTCTCTGTGTCAGGAACTCCAGGATTTCCCACCTCAAACTCAGGAAACTAATTGCTCCCATTAAACCCTCTTTCCATATGCATCAGACTTCCATGCCCCAATGTAAGAAACCTGGGCTCCAGCCTGACCAGGACTTTTCCAGTAGGGAATAGCACAGCACAGAGAGGGACATACAATTAAAGCTACTGGAGTTAGAGAGAACACACTACAAAAATAAATAAATTACAGTTTGTTGCACACCTTGGACTCCCCCACAGCAGCTCTGTATACTGCAGGCCTCCTTTAGTACCATCATTTCTTTCTCCATCTTTTTCATCCTTTCCAGCAGATCTTTGATGTGTCCCAAAGCTTCACAGTCACCTCTTGGTGTCTGAACTCGGATGTTGTGCCTGAATATGATATTCTGCTCCTCCTCCTCATCCGCATCCCCAGCAGCAAGCAGCACATGACTGTCGTCTTTGAGCGGCAACGGGTCCGCCTCCACCTTGATCTGGGATGATTTGGGTAGGTCAATCTTGTATGAGTGGCTGAAGGAGATTTTCTGACCATTGCTGGTACAGTTGTGAAGTTCAGGGGGGAGCTGAACAGCAGCTGTTTGGAGAGCAAGGTACAGTAACATCCCCTGAGGGAAAGTAAGCCAACTCCAGACACTCATCTTGTAGTTCTTCAGAGGGAAGGCTGATCCTATAAAAACAGTGAAGCTGGTTTCAAGGAGGAAAAAAAAAAGATGAAAAAAATTCTACCATAAAACCATAAGAAACCATGGCCTGCTATGATGCTATCTGGTGCTGTAAGCTCACAAATTCATCAGTGACAGGTTGGTCAGTATTTGAATAAGACATATACAAAGAATACCTAGGGTGATACGTTTCAGAGTGGTAGCCACGTTAGTCTGTATCAGCAAAAACAACGAGGAGTCCTTGTGGCACCTTAGAAACTACAAGGACTCCTCGTTGTTTTTAGGGTGATACAGAAAATGGTAATTGTGTTGACTCAATAGGTGACACTCTTCCTTATGAGTCAGTACTGAATTAGAGTCCTGACCCATCATTAGCAGGCACTGTGGTCTGCAAGATGACATCTTTCAGATGAGACTTAAAACCATAGTCCTGATTATCATGATTATTAACTGCCCGTTGCAATTTTAGTACAAGTAAAGGTGTTGGCCCTACCTGGCATTAGGTCTAACTAAATTTCCCCTGCAGTTTAAATGGATATAGTATTTGTCCCTCACTTATTACATTAAGCTGCTGTACACTGTTGCAGTGTGCTGTTAAACATAGTTCACCCCAGAGATTGCAGCATTTTAGTGGTGGATGGAGTAAACCCTATACAGTGAAACATGCTTTAAGGCAGCCATTCAAGAGACTGACAAAAATCAGCTCCTTAAAAGAGATGATTTTCCAGTAAAGTCTGTAGCAGAATTGTTCTCGGAACATTCAGGATAATATCTTGGGGCAGCCTCTTATGAAAAGAGGTTGGCTAATACAGGTGGTGTCTTGCATAGGTTTCACTGCATGTAGTTTACATAGCTGTTTGTTCATTGGAAAATATTGCGGGATCCTTTGGGACGAACTGCACTGTACAAATGTACAATATTTTTATTTATCGTACAGTGAATTTAGTGCTGGTGTAAGGTACCAGGCTCACAACCCAGGAGGCTGAATAGTTCTCTCCACACAACAAGTTCAGTGCAGACAATGCCAGGGCAAGACTTTCACATACTGTCCTGTCTGTGTGCCTGCACCCTGACCTGGAAGTCCCTCTTCTAAGAGAGAGAGGAAGCACAGCTTCCATGCTGGGCATGCAGGCAAGGGCACTAACTGTGATGAGGACACTTGTACATTATGAACTGGATTGAGACATCAGCTCATTTCATATGGGTCATTGAATAACTATCAACTGGTCATGATTTTGGTTACCATCAGCCTGGGTGATATTTGAACCAGGGAACTGGGATTGTTTAGTCTGCAGAAGAGAAGAATGAGGGGGGGATTTGATAGCTGCTTTCAACTACCTAAAAGGGGGTTCCAGAGAGGATGGATCTAGACCGTTCTCAGTGGTAGCAGATGACAGAACAAGGCGTACTGGTCTCAAGTTGCAGTGGGGGAGGTTTAGGTTGGATATTAGGAAAAACATTTTCACTAGGAAGGTGATGAAGCACTGGAATGGGTTACCTAGGGAGGTGGTGGAATCTCCTTCCTTAGAGGTTTTTAAGGTAGGCTTGACATCCTGGCTGGGATGATTTAGTTGGGGATTGGTCCTGCTTTGAGCAGGGGGTTGGACTAGATGACCTCCTGAGGTCCGTTCCAACCCTGATCTTCTATGATTCTATGATCTAAAGGTTCAAGGCCTCGTATTACCAATTCCTTACCCATCTAGTCTACCACTCCAAAGACTCCTTTCCAGTCTAAATCATGTTATTGGCCACTGTGAAATAAAGAATGGGACTCAATTTGTGCATGCCCTTGGAAAATTAATTCTGCTTCTTCTAAAATGTTGCACATTTTGACCCTTGCATTGTCCTGAACCTGTGGAAGTCAAGGTGTTACTCCACATTATATTTTAAACTACTGTATGATAACATGGTGCCATCCTGAGTTTTGAGGTCTCATTAAGGATTTGAAGTGCTTGCTTTAACTGGGATGTCAGATTTGCTTTATAGTCACTGCAAAAATTAATCCAGGAACCACACCAGGTAACCTCATTGTTAGATTGAGTAACAACAGGTCTGACAAACTAACTGAAGCCAATGGGAAAGATAGTCTCTGGCAGGTTTAATCATGGTGGCACTTGTAGTTAAGAGCGAAGATTGTTATAGAAACACACACATACACGTACCAGGGACAAACCTACTTTTCATGTCCCAAATCCTGCCTAGGAAAATGGATGAGATCTCCCCATGACATTACAGATCCTCACTTTGACTATCCAGAGCCTGAAATCATGGCATATGGAGTTGTCCTTTAGAGCCTCCTTGGCTTATAACCTAAGCAGGGTTCAGGAAGAGTACCCTACTTATTCAGAAGCTTGAGGCTCTGGCTCCTAAAAAAAAAAAAAAATAAAAATCAATAACAAATGTATGTAGGGCCAAATGCTCAACACCTGACTCAGCACATGCTTAGGCAGAACACTCACTGAAGTTAATAGGAGTTTTGCCAGGGGAAAGAGTGAGTGAAATAGCGTAAGGACTTCAGGATTCAGTCCATGAGCCTTTATTATGTATAAAGAAAATTTAAAAATGAGAAACAATCTGTAGCTTTTTCCTTCCAGCATTTGTCAAACTCTATCTAATTTTTCATCTCTCAGCACATTATCCTGCTGACGCAGGACTTCTTCATCCTTGTTCTGAGGTTTTGCAACCACCTGTTAGCCAAGGAAGATGCGGCTTTTAATCCTCTCTCCCATCCCCAATTATCTGCTATTCCATTTCCAAACCTCCACTTTCTTAGGCAAAGAGCCACATAAATTAACTACCTTCATCTCTCTTTAGCCCTCTGAAACATATCAAGTAATAAGGGTTGTCCTTGTCTCAAGGCTTTGAACCAACATAGTACTTGAGATCCACAGAATCTCATCATAGGCCACAGAGTGTCCACAACCTTGTTTTACAGGGTTTATTTTCAAAGCCCTGGAAATGAAAAACACACACACACACACACACACAAAGCCCTTTTCTCATCTCTGGGTATCGCATGCCATTCTGTGTTGTAACATGATGTCTCTACTAATTAGGCTCTCTTGAGCACCGCAAATTGATCTCAGATTTTCCTGGGCAAGCAGATCACTCAAGAGAAAAACTCCTGAACATAGCACTTCTGTCAAGTGTAATGAAAGAGGATAACAGGACTTCTGGCTTCAACATCATGTAATAAACAGATTTTCCCCTGCTGTTTAAGAAAAAGAGGGTGGATGTAACCAATCCTTCATTGAGAACATTATGTCATATGTATAAGATCATGTAACTGGAAGTAATATGGTGAAACTGAGCAAAGGAAAGGTTTAGATTGAATACCAGGAAATTTTTTTCCTAACAGTCAGATCTATTAGACTATTGAATAGTCTCCTAAGGAAAGTGGTGGAAGATACATTGCTTGTGACACTTAAATCTCAACTTAGTAAAACACTAGATAATAAGACACTGTAGAGAACAGACAGTATTCTCATGGGAAGGATAAGATGATCTAATCCTGTAGGTCTTTTCCATTCCTAATGTCTATGCCTGTGTATTTTAGTGTACTGAATTTTGCAATTTGCTGATCTGGACAACAGTATTTCTTCAAGTTAACTGGCTGTTGTATATATTACTTGTACTGCAGTGCCATTGAATCGCCCCAGCTCCTTTGTGCTAGACACTGTACAAGCATAAAACAAAATAGTAAATTCCATGGGGCAAGGACCTATCTAAGCAAACATTTAAAAGGTACCATAGTTTTAACATCTACTATGAGTGCTTTCATAGGATTTAAACCCACAACCTCTTATGCAAGGCTGATGTACCTAAACCACAAAGCCACTTGATAGGCTGTTAATAAGGTAGTTGTACTTTCCTAACCATTTTAGATTGTAAGCTCTTCAGGGAAGGGACTAGAATTTACAATATGTTTGTACAGTGCCTATCACAATGGGGCCCAAATAGCTTCAGGCCTGTAGGTGCTAGCACAATACAAACGTTAGATAAAAGTCACTGATCCAACTGGATGGTTTTTAGCACGGACTCAAATGTCTGCATCTTCTCCAAAGGTAGCAACCTCCTCGAACTAGAACATTTTTGGTTTTTAATTAGTTAGTTAATTTAAAAAAAAAGAATTTGGCAACTTTCAGTGCCTTCGAGAGCGAGAGTTTACTAATTGATCCAGATATAGTGTCAGCAGATTCTGGACAAACTGCCTCCCCAGATCACATCATGCTCCGCCAACCCTAATGAAATGAAAGAATAAATTAAGACTCATTTAACTAGTTCTTAAACCATACCCATAAGGATCAGTATTCCTGGGTTCTATTCCTATTTCTGTCACTGACTCTCATTGTGACCTGGAAGGAAATGACATAACTTCTCTGTACTCTGTAAAATATAACACACCTTATCTTGGAATAGTGCTTGACATACTAATAGTACCCCAAAACACTCCATTAATTAAATACTAGATTTTAAAATAAAATAATTGCGGTGGGAGAGACATTTTCAGATGAAAATAGATGCACAGTCGGGAAAGTGGAGAGATGCACAAAGGTTTTTCCAGATGGCAGGAAATGCAAAGGAGAAGGGTCTTGGACCAATAATGGTGATATTGTAATATGAGGCAGGGAGGATGCTGGCGCTAGGCAAGCGGGATGAACAGAAAGGGGAAGGGAGAGACAAAGAGCCAGCTGCTTGGCTGGTGTAAATCGTCATGGCCTGATTGATTCGCTGGAACTATAATGATCTACACCAGCAGAGGATCTGGCCCGAAGTCTATGCAGCAAATCTATGAAGGGTTTTAAAAACAAGGGGGGTTAATTTTCAACCAGATCCTGAAATGGAAGGAAAACAGGGGTGTTGTTTGAAGATGTAGGTGATATGGTTACATGTCTTTTTATAGGCGAGAAGGTAGTGAGCAGCGTTCTGTACATGCATGAGTTAGTTAAAGCATGGGAACACTGCAGGGATGGAAGCTACTATAATCAAGGCAAGGGATAATGAAACCACAGATGTTGATTTCAGCAGAGGTGGGACTGAGAGGGACATATGCAGGCAATGCTGCTAAGGTGGAGATAGGGAGATTCACAGACAAACATAGGAAGCCTGGGAGAAGGAGAGTCCAGAGTGAAGGGCAACTCCAACATTGCAGACAGTGGAGTCAAATACGAGGTCTCCATCCAGGAGAGAAACCGAGGAAATGGAGTAATTTTTGAGGATGGTCCTTTTCCCCCAAAAGAAGCACATCAGTCTTTGAGACATTTAGCTAAAAGGAAGTTGAGACACAGTAGTCAAGACAGGCAGTGAGGCGGTGAATATGTGCATATTGTAAAAGTTAGCAGTGTTAGCTCAAATTAAAGGCAGAGGAAAAATGGCCATGAAATAGGAGAAAGAGCAGGGGGCTGAGAATTGAACCTTGTGGGACTCCATAGTGCTGTGCTACTCCCAAAGAAGAGCAGTTTCTGTGATAAGGCCAGAATGAAAGTGCCAAGGATATTGTGGTTATTGGAAGCACGAGTAGGAGAGCGCAAGAGGGGAGGACTCCTGTCTCATACTGAGAAAGCGGGACAATCAGCGAGTTATCTTAAGTGCCTATACACAAATGCAAGAAGCCTGGGAAACAAGCAGGGAGAACTGGAAGTCCTGGCACAGTCAGGGAACTATGATGCGATTGGAATAACAGAGACTTGGTGGGATAACTCACATGACTGGAGTACTGTCATGGATGGATATAAACTGTTCAGGAAGGACAGGCAGGGCAGAAAAGGTGGGGGAGTTGCATTGTATGTAAGAGAGGAGTATGACTGCTCAGAGCTCCGGTATGAAACTGCAGAAAAACCTGAGAGTCTCTGGATAAAGTTGAGAAGTGTGAGCAACAAGGGTGATGTCGTGGTCGGAGTCTGCTATAGACCACCAGACCAGGGGGATGAGGTGGACGAGGCTTTCTTCCAGCAACTAACAGAAGTTGCTAGATCGCAGGCCCTGGTTCTCATGGGAGACTTTAATCACCCTGATATCTGCTGGGAGAGCAATACAGCGGTGCACAGACAATCCAGGAAGTTTTTGGAAAGTGTAGGGGACAATTTCCTGGTGCAAGTGCTGGAGGAACCAAGTAGGGGCAGAGCTTTTCTTGACCTGCTGCTCACAAACAGGGAAGAATTAGTAGGGGAAGCAAAAGTGGATGGGAACCTGGGAGGCAGTGACCATGAGACAGTCGAGTTCAGGATCCTGACACAAGGAAGAAAGGAGAGCAGCAGAATACGGACCCTGAACTTCAGAAAAAGCAGACTTTGACTCCCTCAAGGAACAGATGGGCAGGATCCCGTGGGAGAATAACATGAAGGGCAAAGGGGTCCAGGAGAACTGGCTGTATTTTAAAGAATCCTTATTGCGGTTGCAGGAACAAACCATTCCGATGTGTAGAAAGAATAGTAAATATGGCAGGCGACCAGCTTGGCTTAATAGTGAAATCCTTGCTGATCTTAAACGCAAAAAAAGAAGCTTACAAGAAGTGGGAGATTGGACAAATGACCAGGGAAGAGTATAAAAATATTGCTCAGGCATGCAAGAGTAAAATCAGGAAGGCCAAATCGCACTTGGAGTTGCAGCTAGCAAGAGATGTTAAGAGTAACAAGAAGGGTTTCTTCAGGTATGTTAACAACAAGACGAAAGTCAAGGAAAGTGTGGGCCCCTTACTGAATGAGGGAGGCAACCTAGTGACAGAGGATGTGGAAAAAGCTAATGTACTCAATGCTTTTTTTGCCTCTGTCTTCACAAACAAGGTCAGCTCCCAGACTGCTGGACTGGGCAGCACACTACGGGGAGGAGGTGACCAGCCCTCCGTGGAGAAAGAAGTGGTTCGGGACTATTTAGAAAAACTGGATGAGCACAAATCCATGGGGCCGGATGCGCTGCATCCGAGGGTGCTAAAGGAATTGGCGGATGTGATTGCGGAGCCATTGGCCATCATCTTTAAAAACTCATGGCGATCAGGGGAGGTCCCGGATGACTGGAAAAAGGCTAATGTAGTGCCCATCTTTAAAAAAGGGAAGAAGGAGGATCCGGGGAACTACAGGCCAGTCAGCCTCACCTCAGTCCCTGGAAAAATCATGGAGCAGGTCTTCAAGGAATCAATTATGAAACACTTAGAGGAGAGGAAAGTGATCAGGAACAGTCAGCATGGATTCACCAAGGGCAAGTCATGCCTGACTAACCTAATTGCCTTCTATGATGAGATAACTGGCTCTGTGGATGAGGGGAAAGCAGTGGATGTGTTATTCCTTGACTTTAGCAAAGCTTTTGATACGGTCTCCCACAGTATTCTTGCCGCCAAGTTAAAGAAGTATGGGCTGGATGAATGGACTGTAAGGTGGATAGAAAGCTGGCTAGATCGTCGAGCTCAACAGGTAGTGATCAATGGCTCCATGTCTAGTTGGCAGCCGGTTTCAAGCGGAGTGCCCCAAGGGTCGGTCCTGGGGCCGGTTTTGTTTAATATCTTTATTAATGACCTGGAGGATGGTATGGACTGCACTCCCAGCAAGTTTGCAGATGACACTAAACTGGGAGGCGTGGTAGATACACTGGAGGGTAGGGATCGGATACAGAGGGACCTAGACAAATTAGAGGATTGGGCCAAAAAAAACCTGATGAGGTTCAACAAGGACAAGTGCAGAGTCCTACACTTAGGACGGAAGCATCCTATGCACTGCTACAGACTAGGGACCGAATGGCTAGGTAGCAGTTCTGCAGAAAAGGACCTAGGGGTCACAGTGGACGAGAAGCTGGATATGAGTCAACAGTGTGCTCTTGTTGCCAAGAAGGCTAATGGCATTTTGGGCTGTATAAGTAGGGGCATTGCCAGCAGATCGAGGGACGTGATCGTTCCTCTTTATTCGACATTGGTGAGGCCTCATCTGGAGTATTGTGTTCAGTTTTGGGCCCCACACTACAAGAAGGATGTGGAAAAATTGGAAAGAGTCCAGCGGAGGGCAACAAAAATGATTAGGGGTCTGGAGCACATGACTTATGAGGAGAGGCTGAGGGAACTGGGATTGTTTAGTCTGCAGAAGAGAAGAATGAGGGGGGATTTAATAGCTGCTTTCAACTACCTGAAGGGGGATTCCAAAGAGGATGGAGCTCGGCTGTTCTCAGTGGTGACAGATGAAAGAACAAGGAGCAATGGTCTCAAGTTGCAGTGGGGGAGGTCTAGGTTGGATATTAGGAAACACTATTTCACTAGGAGGGTGGTGAAGCACTGGAATGCGTTACCTAGGGAGGTGGTGGAATCTCCTTCCTTGGAGGTTTTTAAGGCCCAGCTTGACAAAGCCCTGGCTGAGATGATTTAGTTGGGAATTGGTCCTGCTTTGAGCAGGGGGTTGGACTAGATGACCTCCTGAGGTCCCTTCCAACCCTGATATTCTATGATTCTATGAGAGGTGAGAGAAGGCTGCTTCTAAACCTCTTTGCTGAGAAAGGGAAGGTCACAGACAGGTCTGAACATCAAGGTCAAGGGACATTTCTTGAGGAAGGTGGTGGGGATTGGCTCCTTGAAGAGGCTCTTTTCTGGGCTAACTAAGGGGAAGTGGCCAAACATTTTCCACGTATGTTGCAACCAATATTGTGCAAAGTAGTAATTCCATCCCTAGCTAACTGAACCTGGGAACATCGGGGTTGGGGTCAGGAGACTCAAATGCTATCGAGTATGAGTAGCCACCATTAGCTCCACCTTAGTGTCCATAACACAGACATTGGCTATAAAATTATTTGCTGTATTAAGACCCTAAGAGTTCAATAGCTCTGAAGCAGGGTGATGTGCAGTAGCAGCTTGCAGATAGGAAAGGGGTGCATCCTCAGTGGTACATGGCAAAATCCTGTTCCCAGTTACGCTGGAGTAGATCTGAAGTAATGCCATTGCAATCAGTTAAGTTGTTCCTGATTTATCTTAGGGCTTGGCTACACTTGCGAGTTACAGCGCATTCAAGGAGCCCCGGGCGCACTAGCTCACTACCCGTCCACACTGGCAAGGCATGTAGAGCGCTCTGATTCCACGGCTAGAGTGCTCCTGATACTCCACCTTGGCGAGTAGAATAACGTTTGATGCGCCCCCGCTGGAGCGGCCCAGCGTCAGCGTGAACGAGGTGTTGCATTATTGCACTCTGATCAGCCTCCGGAAACATCCCATAATCCCCTTAAGTCAAGTGGCCACTCTTGTCATTGTTTTGGATATGCTCTTTGAAAGCTCGGTTTGACAGCCGGCATGCTTATCTGCTCCGAGACAAAGTAACCATTACTGTGGAATGCTGTGTGTGAGAGAGAGAGGCGGGGAGGAGGGGAAGGTCTGCTGCTGTCTGAACTTACAAGACAGCATGTTGACATGGTTTCAGCCCCCCCAAAACCCACTCTCTCTCCCCCTACATACACACAACACACTCCCTGTCACACTCCACCCCACCCCAACCCCCCATTTGAAAAGCATGTTGCAGCCACTTGCATGCTGGGATAGATACCACAATGCACTGCTCTCTGTAGCCGTTGCAAGAGCTGCTAATGTGGCCACGCTAGTGTGCTGTCAGCTGTCAGTGTGGACAGACTACAGCACTTTCCCTACTGCGCTCTACGAAGGCTGGTTTAACTCAAAGCGCTCTATATCTGCAAGTGTAGCCATGCCCTTAGTGTAAATGAGAGCAGAATCTGGCCCATTTTGTGTTACTGATATTGCAACTTTGTACCAATGAAAAGTGCTTAAACAGACACCAGCAACAGTGAAAAGCAGAACTCATTCATGAAGGTTTTATATATTCATTGGCACCCCGCAAATCCCCCCCACAATATCCACTGTGCCCAAATTTCACAGAATCTAGAAATGGGAAATATCTGTTCAGTTCTCTAATATTCTAGTCCATCTCCCAGCCATTTGCTTCCTATTATACATGTACTTGTTTTATCCAGTCTAGTGGGGCACTCAACTTGTCTCTTTAATCCACATGGCTACTTATTTTACAGAGTTTCCATAAACTTCATTTAGTGTAAATGACTGAATTTCTCATCTTGACTTTCTGCACTGAGGCTGTGCTGCTATTTCCAACACCATTTCCTGTAGAAAGCTGCTCCTAACAATTTTATTTTCCTGTGTGGGATGATGTTTTGAATAGGATTTGTGTGTGCGTGCGCGTTTAAGTTTAATTCTGATTTTAGTGAAACAAAAAACACATCTTGGGCTCCAAAAGGAATGGGTTATTGTAGCTACAATATGAGCAGACCACATTCTGCTTTGAATACAACTGAATCCAACTTGGTTAGACTGTTTCTTTGAGTGAGTCTATTGCCTTTTTCAAGGACATCGCTCACCAATTGACTCTTTACCTAAGTCTACAAAAGTTTGGGATGATTTCAGTTATTAGAAAACAGAATGGAAACTAGTCAGGTAAATCTTTGGGCTTATCTATCTTTCTTTTTCTTCTCATGTGTTTTCTCTTCTACAAAGTCTACATTTTTATATGTACCTGGCTTCCTAACTAGTTTGAATGAAAGATTTATGTCTGAATCCCCTAGACTGCTTTGAAAATCTCTGCATCTTTGCTTTTATTTATTTATTTATTTTCCAACTGAGTTGTTTAATATAAGGTTTTTGTAGCAAGGGTGTAACACTAGCTACGAGGCTTCCTTTTATTATATATATTAGTTACCAATCAGATATTTACATTATTCATTCAGTGTGTGGTTGGGGTTTTTACCTGTGATTAATTGTTATTTTATTAAAGTAAGCCTCTCTTTAAGAGAAGAGAATTTTTTAAAATGCTGTATAATTCACAATTTTTGTAATTATTATAATTGATCACTTCGGTCTATTTTCTTTAATTTTGTTTTGCTAGTGAATGTCATCTTTTTGACATAAACAGTATAATAAATAAAATACTTATTATGGAAAATAAATAGTCTATTTAATGTGACCTGATGATAAAGAGCTTCAAATAATTTGGCCCTATGGAGTTTGTGAAATGACACGTGCACTGTAAGGCATGAAAGAGGCTGTTGAGCAGGTAGATAATTTATATATCAAGCATTTTGTTACTAGTTTGTGTTGCAGTCGTAATTTGTAAATATGAATAAACAACCTTAGTATGATCCCATGACAAAAGGAAAAGCCTTTTAAAACAAATAAAAATCATAGAAATTAGTGTCTGAAATAGAAAGTGTAAAGAACACAACAGATCCTGAAATAACCCGTCTAGGAGTGAAATCCTGACTCCACTGAAGTCAATGGCAACTCCCATCGACTTCAATGGAGACAGCATTTCACTCTAGATATTTGTTTCTTTGAAGGAAAACACTCTGAGCAAGTTTAAACTTTTAACTTGGAACATATATTATATATTAACTGGAACACCATTTTCTGTGAAATATGTATTCTAATAACATTTACCTGCCACACAGGTGTGTTGTGTGGCTTATTTCATTAGAGTTTGTAAAGTGCTTTGAGGTCTTTAGGTGAAAGGTGCTATAAAAGGGGAAAGAATGATTATTCATGCTTCATCAAGGTCTAAGAGTATTCCCATTTCTTGTCCTAAAGGAAACTGTAGAAAAATGTTCCCCTTACCTCTGGGATATTCTTCAGCTGTCTGATAAGCAGTAGGGTCCTTCTGTTTCGGCTGCCACCTGCAATGGGAAACTGGAGCAAGCTAAAGGTTAGCAACTGCTCTTCTCTTCCCAGCTCAGCTTCTGATGCCTCTTTTCCCCTCTGGGAGTTTAAATCTCCTTCAGACTAGATGAAAGGAGCCAATAGAGACACTTGGGTGTTTCCCTTCTGAGCTTTTCATAAGAAATAAAGAAGGTTTGAGAGATGGTGAAAAATTCTTCACTGTGTCTCACTCTCTCATCCTATCAGACCCTATCACTTTATGTTTAGATTTTGACAAAAAAACAGCAGATGTTTATATTTTTGCAAAAACAGGAGCAGAGATCTCAGGATTGTTGTGAAGTCCCATATATGGAGAAGCACTTTTAAAGCCTTATTTTGCTGAGGCCTGGGTGTATTCAACACAAAAAAAGGAAAAGTATAGTACACTTCAAAACCAGTTAAGATTAAATCACAAAATTGGGGCTCGAAAGCTTGTCTCTTTCAAATACAGAAGCTGATCCAATAAAGATATTACCTCATCCACTTTATCTATCACATCATTTGCAAAACTCAGTACTTAAAAGAAAGCAAATTAAAAGTTAAGGATACCACTTCTTTTAAATCACCCACATAATAAAATGATATACCTACAACAAGGCCAATCCTAAACTAGAGTAAATTGGCACAGTTCCATAGAATCTGAACCATTATTCTTATGAAGTACTAGAGCTGACTGAAATATAAAAACCTATTTTCATGAACATTTTCAGAATGTTGAAGCTCTTTTCGTTTCAGAAGATTTGAAATGGACCTTTTAAAAACAGATTTTAATAAATGATATATATAAAAAATATACAATTTTTTCCCCATAAACCTATTTTTGGTATACTAAATATTTCTATTCCCATTTCAATGTTTTCTACAATTTCTAATGTATCAAAAACAGAAATTTTTCACAGGAAAAGTCAACAATGTTGCCATTTTTTTTTGCAAAAATTTAATACCTTTTTAACAA
Source organism: Terrapene triunguis (assembly GCF_002925995.2). Lineage (NCBI taxonomy): Eukaryota > Metazoa > Chordata > Testudines > Emydidae > Terrapene > Terrapene triunguis. Next base: position 9,179,052 of record NW_020664563.1, on the reverse strand, counting down.
AAATCTAACTTTGTATCGACATAATTATTGAAAATATTATTGAAATGGTTCTCAAATGAAGCCTGCAGCCCACACGGATTTTGTCAGGGGCATAACCCAGCCTCTAAGACTTTGCCATTTTCTTCGATGGAGTTTGGCAACTGTTAGGCACTAGGGAAAACCCACAAACTAATGACAAGCTTGATAATGGCAGAGGCCTTTTGAATGTATGATACTACACCACTGAAGGAGTGGGGGTTCATAATGGGGAGCAAGAGAAAGAGGGCTCTAACACAAGCATGACAAAATTTCAGCCGTGTACATGTGGAGCCATTTTGGGGGGCCAGGGAAAGTTATACCACTTTCCTTCTAGTAGTCCAGATTGAACCCTATTGTAACCAGAGGTTGCCTTGGGTACTTTTATTTTTGAGGCTTGGAACTCTGGGTTTACTTCTTGCCTTCTTTATTCATTATCACTTGATCTTTTGCCTACAGGGAACTGATTCAGAGGAGGCAGCATGGTCCAATGGTCTAAGCATAGGACTCTGAGCCAGGAGCAGCTGCATTCTAGCCCCTTTTTGATTCTGACATACTGCGTGGCTTTGTGCAAGTCAATTAATCTTTCTCAATATCAGTTTCCCAGTCCGTGACATGGTGACAATGGCCCAGATCCTCCAGTATTGTGCAGTACTTTATGCCTCCCCACTAGGGGAGAGAGGCCCAGCACAGCTGGTCATGGCCAATTCTCCACTAGCCTAGTTTGTATGCCACTATCTTTTTCTATTGCTTGCACAGGGAGCATAGTGAGGAGAAAGGGGCCATGCCCAGGTTGTCTCTGGGCCCTGCTGATTCCCATCTACTACACAGGCTTCTTAGAACCAATGGCAGCTGGAGCAATTTAGAGTGCAGGCTGTCCCTAACTTACACTAGGGGACAACCATGGCTCAGAATGGGCTCACGATCTGACCCAATCACACTTACCTGCCTCATGGAGATGTTGAGGATTCCAGCGCTCTGGAATGCAAGGCACTATGCAAATACTAAGTATCATAGACATGTATCGATCATTCCTTCTCTCATCTGCTGGGATCTGATACAAAGTATGATGCACTTTATTACACTGAGCATATTTTTCCAAACACTCCCTATGACTGCAAGTCAAGGTGTCACATCTGAGTTGTTGGTGTAAATAACTCTCACCAACAATGGACTGCTGGGGGGGGGGGGGAACATTCTGGAAACGTTGGCTAAGGCGAATTGAATTCAAAGTCATATTTTTAAGAGATTCTGGACATTGTCTCAAACCACTTGAACATAACAGTTGATGCTAAAGGACATCCTTGAGATCCATATTAAAGAAACTATTGGCTCTCCTGGTTTAAAGGACTCCGATATGCCATATTTGTTCATTTGCTTTTTCCAAATGGTTGCTGCAACAGGAGAGCAGAAAGGACGAGAAGCCGCGGCCAGCACATCGCTCGCCCGCGCCGCTTCCCGCCACCCCCATTGGCCCGGACGGAGAACCGCGGCCAGTGGGGGCCGCGATTGGCCGAACCTGCCGTGTCAGCAGGTAAATAAACTGGCCCGGCCCGCCAGGGTGCTTACCCTGGTGAGCCGCGTGCCAAACGTTGCTGACCCCTGCTCTATATCCATGACAAACTGAATTATTCTCAAACTATTGGAGAAAATCAAACAATAATGTTCAAAGGCAGAGTCTCTCCTGTGCTGAGAGCTGCCCAGGGCAGAGGAAGGGGAGTGTGGCTATCAGAGATCCAGCTACAGTTCCCTGATTCTTTCCCCTGAGCGGCTCCAGCTCTAGCATGTGGGCTTCTCTAACTTGCACTAGCTGGCAATGGTCTCCAAGGAACCATCCCCAGCTAAGAATTGCTGGAGCACAGCAGTATGGCTCCAGACATGCCCCCTCCTGCCCTGCCTTGGCCCCGTTGCATCTTGTGAGTGGTATAAAGGGACTAGATTGGGGAGGAGAATTTGGATCTCAGGTTTGTGAGTTAACCTGCTTTTTAATAAGAAATATTTTTAAATCACTAATTTAGTAAAGTCAGAGAGCAATATACAGTACTTGGGAATTATGGAACCTTCCCCACATTGTTACACCAATACCTCAGGAACGTGTACAGGATAGCAAATATCCTGCAGGATTCCTACATGCCCTGCCAATTGTGCAATCATCATTCTGTTAGTTCAGCAGCGTTCGCAGCATGTGTGCATTAGAGTGTACACATCTGCACATTTACTGTTTCTGCACTGGATGGGTCAAATGGGACTCTAAAATGTGATGGGAGAGCAGGATTTTAAATTAGAGAGATAACAGAGTTTAGAGCTGAGTTTGTCCTCTTGGATTGCTTTATACTAGGGCTGTCAATTAATTGCAGTTAACTCACACGATTAACTCAAAAAATTAATTGCAATTAAAAAAAATTAATCACAATTAATCACACTATTAAACAATAGTATACCAATTGAAATTTATTAAATATTTTTGGATGTTTTTCTACATTTTCAAATATATCGATTGCAATTATAACACAGAATACAAAATTTACAGTGCTCACTTTATATTGTTTTTGATTACAAATAAACAAAAGATATTTGCACAAATAAACAAAATAGTATTTTTCAATTCACCTCATACAACTACTGTAGGGCAATCTCTTTATCATGAAAGTGCAACTTATATATGTAGTATTTTTTTGTTACATAACTGTACTCAAAAACAAAACAATGTAAAACTTTAGACCTACAAGTCCATTCAGTCCTACTTCTTGTTCAGCCAATCACTAAGAGAAACAAGTTTGTTTACATTTACAGGAGATAATGCTGCCCACTTCTTAATTACAATGTCATCTGAAAGTAAAAACAAGCGTTCGCATGGCACTGTTGTAGCTGGTGCCGCAAAATAATTACGTGCCAGATGTGCTTCATGCTTCGGCCATTGTTCCAGAGGACATGCTTCCATGCTGATGACGCTCGTTAAAAAAAAATGCATTAATTAAATTTGTGACTGAACTCCTTGGGGAGAATTGTATGTCTCCTGCTCT
>NW_020664563.1:9081594-9175614 GCF_002925995.2 Terrapene triunguis | reverse complement strand
TTTTTTTGCTGCTTGGGGCAGCAAAAAAGCTAGAGCCGGCCCTGTACCAATGTAAAATTTCTAAAGATAGCCACAACACTTGACCCAAGGTTTAAGAATTTGAAGTGCCTTCCAAAATCTGACAGGGATGAGGTTTTCAGAAGTCTTAAAAGAGCAACACTGATGTGGAAACTACAGAACCTGAACCACCAAAAAAAATTTTAAAAAAATCAACCTTCTGCTGGTGGTATCTGACTCAGCGTCGGTCACACTGCTTTGGATCATTATCAAGCAGAACTGGTCATCAGCACGGACGCATGTCCTCTGGAATGGTGGTTAAGCATCAAGGGATATATGCAGTAATGAGCTCCCAAAATCCTAAGAACTGGTTCCCTACCGGGTCCTTGGCAGCACTTCGGCGGCAGTGGGGCCTTCACTCGCTCCGGGTTTTCGGCGGCAGGTCCTTCACCCGGAGCGAGTGAAGGACCTGCCGCCGAAGACCCGGTAGGGAACTGTGCGGTGAGTACAAGCCCCACATGCCTGTCTGCCCCCGCCACCCACCCATCCGACCCCACCCACGTCCTGCCCCCGACTGCCCCCTTCAGAACCCGCAACCTATCAACCCCCCCTCGTCCCCTGACCACCCCCTCCCAAGAACCCCCACCCTAACTGCCCCCCAGGACCCCACCCCCTACACAACTCGCTCCATTCCCTGTCCCCTGACTGCACCAACCCCATCCACCACCACCCTGACAGACCTCCGGGACTCCCACACCTACCCAACCCACCGTTTCCTGTCCCTTGACCGCCCCTCCATAACCTCCGCCCCCTCCAACCATTCTCTACCCCTTATCCAACCCCTCCTCCCAGCCCTGGCTGGCCCCCTTACCGTGCTGCTGTGTAAGGATGCCGCGCAGCCGCTGCAGCCCCACCCCCTTACCCAGAGGTGAAAATAAGCTGGTATGCCCCCGTACGGCGTACCGGCAAGAGCCAGTGCACCGTATGGGGTGACCTGGCTTCCCCAGGGGGCAATTTAAAGGGTCTGGGGCTCCCAGCAAGGGCTGGAGCCCCAGGCCCTTTAAATTGCCACCAGAGCCCCACTGCTGGAGCCCTGGGGTAGCGGCAGCGGGGCTCTGGGGGCTATTTACAAAGTCTGGGGCTCCTGCATCTTCTACCACCCCAGCCCTTTAAATAGCTGCTGGAGCCCTGCCGCCACTACTCCAGGGCTCCGGTGGCTATTTAAAGGGCCGGGGCGGTAGAAGCAGGGGAGCCCCAGCCCTTTAAATAGCCCCCAGAGCCCTGAGGTAGCGGGGGCTGCAGGGGCTATTTAAAGGGCCGGAGCTCCAGCTGCCTTTGCCGCCCCGGTCCTTTAAATAGCTGCGGGAGCCCCGCTGCTTCCCCAGGGCTCCCGCGGCTATTTAAAGGACCGGGGCGGTAGAATCAGGGGAGCCCCGGGCCCTTTAAATAGCCCCCAGAGCCTGGGGTAGCGGGGCTCTCCAGGGGCTATTTAAAGGGCTCCAGCTGCCTCTGCTGCCCCGGTCCTTTAAATAGCCGCTGGAGCCCCACCGCTTCCCCCAGGGCTCCGGCGGCTCTGTGAGAGGGAGGGGGTGAAGCGGGGGAGGGGCCGGGGGAGCCTTGGCCTCCCCCGCTGGGAGCTCAGGCGGTCTGGATGTGGCCTGCAGACTGGAGTTTGCCCACCCACCGGCCTCTTTAGGAACCGGTTCTACACCGGCTTCTAAATTTAGCAACTGGTTCTTGCGAACCGGTGCGAACCAGCTCCAGCTCACCACTGGATATATGAATCTTTAGCTCATCTGGCATGTAAATATCTTGCAACACCAGGTACAACAGTGCCATGCAAACGCCTGTTCTCACTTTCAGGTGACATTGTAAACAAGAAGCAGGCAGCATTATCTTCTGCAAATGTAAACAAATTTGTTTGAGCGATTGGCTGAACAAGAAGTAGGACTGAGTGGACTTGTAGGCTCTAAAGTTTTACATTGTTTTATTTTTGAATGCAGGGTTTTTTTTGTACATAATTCTACATTTGTAAGTTCAACTTTCATGATAAAGAGATTGCACTACAGTACTTGTATTAAGTGAACTGACAAATACTATTTCTTTTGTTTTTTACAGTGCAAATATTCGTAATAAAAATAAATATAAAGTGAGCACTGTACACTTTGTATTCTATGTTGTAATAGAAATCAATATATTTGAAAATGTAGAAAACATCCCAAAATATTTAAATAAATGGTATTCTATGATTGTTTAAAAAAATTTTTAATCGCTTGACAGCCCTACTTTATACCTTTAATGTGGAATCAATCTCCTTATATATCCCCCTCCCCAGGATCATACTCATCATACACAGCACCTCCCACACTCACCTCTGTCCATTTTCCATCTGGACTCATTAGCTCCCCCTGCAGCTGCTCAAGGATAAAAGCAGGTCAAAGAACGAAAAACAATGCACAATTATTGATTTTTTTTTAAACAAAATCTCTTTGGCTATGTCTGTGTCCCTTTTTGCATTTGCATTTCATAAATATTCTAGCAAATGAGCTCACTGGCCAGCAGGTTTTCAGAAACAGAATTCAAGCAAATACTCGAATATCTATGAAAAGCAAATTTTTCATTCTTTCTGCAAGCACCAGAAACTTAATTTTAAGCATTCCACTCAGCCAGTCAGGGACCAGAAACACACCACATAACTTAGGTGCTCAGATGCACATAGCTTGAGTTTTTAGTATCAGATACTCACAACAAACTGCTAATAAATGAGTTACAGACCAAGAGCCTGGCGATCCTGTATTTTCAGAGCTTTGTGCTCCTCAGGTACTGGGGGATTCCCTCAGTGTAGGGGAATCTTCATTTGATGTAAGAACAGCTGTAGTGTCTCCTATACCAGACCTCAAATACTCTCTTAGGTCAGCTTTCTCACTGCTTTGTTCTGCAAGCAGTGCAAAGGGACCAGCGCCTGGGCCAGGATTTAGCCCAGAGTCTTACATCTCTGGGTTGCTGGTCCTAAGCCATCTCAGGTGAGTAGTGACTGAAAATTGCTACCATATTATGGCACTTTGGTAGCCTATGTGATGCGAGTTAGTGGTCTCAGTCCAGTGACTAGAGGACAGACGTCCACATGACAGAAACCATCCACCACAAGTAGCACTGAGGTTGGCAGGGAGACCAAGGATATAATAGGCTGTGGAGACTGAACTACCCTCTCGACTATAAAATCAGTCCCTTCAGGACATGGACAAGGTTGATGTTCTTTGGCAGTGGTCAGAGTTCATTGTGCTACTGATTCTGCTGTGCATAAAGAGACTTCAATCCCCAGGACTCAAACTGCAAGAAACTGTGCTTCCGTTGTAACACGTTAGAACCCCTCTGCCTCTGCTCAGACTGTCACATGGACAAAAGGCAGCACGTCAGGCCTGTGAAAGGAGATAATTTCAAAGGCAAGACTTTTTGGATGCTCCAGCCAGTAGATATGAATTGTTAATTTCATCAAGAGGTTGAGTTCAAAGTGAAGAGCCCGACATAAATTCCACCTGAAGTCACAACTCTGTTTACTGCAGCAAAAGTTATTTTAACGCACCTTGATTGAGATTCCACACAGTGCAAAAGGGCAGTTACTCTTTTGAGGCAATATCGTACAGGAAGAAACACACCGCACATGCAGAATTTCCCAGTCATTTTTCATTGGTGAGAGGATCATGATTGTTCTTTTGTCTGTAAACCACATGTACTTAATCAAAATTTGTAAGTTGAGGTGGTGTGAAATCTTGCCACTGTAAATTAGCTACTAAAAACCAAGAACAAGACCTATGAATAGCCAGGCACATGAAGACGCAGCTTGAGAGACAGAGAGAGATGAGAAAAAGGGACTGATAGATAAACCAAATGTGTAGTAATTATGGACATGCAGCACAGACATACTTAAATGGAAAGTGACCACGTTGTGTGGTGTATTGCTGAATCACATTGCATCATATTTTCCTGTTGGAACTCCATCCCCATCATTTTTACAAGCTCTTCCCTCCCAACATCAGATCCTTGTGGTCTGCACAAAGGCTTAGCCTGAGGTTTTGCAAAGGCTACCAGTTTAATCTAATGAGGGAGGTATTTATTCAGACTGACATCAGCACGGGGATGAAGTTCCTACACAGTGTAACCATTGAAAATGATTTGGGTTTCCCCCCTTTCTCCCCCCCACAAAAGCACTTTAAAGTGGAGTTTCACTATAAAAGGAAAGGCATATACAGCAAAAGATCCACCCCCTTTACTCCAAGAGTGGTGGCAAGAGTTCTCATCAGCCCTGCAGTGGTGGGGGGTTGCCAGCAGCCTCAGTAATGATGGACTCTGAAAGTAGTATCTTCACTCACATTGGGAAGTAGCTATAGCAAGTCTAACCCAGCTGTTCTTTGCTCCCTGTGTATAGAAGCAGCTGCAACAAGATCAGGAACTAGGGATTCCTCTCCCTTCCCCAGCACAGTGCCGACTTTCCTCCACTTTGGCCTTGTCTATATTGGAATTTGCCCCAATTCCAGATGCACAACCTTGTGTGCATCTTTATGTTCTCTACAAAGAGCCAAGGAACATCAGGCCATCCGTGTCTAAAAGCTTGTGTATGGTGTACATGGCAATACTGCTGCCCATGGGTGTGGGGAAGTCTCAGCATATGGAGGAGGTAAAGCAGGAGTGACCCCATAATGATGCAGTGGAGGTCTGAGCAGAGCATGGGGGAGCCTGGCATGCTATATAGCTAGCTAGATTAGCCAGAGGAGCCCAGCTGCTCACATAGGTCTAATGGTTAATTTTTCACAGACACCTCCGGGCCTCATCTCTTTAGTTGAGCCCATTGTGTGGGGCGTCACCGACGGGGCAGGGCCTGTTTCCCCCTTTGTTCATAACAGCACAGAGCATGGTGGCAGAGACTGACACACTCGAAGGGTGCCACTTGGGGCTGTGAACTCCAGGCTTCATGGGGAGTCAGTTCAGGATCTCCCACTCCTGGCCAGGAGCTTTCACCTCCTGTGGATTTCACTCTGTCACACAGGTCACCAGCTTCATCCTGGGGGCCTGAAATAGGAGCAGTGCCAGGAGTTGGGCTGCAGAAGGGAAATGAACAATGTGTCCTATCATCCAAACCCATGGCTCTGCCTGGTTCCACCAAACCTCTCGCTCCCCACAAACTCCCTTAAATCCCCCTCCCCCAAGCCCATCCTCCCTCCAAAGCCTCCTCCATCCCTCATCCCTAAACCTCCCTTCCTCCACCAACCCTCCCAAAGCCTTTCCTTCCCCAAACCATCCCTCCCCCAAATTCCTCTTCCTCCCCCAAATCCCCCTTCCTCCCCCAACAACCCATCCCCCCAAACTCTCCTTTGTCCCCCAAAGCCTTTCCTTCCCCAAACCATCCCTCCCCCAAACTCCTCTTCCTCCCCCAACCACCCCTCCTACAAACCCCGCCCCCCCCCCCCTCCCCCCCCCCCCCCCCCCCGCCCGCCCCGGCCCCTCCCAGCTCCCCCGCCCCCCTCCGCCCGGCGGGTGGCTGTAAGCGCATGCGCCACGCGGGGAAGATGGCGGCCTCCATGCTGGGCTGGGCGCTGCGGGCTGCTCGGCAGGTCAGGCCCGTCGGGCGGCAGCGCCCGGCTCGGGGACTCCCCGGGGCTCGCGCTGGGGCTGGTAACTTCCCTGGGCCGGGCCCCCGGTCACTGTCCCGCCACCGACTGGCCGCTGAGCCTGGGCCGCCGGCGCCCCCGAGCCCAGCCTCTGTGCCCGCCCCTGGCCCCGATCCGTGCTCCTGGGTGCCCCCTGCCCATCCCCCATTGGCCCCCTCAGTCCCTACCCAGTGCCCCCGCTCCCTGCCGCCCTCCCCAGGCAGCCTTTGTACCCTTGCCTGGTGCCCTCTCTCTGCGGCGCTGCCTAGCGGCCCATGCCCCTGCCCTGGGTCGGTCTATGTCTAATGTCCAGCTATCAGTGTAGCGCGCCGGGAGTCCCGCTGGGTTCGCCCTTAGGTGAATTGCGGATTCCTGTATTCAGGTTGGTTAATTTAGGCGGGAAGGATTGGTGGCTTGTCTGGAGAAGCATTTTACCGAGTGTGCCACTTGGCTTTAGAGAGCGGCAGTGTTGTCTAGGACAGTGGCTCTCGACCTTTCCAGACTACTGCAGGTGAAGTACCAGCAGCAGGAGAAGAGATTCAGCTGCAGAAAAAATCCTGTTTTCATGGATAGATCCCTAGTGATATTAAAAAAAAAAAAAAAAAAAAACAAACCAGGAAAAAAAAAAAAAAAAAAAAAAAAAAAAAAAAAAAACCACAAGGGAAGAGAGTTTAGCAGCTAGAACTAGAAAAGGCCCTTTAGGATATTTGATATGTGTGTCTCACTCACATGATATATCCTCTATTGAGACTTTATAGGCCATTCAACTGATATCACACTTGATCCTAGCACCAAAAAAAAAAAAAACCCTGAAAAAAACCAACTAGATGTTGTTCTGCGGGTTCTAGGAAGTGCTAACAGCCCTTTTATTTATGATGATGATTTGTATTCCAGTAATGTCTACAGGCCTTAACCAAGATCAAAGTCCCCTTGGGCTATGTGCTAGTAGGGCATTTTATTAAGACTAGGGACTGTGCAGGGATGTATGATCCTTTTAAATCTTGACAGTCTTAAAAGACTCCATTGTATGCTGTGTAAGAAACACACCTGTGCAGGGATGTATGATCCTGCAGGCCTTGTCTATGCTACAGAATTGTGTGTCTGAACATAGCTGTCAACAACCATGTTAACACTTGAAACTACATACAGTTTGCCCTGGTCTACGCTGACTGTTAAACATGACAGATTGCAGTTGTCAACAATTGTGTCCTTAGACATGATAGAATTTCATGACCTAGGCCAGGCCAACAAGAGAGCTAGCTGGTGTGATTAATCCTGTAGCTAAGCAAAATTCTCTGGATGGGTGAAGAGGGTGACTGTGCCAGTATTGTCAGGCCTGAAGACCAGAGGAGTCAGAGAAGGCAGTGATTGAATCCAAATGAGGTAGAGGCTAGAAAGAGTAAATTGGAATAAGCAATATTTGGAATTGGGTGAGTGATAAAATACTGGAAGCTGCAGATTTAACCTTTATATTTTCCCCTTTTTCAGATATTCCCCTTGCCCTGTAGAGGGCAAGTGCGGGGTTACTACGTGGACTGGAGGATGCTGCGTGATGTAAAGAGACGGAAGATGGCTTATGAATATGCAGATGAGAGGTTGCGAATCAACGCTCTCCGAAAAAACAACATCCTGCCTAAAGAGCTGCAGGTAAAGTAAAGTCCATCTGTACTTTCCTGCAGGACCATAACTCTTTAGGGAGAAGGTATGTGCACCCACATTGCTGCAGCAGCAGCAGCAGCATTCTCGGAGCATCACAAGCTACTTTGTATGAATCTAACAATGTCAGGCTTCAGATTCTGGGGGGGTCAGTCTAGAATACCTGCATCCATTTTGTTCACAAGCTCACTTCACATCATGTAGCTATCTACTTAGTATTGATATTCAGCTCCAGAGCCTTGTCCCTTTTGGGTCATTCTCAACAGGAATAAAATCTCTTGGGTGGAACTCCTTTGCCACTGCTAAAATCAGAAGTCAGAGGGTATTAGAACAGGAAATGGTTATGTCCTGCAGGGGTACAGTGAACAGCTTTATTGTTCCTATGGATGTTCCTGCAGTCTTGTTTTTCCTTCTGTAACTGTCACTAATGGATGAGTTTGAAGGCAATTTCCCTTTTAGGTATGGGAGGTTCACTATCTAGTTCAGTGGTGCAGATACTTTTCCAGTCACGCCCCCACTTACCATTAATGGAATCTGTCCCTGCCTCCCTCCTCCATTACTGCACAGCCAAGGCTTCCTCAGCTGTAGGCTGCTTATACCTTGCAGACATGCTGCACTGCTAGGGCAGGGCCAATACCTGCCCCCTCGGGTTTTCAACCTGGGGGTGGAGCCAGCACTCTGTGCAGAGGATGCCGGGAGCAGAAATTGGCACGGCACAGCACACTGACCCACAGGCTAGGTGGCCCACTGAGGGTGACTTGGGGGTGGAGGTGCTCCCTCCCTGCCCCCAAGGGGGCTGGCACAAGCTGTCTGGCATTGTCACTCAGTCCTGCACATTCCTCCATGCCCCCCCTGGGGGGGGGGGGTGTGCCCCACAGTTTTGCTCACCAGAGGTCTAGTTCCTAAAGAAACCCTGTACATCCAGGCTGATTTCTGCTCCCACACTACTTTAAAATCTTGGGGCATGATCCTGCAAAGACTTACCCATATGCTTAATCTCAAATATGTAAGTAGTCCTATTGATTTCAACACTATTGTGCACTATTAAAATTAGACTTTTACAAGTTTTTCCAGGATCAGGACCTTTAGATATAATTTCTGGATTTTTATTGTCTGGTTACCACTATCTCAACCAACCCATCTGAAAACCCTAATACAGCCAGCAGGTGTCACCAGGGCTATAGAAATTGCTAGGGGGGGATGGAAGGAGAAAGGCAAGTGCTGCTGATCTGACTCTTAAGTTAAAACATTCTGCTGGAAGTAGCTTTTTCCCCTAGCTGAGCCATCAGTTTCCTTATTTCCCAGTGCCAGTATTTACAACTGGAGATGCTAACTCAAACGAATGAGGGACTGAGAGAACAAGAAGCAAGACTTCCCCTCAGAACTCTGTCTTCAGCAGTTGTTTGTCTGGAAGCTTTACTTATATTCTAAAATAAAGCTAGCAATTTTCTTTATAGACTTACCAGGGAATAATGCACCCGAGCTGCTGCTGTGAGGGGTGATCACGGGAATAAGTTAGGATTCTGCTCTGACTGGCTTGTTAAAGGGGTGCAGAAAGGGTTGATTTGTAGTAGAGAACCTTCTGACCTCTCTGGATGAGTGAGTGCTCTAGTATTTTCTGGGTGGTTGCTCACAACTAGCATATAAACTCATTTCCTCATAGAAATTATTCAGACCAAAGGAACAATTGATACCTCATGGGGAACAGTCTCATTGTGTCCTGTTTTCAGTCTCTCTCCATTTTCTGTGGCGTTTCCTTCACAGGGATAGCTTTATTTACCCTTTTGAGTGAGATATAGCATGAATGGTACTAACTGCTATGAGCTTGGCCTTAACACGCCATATTCACCTACCAACATTAAGGTAGCATCAGCCTGCGGTGGACATTTTGTATAAAAACAAGGATTGCTGTTGGTTTATTTGCTTATGCTATTCCCCAGCTGGTGGTGGTGGTGGTGATCTTTCAGAGTCACAGCTAGCTCCTGTAGTAGTGAATGTGACTTCAGATGGGGAAATGAACTGTTCAGTATAAAATCACCTTGTCATTCTAGTGCCCCTACTAGTCTTCAGAAGTAGGGAAGAAGAGCATGGAAAACAAAATCTATGCTGTTGCTTTCCACAGCGTGATACTTGGGCTCTAAAGAAACACTTAAGCAACAGACTCCAGATACGTGCCTTTCAGAAACTGTTCCTCTTTGAGTAGCATCAGAAAGGCATCAGTTAATTCTGAGCAACTCCACTGTACAAATCAGACTTGTCTATCTGTTGTAGCTGTGATATGGAAAATATAACAACTTCTTACAGCCTCCAAAAGCTGGTGCTACAAACTCCCTATTGAAAAATGGCAGTTTACATTTAAGTTGCTAATTTAAAGGACACCATTTTCTAAAATAGTGCAAAAAAAAAAATTATCTATGACAAATTGTGGCTTGAAATGTATTTCCTTAAAGACTTGTTTCCCTCCCTACCTACCTTCACTCCCCAATGTGGTTGCACTAGCTTGCTCTTCTAGGGTTGTTTGAAAGTATTAGGCTTTGTACATAAAGCCATGAAGCATCTGGTTGGAAGATAAAACATACAGTTACACTGACTTCACAAAGGTAAGAAACAAGTAGGTCATCTGTGCAGTTTCTTGACCTTTTGAGATCACATGACCTTTTTAGCAGAAGGAAGTTTTGCAGGGGTACTGCAAGCCTCAGGGAAACAGTAATTGAATGCAACACCATTTACCTGGTCCAACATTAGATCCTGCCACTGCCTCAGTTTCCCTGTTTTGGGTTTCCCAATGTGACTATACCCAGATTCTTCTGAATCAAACACATCTTCTTGGAGTTTGGGATATAAAAACATTACAGTTCAATTGTCAACTTACTTCAAAACAAGCCTCTCCCTGACTACCAGTTTCCCAGCCCCTTGCTGGGCTCAACAGTTCTTTGTCAAAACCCAACTCCTGCTGCTTTTTTCAAGCCTCTTCTTCTTACAGCTTCCTGCCTCTCCAGGCAGGCTGTTCTAGCCAGGTCCTTCCTTCTGGCTGGAGTTGAGACATCTTCCCCAGTCTCTTCTGACACTAGGTGTCGTCCCCCCCCCCCGAATTATCCTGCTCACAGTAGGTCTCTCTCCCCCAACTGAGCAGACTCCTTTATCTGCCTGGAAGCCTCTCAGCTGGGGAGGTAGCTAACATGAAACAGGTGGGGCTGAGCCCAACTCCCTTAAAGGGCCATCTCACCCTCTAACAGAGACACTATTGACAAGTTGTAATTGTCCAACTGGACTGTTCAGTGACTTGTGTGAAATGCATGAGGACACTTTTCAGTTCCTAATGGAGCAGGGTCCTCATCCAGCAAGTAGAACCATTAAATCCCATGGGAAGTCTGAAGAGAGAGAACCTAGAAGAGCCTGGAGAGCAAACTGCCCTCTCATTAGTGGAGAGGTGATGGCTCCAGGGTAGGAAGGAGGCATATGCTGGTACCTCTGCTGTGGGTAAGGGAGCCTTCAGGCCTATCCATCACTACCTCCTTCACTAAACTGCCTTAGAAAACCTAACCCTGGGCAAAATACAGCAGAGCAACTTCAGTGTGTGTGTGTTTGTGTGTGTAATTGCCCTTCCTTTGGCTCCAGGAAATAGCTGATAAAGAGATTGCTGCCCTGCCACGTGACAGCTGCCCTGTGAGGATCCGGAATAGATGTGTCCTTACATCCCGTCCACGAGGCGTGAAGCGGCGCTGGAGGCTTAGTCGAATTGTTTTCCGCCACCTGGCTGACCACAGTCAGATGTCTGGGATACAGAGAGCTATGTGGTAAATCACCACCAGGACTTGTTTTCTCAGTCAAAAAGAGGCAGACTGGGCCCAGTTCATGCACTCCTGTAACTGAAAAAGCAAGACTGTCCTTTTGTTTAAAGTCCAGCATAAACGTACGAGAAACAAATAGGGGGAGGGGATAGGGAGGTATGCAAACAGCAGTCATTGCAGTTCTGTCACTGGGATACCACTGTGAGGGGACTATTGCAAATCTGATGGCAAAGAGATATGGGTAGGGGCGAGTAGGAATGCACCAAGCCAGGCTGTGCTAGAGGCAGTTTTATTTTGCCATGAAGAGTTGCTACCCTGTTATAAAACCAAGCTGGGATTTGTAATTAAAAGGAACTTCTAAATTAAAAACACATTACAGTACAAGACTTGTTCAGTGATTCCTGTTCACTCTTTACATTCAGTGACCTCTTTTGCACAGTTATCTGGTCAAAAGTGTCACTAAAAACAAGGAATCACACAATGTAGCAGGGAAGTATGCTGCAGTGAATATGAAGACAAGCTCCAACTACTGCGGCCAAATAGCTGAAAGTATGCCCACCCTCAGTTTAGGTATTTAGACACTATACCTGTTCAGTTTATCTATATTTTATGGGCAGTTCAGGCATGGCAGTGGACAAACATCCCATCCAGCTGAAGGGTACTGAGGTTCCTCTCCTTCGTGCACAGGGAGCCTGGTGCAGTAGTTCAAGAGTAGGCCAGGGTAGATGACCTGGATCCTAGACCTTGCTCTCCTACCGACCCCCTGAATCATGTCACTGAACTAACATCTCCGGGCATTAGTTTTTCCTTCATCTGCAAAATAGGAACAAGAGCATCATGTCCCCTGGGAGTTAGGTGAGCTAACACCAAATGCTACCTCTGCTTTGGGGCACAGGGGTGGAAGAGCAGAGAGCTGCCTCCTGCAATCAGAGCTATAATGCTGCAATGTGTACTCAACCTCCCTCTCCTGCTGCAGTAGCCTGTGGGAAAGGAATGTGGCACTGGGAGCGCTGCACTAGGGAGCTAGTCACAGACTGTGGCTTCCCTCTCTTCACACTGCAAAGGAATATCCTGCTGTAGGCAGTGTGTGCAGAGGCCGTCCTCACTGCTATGGTGAAGCAGCACAGGTATTGAATTTGGCAATAGCCTGTTACCAGATTTGCCCGTTACTTTGGGGTATGCTCATTTATTAGGGTTACTCTTCAGGGTTGGGAAGGGGTTTGTACTTCTATCAATGTAATGCTTGTGTCACTTGTGTTCTTATATGGAGCTCTACTTCTCCCTTCTACAAATTCTCTCCCAATGGAGCTATCCTGCAGGACCTAGGTTCCCCAGGGCTGGGTTCTTCCAACCCCAGAATCAGACGAACACACACACACATTAACAGAGCGTGTCTGAGAGGACCAGGTTAATCAGCACTCCCAAGCTGACCCCTTATATGTCCCTGGACTCAGTAGGCTGGTCGAGCAACATTTCCAACCTGTCACCCTCATAGGCCCTTGGACTCAGCGGGCTGGGTCGAATAGCACCTCCAAGCTGTCACCCGCATATGCCATGGGCACTGCACTGGAATGGAGTGTGCCTGAGCAGGCTGGGTCGAGCAGCACGTTCAATCTGCCACCCTTATATGCCCCTGGACTCAGCAAACTTGGTTGAGCAGCATTTCCAAGCTGCCACCCTCGTATGTCCCAGGTTCAGCATGTCCCTAGCCCCACTTCCATGTTACAGTTGTTCTGGTAGTAACCCACTTGATGAGCAGACCCCACAGGATTTTTGGGCGCTGCAGGGCTCTTTAGCTTAGGTATGAGTAGCGTTGCTGCAGGGCAAATGAGGAAGCCAACAGCTTAACCATGAAAGTTATTTATTGCCAGGTAATAACCATAGGGGAGCCAAACAAATAAAACAGTTATATTAAATCTAACTTAAATTTGATTATAAACATCAGGTTTAGAAAACTGTAACTGATCACCCAGGTCAGGGTCAGAAGGATATACCGAGAGAGCTGGGTTCTCACCACTCTGTGAATTTTGAATCAATTGGGGGTTCCAGGTGGTGGTGGTAGCTGCGTGTCCTGCTGGAGACAGGCAGAGCCCCCAGCACACACAGTCAAGAGAAGATGAAGTCCCAATGGAACTGATGCTGATTTTGGATCCAGGCATCAGAACACTTACTTGAGCATGGGTAGGGGTTTTGTAGGGAAACAACACACTAGATTTGTTTATGGTGAACTGATGGCTCAAGGGAATATACCAAAGTTGTTTTGTTCAGGCTAGATAATAGGAACTGAACATTCCTGGCTATGGGCGGTGTTCCTTGGAGGGAGCGCTCAATGCAGTTAGGGAGCGTTACTATTTTGGATCCCAATAAAGGATTTATTACTAGAATTGGTCTGATAACTACTGAGCTGGGTGTGCAGGTGTGGGTTCATTAACATCTAGAGCAGCAATCCCCCATCATGCAGTGCTTCCCTGCTTTTCTGGTCCCAGAGTTCCATGCGGTTCTTGCCTTGGAATCTCTGTTCTCCATTCTGTATGCTAACAGAGATGCCTCCCTATCCCATCTTTGATGCAAATGAGGCTAGGGGAGTTTCCTTAATCCTGGCACCCTTGTCCCGGGGTTTAGGTGCATCTCCTACTGCCTTTTCATTGCTTTTTGTAAGTCTTTCTTCTGATCGGCTTTGGTTCAAGCAAAGGCTGGGGGGGGGGGGAGGTCTTCCGTGAGTCAGACAGGTTGGGTACTGCACGCTGGTTCCCCAAGAACATAGAGCTGACAGGTAACCCCCACATTCAAGGAGATGTGCACAGGATGCCTGCCCCCTTCCTATTCTGTGATGCCTTCCCCATCCCTCACATTGCTGGGAGGAGTGTGTGTTCGATCCTACCTTTTACCCATATTCTGCCAGTTGCCAGGCCTGCAGAGGCTCCTTTTCTATAGCAGCAATGGTTGAGCAGCTTCCTGCTGCTAATACGGGAAGCTACAATGAATTCCACATTAACCAACACGGGGGCTAAGGCTTAGTTCTGTTGACGTGTAGGCTCCTAACCATTTCAAAGTAGGGTGGGAGGAAGTCAACAGTTGTACTGTATGCTAGTAGACAGCACCACCTTTTTTAAAGAAAGGGAGTCATGCTTATAGCAACTTATTAATTCATTAGTTTGGTACAGAACCTTCCTATCAATGATCAAGAACTTTACAAAGGGTAGAGAGTAGTTACGCTTCTGCCTTGTGCTAGTCCAAACACTGTTCTTGCATATTTCCTTTCTATGGCTACTAACTGCACTGCTGTTACTCAGCCGTGGCTCCTGCATTTTGGGGAGGTGGTTGGAAAAATTGGTGGATTGCCTGCTGCAGGCAGATGCTGGGTAAGCCTGTCACATTCAGCTTCTCCTAGGTGCACTTAAGCAAGTCTCTTGACTAGCAACAGGTATCTGCTCAGCATGCTTTCTACAGGATTCTTGCCATTGCCCTTTTGTAAAGAACGGCAGGTAAGAGCTACTTTTCAGCTCAGTGAGCTAGTAACTAGAGTTGAAGATGCAGATTTCACTCCTATAATGAAGCTGTCTTCAGCAATTTAGACGTCTGTCCTTTTGAGGTTTGTTTGACAGTTTCTCCTGCTTCCTGCATATAGAAAGTCGCTTGAGCTGGGTTAATACATTAAGGCTAGGAACCAAATAGCCAAAGGCAGCTAAGTGACATGTTGACTAACACACAATAGCTTAGGATTTTTCTTCTTTTTACAATGTTTGCATAATTATCAGTTTCACAGATGTTTCAGATGAGCAGAACAATAAAAAGCTTTTAGAGGGAAGAGACATACTTCCTACTCATCAGGGAAGAGGAGGAAACCACTTGACGGAAAGAAATGTTTATAAGTGTATTTTATTTAAATATTTTCTCCAACCTGAAACGGAAAACAGGTAAGTGTCTTTGCTTGGAAGAAGATTGTGTAAACAATGCACTTGTAGAACTGATCTCTGCAGCACAGCAAAAGTCCCATATGGAAGGTCCATGTCAAGGCAGCCTTTGGAGTAGTTTCAAATATCTAACGGCATATCCCTTTTGCCTTGTTTCTCTCGGCTTTCAACCCAGGCCTTGTTAATGGTTCTTTTCATTTCATCATCTCCCTCTGCATACATCTTTTTCAGAAGGTTCATCAGCCCCTCACCAGGGTCTGAGGTGTCATAGGAGGCTTTCCTGTAAGACAGGTGGATATGCATGAAACAAGCTTATCACTGTATTATCATAATGCCTAGGAGCCTCAGTCATTTGTAACAATTCTCTGCCAAACTTTAAATGCTTTAACGATTCTTATGCAAAAAATTGGTATTATGTAGAATTTTGCCTTGGGTTTTGTGAAAGGGTGTTACTAAGTTCATGGAGATGGTAACTAAATATAGCACTGGATCCAGGAAGTAACAAAAATCAGTCTCTGCTGTTACCATGAAATCAGTGCAAGAGCTTACTACTTAATCAGCCTCCTACCAAGGTGACAATCCTAAAGTATCACCCGCCTATACTAGATCACATCTGTTAAACCACCGATGGACTGGTCCCTTAAGACATGTTTCACTGAGTTTTTCACTGCTAAAGAAGCCAAAGGATAAAATGGCACCTATTTTGATTTATTTGGTACCCAATGTTACCACCTGCATATCACCACAAATATAAACCGTAAGCACATACATTGCCCTTACTGGCTAGCATAGGGAAACCTGACCCATAGCTTCTCCCCTCATCTTGCCTTTGAAACTCCTTGGCTACAGTACTAATCAGCTGAAGGGCTAACTAAAAAGCAAAGGGCTGAACCAAGCTATGTTAGACCAGCAGGGGAAGCAGGTTCCCCAGTTACAGGACTCTATGCTGAGAGCCAGTCTCCAAAAGTGGACCCCTAGAGCAGGAGTTCTCAACCTTTTTTCTTTCTGAGGCCCCCTACAACATGCTATAAAAACTCCAGTGCTCAGCGAGGGAGGGGGGAGGCTCTGGACGAGGGGGGAAGCTCGGGCATAGGTGTACAGTAACTCCTCACTTAAAGTCATCCCAGTCAACGTTGTTTCATTGTTATGTTGCTGATCAATTATGGAACATGCTCGTTTAAAGTTGTGCAATGCTCTCTTATAACGTTTCGCACCCGCCTGCTTTGTCCACTGCTTGCAGAAAGAGCAGCCTGTTGCAGCTAGCTGGTGGGGGCTTGGAACCAGGGCGGACCGGCAGCCCCCTTATCAGCTACCTGCTCCCCTAAGTTCCCTGTGCCGCAGCTGCTCAGCAGGCTATCAATTGCTGGCAGTTCAGCTGTCCCTCCCCCCACTGCCATGTGCTGCTCCTGCCCTCTGCCTTGGAGCTGCCCCCGGAGCCTCCTGCTTGCTGTGCGGGGTGGGGGGGGAGAAAGAGGGGGGCTAATGTCAGGGTGTCCCTCCCCCGCTTACCCCTTCTCCATATAGAGCAGGGGTAAGGACACAGATACTGGCCGCAGCTACTGTCTCAACTTCCTGAGAGTGGTGTCAGCGTACTTAAAGGGGCAATGCACATCTCTCTCTCTCCCACACACAGGGTGTCTCTCTCTCTCTGCCATGCTGTCTCCCCTCCCTCCATTCCTGCTACCTTGTAGAGTGTGAGGCTACATTAACAACAATGTGGTAACCCTTGAGGGCTCAGCCGAATGCTAGTTCATCATTTAGCAGTAAGGCATTCCCTGGGAAATATCCTACCCTCTGACTCCTCCACCTCAACCAAGCTTCACAATCATCATTGCTATGTACAGTATTAAATTGTTTGTTTAAAACTTTTACTGTGTGTATGTATTTTTTTTATATATATGTTTTTTGTCTGGTGAAAATTTTTCCCTGGAACCTAACCCCCCCCCCCCCCCATTTACATTATTCTTATGGGGAAACTGGATTTGCTTAACATTGTTTCACTTAAAATCGCATTTTTCAGGAACATAACTACAACGTTAAACTGTAGTTTGACTTCTATTTTGGGTGGGCAGCGGCCAGTGGGGCTGGAGCCACCTCTGCACAGGGAGGTCCGGGGAGGGATTGCCACCTTCATCCCCTGACTCACCTCAGCAGGTCACCCGCCTGTCTGGGTTGGCAGGAGAGTGGGCGCAACCAAAAATTATAACTCAAAAGTAGGGGGCTCAGCTCAAAAAGTTTGAAAACAGCTCAGGGTGCAGGGAGAGGGGTAGCTAGGGGCTGTGTGCGGGCAGGGGGATAGCTCAGGGTGCAGGGAGGGGGGTAGCTAGGGGCTGTGTACTGGGAGGGCTCCCCTGCACCAGCAGGAGACAAGGGAATGCCGCAGCTGCATGCTCCATGGCACCAGCCAGAGAGCAGCAGCTGTCCTGCACTGCCTGGCTTTGGTTTCCTGCCTCCAACCTGACCAGTGGGTGGCGAGTGGAGGGGAGTGCATGGAGCTGTCCTGGGACTGCCCTGTTCTTGCACTGTAGCAACGGGGCGGGGGGGGGGACATCTCCATGTCCCTCCAACTCTGCTAATGGGCTCAGGGCTTCTGCTCCATGGGGAGCGCCGGGGCTTGGGGCGCTAACCCTGAAGCTCCCTGCTTCAGCCCTCTAGAGGTGCTGGGGCTCTGGGTTTTAGCCACAGGGCCCCATGGTCCCCCGAAAGGGTTCGTGGACCACCTGTTGAGAACTGCTGCCCTAGAGTGTGACAGCAAGATTGTCCCAGCTGATCTACAAAGTGGCTGGGTCCTGCAACTTTAAGGGATTTATAGATTGTGACTAACACCTTGAATAGGGAGTCAGTGCAGACCTTTGTAGGGCTGGCTTAGTGGTAAAATACTGCATAGCAGGAGACATAGGTTCAATGACCAGTACCCAGTCCCTTGTACTGCATGCACCAGAAGGAAGCAACAAACTGCTAATGAATTATGAGATATGGATGCAGAAAGAAGGTAGTTTTGATCAGAATTCAAACTTTTCAGCTAGCCCAATCTCTACCCGTGAGCCCTCAGAGGATTTTCTGGCAATGCTGACAGGCTCCTATTTTATTCCTCCTTAAAAGACTGCAGGGCCAAGCTACAAAGGAGGGACATAAAGAGCCTCAGGCCATCAACAGAGATGTGGAAAACACTCCATTACCACCTGCAGGGAAAAAGCCTCTAAGAGCATTTAGTCCCAATTAGAGCAGCTCCTACTCAGGAATACAGCCTCCAAGATAGGAACATGTGGCTTGATGAACAGTTAACTTTAAGCCTCTCATTGCTGGTCTTCCCCACAGTTCTCTAAACTTCCTGTGCTGCACCATTCGCCAATATCTATTAAAACCATTTAAGGATGTACCAGGTGTATCCCACCTGAAGCATTCAAGCAGTAGAAGGTAGAAGGATTTTAGCAACTCAGTGCAAATTCCTTCCCAGTGCACTAATCTTTAGTGCCAAAGGAATCCCCAGATCAGTTGATTACTAAGATCAGGGAAACAGCTATGAAATAATTCTCAGGCTGTAAAACAGCTTAAATACTAGGCCCTTGGACCAACAATTCTCATTTTGTAGATTAGAGATGTTAAAGTCACAGTACACATCTGCTTTCTTTGGTGACTAATGCAATTTTGTTAGGGGTGGAGTGAAGGGAGGGACACTCACTCTTTCTCCTTGCTCTCTTTTTCCACCTGAGTCAGGCAATCCCATTTTTCCTCCCGTTTCTTCCTACATAATATAAGGATCATATCCGTCTTGATCTGTAAAGGGAGGCAAAGGAAAAAAAAAAATCTGACGGTAAGATGTGAATTAAGGATACTTATTGTAGGAGATACTCATTGCATCCACAATAATTAAAGTAGCAGAACAGCTTCTGGTATTATTCTATTGCTGGATGCTCATAACTTTCTCAGAGAGTTGCTGTCTGGGCTAGTTTTTTCTTATATGGGACATATTTTTAAATCAATATCAAGTATTTGGCTCTGGGGCACTAAGGGTTACTTTGTTTTGAACACTCTAATACTAACTGCTCTTAGACATGACTGTGTTCCTTTTAAAGGGAGATGGAAAATACTCTATGAATTCCAAAACACCCCCCCACTGCAGGAGCAGACTGGCCCACAATACTTGAGATCCTGAAAACATTGTGGTCTGTCTGGTCAACGGCCTTTTTACCTGGTCAGAGGGACTAGAGACCAATCAATGTTAAAGATCCTATGCCTAGTTTCTTTCTGTGGTGGTTCATAAATATTACACCCCAGTGGAAAACTGGGGGAAAGGATTAGTATGAGCTTTTCTAAGGACTGTCTCAGAATCAATGATCAGATACAAACTTTTTGATCCCTGAAACTCAGGCACACCACCCACCTAACCTCTAGCATTACTTAGCACCACCTGGAATTAGAAGAAGTTATCTGCTGTGGTCTGTGCTAATAGCACAGCATCCCAGCTTATGACTCCAGCCAGTCCACCTCTGCACTTTTTACTCAAACACAAGGACTCAGCTTATATTTTCAAGAGTCTGTGGATTTTGGCTTAAGGACTCAAAAAAAACCTACAGAGGCACACAATGCACCTCAGTCTAGACTCTCAACAGCCTCTGCTTTTCCACTTCAGACCCACAACCCACTTCTAATCTGATCTGCAACTCCCTCTGCTATTCCAGTATTTTGTGATGAGGATAAATGGCCTAAGAGTCCAGTAACGATAACATTTAAATCAGGGGTAACTCTATTTGAACCCATATCTCCAGGGATAAAAACCTAGTCTGAAGACATCACCAAGCCTCAGTGCAGCACCCCAGTGAATTACAAGCAAGATCCTGTGTACTCAGCTGTAACTTTGACCTAAATTCTGTAATCAGACCCCTGCATTCTGCTTCAGATCAATAAAAACCTCACTGTTTTTTAATTCAATATAATATGAAAAATGAATATCTCTAGAGTATCCCCTCATTATTTAAGCTGATGTTAAATTCAATTTATTTTACACTGCCCTACAGAATTGTGGACCACAACCCACATTTTTAAGTTATATATGTCTAGGAGTGTTCTCAACCTGCGGGCCGCTTGGGGCCCAATCAGCACAGATCTGCGACCATGTGACATCCTTAGGGCCATAGAGGTAGTATTGGATACGGCCCACAATGGTAAATAGATTGAGAATCTATAGGTTTAGGCTGACCAGGTGTCCTGATTTTAAAGGGACAGTCTCGATATTTGGGGGGTTGTCTTATATGGGTGTCTATTACCTCCCAGCCCCTGTCCCGATTTTTCACACTTGCTATCTGGTCACCCTATATATGTCATTGAGGGAAGCTGTAAATGTTGGCAGTTGAGTATGGGGCATATGTGGCTTTTGGCACATAGGAATGGGAGGTAATTTGGGTTTACAGATAGGCACATTAGCTGGAAGTTAACTATTCCAGCGTTGATTATCTTAATGACATTTTCGATCATTCAACTTCAAAGCCAACATCCCACTGAGATAAATGGGATAGCTCAGCTCTTGTTTCAGGCTGTGTACAGATTCAGGCATCTATTTACTTTCTGGGCTTGTCTACCTAAATATTTTGTTTGTGGCAAGGAAAGCTGGGGCGTGAATCCACTCCGCACTAACCTGCAGCGCACTAGGTGTCCATTTGGACCCTGCTGCGTCACATTAAGAGTTTGTTCAGGAGATATCAAAGCACACTAAACAAACTCTTAGTGCACCTCAGCAGGGTCCATATGGACAGGTAGTGCATAGCAAGCGAGCATGGGGTAAATTCACACTCTGGCTTGCCACGAACTAGACAAGCCCTTTGTGTAAACAAGCCCTCTCTTCATGTTTGGAAAAATTTTCTTTGCAACCATAAGGGCTAGATACGGGGATATTTAGGAGCCTAAAGATGCAGAGACACTTAATAGGATTTTCAAAAGCACCTAAGCAGGTTGGGTGCTTAACTTCTATTGATTTCAGTGGAAGTTAGGGCCCAGACCGTCAAAGGTGTTTAGGCGCTTTTGAAAATCTCACTAAGCATCTGTCTGCATCTTTAGGAACCTCTATACCTATGAAAATCAGTCCCTTGATGTTTTAAAATAAAAGCATGGATTCTGGCACACAATTCTGCAGCAAGGAGTTGATTTTGCAGCCACAGAATACGTGAAAGTCATCATTACAATTTCCCTTTAGAGGCTGAAGAGAGCAAGAGAGAAGGTTTGAGGTTAGAACAATCCTATAAGGCTAAATTGGAGGATTCTACTGAATCGGGCTAAGATGACTCAGATGGTGAGGGGGTCTATATAAGTACCTACAAAGATAAGATACACAGACCTTCCTTGAGCTGCCTTCCACAGAGATGGGTTTCAGAAGGTTATTGAATGTCATGGAGTAATTCTTCCCATTCAGATTCTTCACTAGCAGATCAAATGACCTAGAATGGAGAAAGAAAGGAGGTGTGTAACGAATGCACACACTTTACTTCCCTATCATATACGATATGCAAACTGACCCTTAACAAGAGAGGGATACAGTCCCACTCCTTGGGAAACTGGACCCACGAACTTTTGTTGTTTGTCCAGGACTTTCTAATTCCCTACTTGTTGCAATATTGGAAGATTCCTTGAAAGGGCTATTGTCTAAAGGTTACAAGGAACTACAAGTCAGAAGTCCTGCTCAGATTTCTTTTTATGGCTCTACCACAGACTTGCTGTGGGACCTTGGGCAAATCACTTAACTTCTCAGTGTTTCAGTTTTGTCACTCATAAAATGGGGCTAATGACACATCCCTTACAACAGTGTTTTATGGCTTAATTAGCATTAGTAAAATGCTTTGAGATCCTCTGAATACAGCTACATATGCATGTGCCAAAGTATTGATCCTCTGAATACTGAATTGATCCTCTGGTTGCGCAGAGGGGACTGAGGGATGGTGAAGAAAATTGGCAGTATGTGACCTCCAGAAGAAGAAAGAGGAGCGTCCATGTACCAGCAATGGAGATACAGGTGAGTAACCGTTTTCATGTTCTCTCCACAGTTACTAATGCGGAGAGTGGA
This sequence comes from Terrapene triunguis, assembly GCF_002925995.2. Lineage (NCBI taxonomy): Eukaryota > Metazoa > Chordata > Testudines > Emydidae > Terrapene > Terrapene triunguis. The sequence continues at coordinate 9,153,557 of NW_020664563.1, read as the reverse complement.
GTAGATGATACATCTGAGAGAAGGGAGCAGAAGGAGACTCCACCGATTGGAAGGCATGAGATGCACTGTCCTGGGAATGGGGGTTCCACGACCACCGCTCCCAAGAGAAGGAGGAGGGTGGTAGTGCTCGGGGACTCCCTCCTCAGGGGGACTGAGTCATCTATCTGCCGCCACGACCGAGAAAACCGAGAGGTCTGCTGCTTGCCAGGAGCTAGGATTCACGATGTGACGGAGAGACTGCCGAGACTCATCAAGCCCTCGGATCGCTACCCCTTCCTGCTTCTCCACCTGGGCACCAATGATACTGCCAAGAATGACCTTGAGCGGATCACTGCAGACTACGTGGCTCTGTGAAGAAGGATAAAGGAGTATGAGGCGCAAGTGGTGTTCTCGTCCATCCTCCCTGTGCAGGGAAAAGGCCTGGGCAGAGAACATCGAATTGTGGAAGTCAACGAATGGCTACGCAGGTGGTGTCGGAGAGAAGGCTTTGGATTCTTTGACCATGGGATGGTGTTCCAAGAAGGAGGAGTGCTAGGCAGAGACGGGCTCCACCTAACGAAGAGAGGGAAGAACATCTTCGCAAGCAGGCTGGCTAACCTAGTGAGGAGGGCTTTAAACTAGGTTCACCGGGGGAAGGAGACCAAAGCCCTGAGGTAAGTGGGGAAATGGGATACTGGGAGGAAGCACGAGCAGGAGAGTGCAAGAGGGGAGGACTCCTGTCTCAGACTGAGAAAGCGGGACAATCAGCGAGTTATCTTAAGTGCCTATACACAAATGCAAGAAGCCTGGGAAACAAGCAGGGAGAACTGGAAGTCCTGGCACAGTCAGGGAACTATGATGCGATTGGAATAACAGAGACTTGGTGGGATAACTCACATGACTGGAGTACTGTCATGGATGGATATAAACTGTTCAGGAAGGACAGGCAGGGCAGAAAAGGTGGAGGAGTTGCATTGTATGTAAGAGAGGAGTATGACTGCTCAGAGCTCCGGTATGAAACTGCAGAAAAACCTGAGAGTCTCTGGATTAAGTTTAGAGGTGTGAGTAACAAGGGTGATGTCGTGGTGGGAGTCTGCTATAGACCACCAGACCAGGGGGATGAGGTGGACTAGGCTTTCTTCCGGCAACTAGCAGAAGTTACTAGATCGCAGGCTCTGGTTCTCATGGGAGACTTTAATCACCCTGATATCTGCTGGGAGAGCAATACAGCGGTGCACAGACAATCCAGGAAGTTTTTGGAAAGTGTAGGGGACAATTTCCTGGTGCAAGTGCTGGAGGAACCAAGTAGGGGCAGAGCTTTTCTTGACCTGCTGCTCACAAACAGGGAAGAATTAGTAGGGGAAGCAAAAGTGGATGGGAACCTGGGAGGCAGTGACCATGAGATGGTCGAGTTCAGGATCCTGACACAAGGAAGAAAGGAGAGCAGCAGAATACGGACCCTGGACTTCAGAAAAGCAGACTTTGACTCCCTCAGGGAACTGATGGGCAGGATCCCCTGGGAGAATAACATGAAGGGCAAAGGGGTCCAGGAGAACTGGCTGTATTTTAAAGAATCCTTATTGCGGTTGCAGGAACAAACCATTCCGATGTGTAGAAAGAATAGTAAATATGGCAGGCGACCAGCTTGGCTTAATAGTGAAATCCTTGCTGATCTTAAACGCAAAAAAGAAGCTTACAAGAAGTGGGAGATTGGACAAATGACCAGGGAGGAGTATAAAAATATTGCTCAGGCATGCAAGAGTAAAATCAGGAAGGCCAAATCGCACTTGGAGTTGCAGCTAGCAAGAGATGTTAAGAGTAACAAGAAGGGTTTCTTCAGGTATGTTAACAACAAGACGAAAGTCAAGGAAAGTGTGGGCCCCTTACTGAATGAGGGAGGCAACCTAGTGACAGAGGATGTGGAAAAAGCTAATGTACTCAATGCTTTTTTTGCCTCTGTCTTCACAAACAAGGTCAGCTCCCAGACTGCTGGACTGGGCAGCACACTACGGGGAGGAGGTGACCAGCCCTCCGTGGAGAAAGAAGTGGTTCGGGACTATTTAGAAAAACTGGATGAGCACAAATCCATGGGGCCGGATGCGCTGCATCCGAGGGTGCTAAAGGAATTGGCGGATGTGATTGCGGAGCCATTGGCCATCATCTTTAAAAACTCATGGCGATCAGGGGAGGTCCCGGATGACTGGAAAAAGGCTAATGTAGTGCCCATCTTTAAAAAAGGGAAGAAGGAGGATCCGGGGAACTACAGGCCAGTCAGCCTCACCTCAGTCCCTGGAAAAATCATGGAGCAGGTCCTCAAGGAATCAATTCTGAAGCACTTAGAGGAGAGGAAAGTGATCAGGAACAGTCAGCATGGATTCACCAAGGGCAAGTCATGCCTGACTAACCTAATTGCCTTCTATGATGAGATAACTGGCTCTGTGGATGAGGGGAAAGCAGTGGATATGTTATTCCTTGACTTTAGCAAAGCTTTTGATACGGTCTCCCACAGTATTCTTGCCAGCAAGTTAAAGTAGTATGGGCTGGATGAATGGACTAGAAGGTGGATAAAAAGCGGGCTAGAGTGTCGGGCTCAACGGGTAGTGATCAACAGCTCCATGTCTAGTTGGCAGCCGGTTTCAAGCGGAGTGCCCCAAGGGTCGGTCCTGGGGCCGGTTTTGTTCAATATCTTCATTAATGATCTGGAGGATGGCGTGGACTGCACTCTCAGCAAGTCTGCAGATGACACTAAACTGGAAGAGTGGTAGATACGCTGAAGGGTAGGGATAGGATACAGAGGGACCTAGACAAATTAGAGGATTGGGCCAAAAGAAACCTGATGAGGTTCAACAAGGACAAGTGCAGAGTCCTGCACTTAGGACGGAAGAATCCCATGCACTGCTACAGACTAGGGACCGAGTGGCTAGGTAGCAGTTCTGCAGAAAAGGACCTAGGGGTTACAGTGGATGAGAAGCTGGATATGAGTCAAAAGTGTGCCCTTGTTGCCAAGAAGGCTAACGGCATTTTGGGCTGTATAAGTAGGGGCATTGCCAGCAGATCGAGGGATGTGATTGTTCCCCTCTATTTGACATTGGTGAGGCCTCACCTGGAGTACTGTGTCCAGTTTTTTGCCCCGCACTATAAGAAGGATGTGGAAAAATTGGAAAGAGTCCAGCGGAGGGCAACAAAAATGACTAGGGGGCTGGAGCACATGAGTTATGAGGAGAGGCTGAGGGAACTGGGATTGTTTAGTCTGCAGAAGAGAAGAATGAGGGGGGATTTGATAGCTGCTTTCACCTACCTAAAAGGGGGTTCCGGAGAGGATGGATCTAGACCGTTCTCAGTGGTGACAGATGAAAGAACAAGGAGCAATGGTCTCAAGTTGCAGTGGGGGAGGTCTAGGTTGGATATTAGGAAAAACTTTTTCACTAGAAGGGTGGTGAAGCACTGGAATGGGTTACCTAGGGAGGTGGTGGAATCTCCTTCCTTAGAGGTTTTTAAGGTCAGGCTTAACAAAGCCCTGGCTGGGATGATTTAGTTGGGATTAGGTCCTGCTTTGAGCAGGGGGTTGGAAGGGACCTCAGGAGGTCATCTAGTCCAACCCTGATATCCTATGATTCTATGATTGATGGACAATTTAAGATTTTAACCCAGAAGGGGACTCAATACAACAGGCCTCTGAATCTCAGGTACAGCTCTTCCAATATGCTCTTCCTGGTACAGCATAGCAACAGTCTGGACTCACCTCTCTGTAAAGTGGACCTGCACATTCTCAGCTGGAAGCTGCTGCACTCCATTTAAAGTGATGTAAATCTTCACAAACTTATCCGACTGATCCCAACCTGAAAGAGAGAAAATCAGATAGGTTTCTTCCAGCCTTCCTCTGCCTGCTCATGAGTGGTGTTCCTCTGAAACAACCATAGCTACCCAAAAAGAGAGCATGCCTTCCACTATAGGCCATACAATACTGAAACTGCCTTCAGAGGGCAGAGGGAAGCCATTAGCTGCTCAAAGAAGGGTGGAATGGAAGAGGGGAGGCCAGGCATGCCCTTTGGGGCTCTGCTCCCCTGGTCCCCATAGTGCATCAAAGAGCAACTCTACCACAGCAGGGAGAAGCAAGGCACCTCTGCCTGACAGCGGAAAGGGGTGGGCAGGATCAGAGCTGAGTGACAGGTTTGGCTGCATCTCTCCTGGCCTCCTCCTTTGATGCCCACTTTCACCCAGTAGTCTATTCAATTGGGGCAGGGTACTGGACTGTGGGCACTATCTCCACAGATCAGCATGTTGGACACTCCCTGCACCTTTTGCTTGGATTGAAACTGAAGAGCACCTGCTCTTTCCCTCATATCTGCCAAGTATTGGGAGGGGTTAGGGGTGTGCAGGACAGGGACCAGTAATCCCCTCCCCATTAATGCTGGAAGATTTGGGACTGCTTAAACCTGCCACCCTCCCCACCCACTGCAATTAAACCTGAAGAGGCTCTCAATGCCCCACAGTGGCAGCTACTGGGCTACCTAGCCTGCCGGATTTCCTGCTGGTGCCAGGAAAGGGGCTCCTCCTCAGATAAAGCAGGGATGGAGGCTTATTTTTGCTTTGGAGCCAAAGCTCTTGGGATCCCTTAACCCCTCTCACCTTTAAAACACAATGCCCATGTTGGACAATTATCATCCCTGTAATTTAAACACACACACACACACACACACACACACACACACACACACACACACACAAGGTGAGTACAAGTGACAAACTGAGTTAACCAGTTAACCACCAGCTGGCACTAATGCTCTGTCCCATTTACATCATTGATCTTAGTGTGATGTTATATGATTAAAATATGACCATGTGAATCATTGTTGCTACCACTGTTATATAATTGCAACAAATCTTGTACAAAGTATGTCATGTAAGGGGTCTATGGAAAAGTTATGATTTGCTTAATATGATTATCCTATTTGTATGCATGCATCATTTTTATATCTAAAGTTATGAATATTGGCTCTATACCTGTATTTCAAATGTGTTTGCTTCTGGGTACTACCCATAAGGTATTTAGCCAGCACATTGTGAAGGGACTATTCAAGTTGAATGGCCCATCAAGGAACACTTAACTCACAATGGACCATGGAAGAAGCCTATCCACACCTAGGGTTGCCAACTTTCTTATTGCAGAAAACAGAAAATTCTTGTCCTGCCCCCCTGCCCCGCCCTTGCTCACTCCCTCCCCTTCTCTCCCCCCCCTTGCTCATTTTCACCAGGCTAGGGCAGGGGTTGGGTTTTGGGAGGGGATACAGGCTCTGGGCTGGGAGTGTGGGCCAGAAATGAGGGGTTCAGAGTATGAGAGGGGGCTCTGGGCTGGGGCAGAGGGTTGGGGTGCAGGCTCTGGGAGGGAGTTTGGGTGCTAGAAGCGGCTCAGGGCTGGGGCAGGGGGCTCTGGGAGCTCCAATGGGAGCTGCGGAGCCAGCGCTCAGGGCAGTGCCTGTGCCAAGGAGTCGGAGGGACATGCCAGCAGTTTCCAGGAGCTGCACGGCGCTGGCCGCTGCAGCCAACTGGACTTTTAGTGGCCCTGTCAGCTGTGCTGACCGGAGTTGCCAGGTCCCATTTTGACCAGGCGTTCTGGTTGAAAACCAGATGCCTTGCAACCCTATCCTCACCTGATGGACTTTCATATGAACGTTCTAACTAGAGTATGGGTAATGGCCTCTGCTGTAACTCAGCAAAGCATGCAAGGGCATGTGACTAAATCATGACCCTAAATTTCATCTTGTTACCTGTATTTTTCCACAAACTGTGCAGAGGGCTTTGTTTGAAACAATGGCTTTTCCTCCACATGGCAGAAACTACCAAAGGCCCTGGAAACATCTCCATTTTGCCTCTTTCCTGCTCTGATCTCTGGACTATGGACTTATACTAATGGGATCATTCTAACCAAGGGACTGAGGACCTTCCAATGATTTGGGAGCAACCAGAGACTTAACCAGTTAGCAGTTTATGCCATCACTGCTTCAAGCCTTATCCAAGAACTCTTTGCAACACTGAAAGCTCACTATCTCTACTATGACACTGATCTCAGAACTGTACTCATGTCTGTATGTATAATGATCTTTTAACCAATACTCTCTTTTCTTTTTCAATAAATTTTAGTTTAGTTAATAAGAATTGGCTGTAAGCATGTATTTGGGTAAGATCTGAAATATTCATTAACCTGAGAGGTAATGTGTCCAATCCTTTGGGATTGGTAGAACTTTCATATTTGACTTGGCAGTCTGGGTGAAAGCCCAAGGCTGGGTTGCTTTAAGGGAACTGTGTTTTGGCTTCTAGGTAACCAGTAAGGTATTATAGAAGCTGTTTTGTGGCTAGCTTGGTGGATCCAAGTATTGGAATGACCACCAGCTTTGGGGATTGTCTGCCCCATTCTGCAGTTTGCCCTAATTAAGTAACCTCAGTGTGGCTCCCCTGAGACTCCGGTCACACACAGCTCTGCAGGAAGTGGGGGGTGGAAGAGCAATCCTACCATAACTGTTGATTTTCACTGTGTATCCCCCAGCTGGTGGTTTCTCTTCCTCTGTAGTGTCTTCTTTTAGCTTGGGTGGTGGCTGGTTCTTGATTTCCATCTCTAGCTTGTACTTTTCTGCCATCAAGACATCATGAGTTCTTTTTCTTGTGGCTTTTTTCAGGAGCTCTTTCACCTCTTCCAAATCTTTCTCTAGCTGGGTTTAAGAACAGAAGATCATATATGTAAATTAAACACATGCCTCTTTATCTGAGGTTTACTGCTGAGCCCATTCACTCATCTCAGCCACAGAAACTGGAGATGGACTATATGACTGAACAGGTCTTGTCCATCCCAACCCCACACCCTGGGGCCAATGTAGGACTGCTACATTGTGCTTTGTGCTATAGTGCTTTGCCCAGTCTAATATTAAATATTGCAAAGCAACAAGAATATTGCCACTTCCCTATTCAACAGTCTGCACATTTCTCCCAACGTTTAGCTTGCATTTTCCTCTCTAAAAACTCCAGATGTTTTAAGTTGTTTTTACTCATTGAGGCAGAGACTTTTTCTTCTGTGTTTGTACTAGCATAACGGGATCCTGGTCCAGGACTTGGACTCCTAGGTGCTATGATACAAATAATAAATAAGAAGAAAATATGAGCTCCCACACTGGATCAGACCAATGGTTCATCAAGCCTAATATCCGGTCTCTGACAGTGGCCAATACCAGAGTGTACAGGATAGGGCAATTTGGAGAGACCCACCCATGTCTTCTCGTTTAGGGTCCCCCCCCCCCCCCCCCAAGCATGGGATTACATCCCTGACCATCTTGTAATAGATGGAGCTATCCTCCATGAACTTATCTAATTATTTTTTTAACCCAGTTATACTGTTGGCCATCACAAAATCCATGGCAACCAGTTCCACAGGTTGTTTGTTACATGAAGAAGTATTTCCTCTTGTTTGTATTAAACAGGCTGCCTATTAATTTCATTGGGTGATCCCTGGTTTTTGTATTGGGTGAAAGAGTAAATAATACTCCTCTATTCACTTTTCCACATCATTCATGATTTTATAGATCTCTATCATATCCCCGCTTAATCATCTCTTTTTTAAGCTGAAGAGCCCTAATCCTCTTAGTCTGTCATTGTATGGAAGATGTTCCATATCCTTGATCATTTTTGTTGTCCTTCTCCCGTTCTGAACTGGACACAGTATTCAAGATATGAGTGCACCATGGGTTTATATAGTGGTTTATATAGTGGCATAATGATATTTTCTATCAGTTAATAGTTCCTGACATCCTGTTAGCATTTTTAACCGCTGCTGGGCATTGAGCTGAAGTTTTCAGAGAAATATCCACAATGACTCCAAGATCTCTTTCTTGAGTAGTAACAGCCAATTTAGACCCCATAATTTTGTATGTACAGTTCATCTGCCATTTTGTTGCCTAGTCACTCAGTTTTGTGAGATTCCCCTGTAATCAGGGCCAGCTCCAGGGTTTTGGCCGCCCCAAGCAGCCCAAAAAAACCCCCCAAAAAATCGCGATCTGTGGCAGCAATTCGGTGGAAGGTCCTTCGCTCCGAGCGGGAGTGAGGGACCGTCTGCTGAATTGCCGTCGAATAGCTGGACCTGCCACCCCTCTCCGGAGCGGCCGCCCCAAGCACCTGCTTGCCAGGCTGGTGCCTGGAGCCGGCCCTGCCTATAATTCTTTGCAATCAGCTTTGGACTTTACTATCTTGAATAATTTTGTATCATTTGCAAACTTTGCCATTTCATTGTTCACTCCATTTTCCATATCATTAACGAATATGTTGAACAGCACAGGTTCCAGAACAGATCTTTAGGGGACCATGCTGTTAATCTCTCTTCATTATGAAAAGTGACCGTTTATTAGTATGCTTTGTTTCCTGTCTTTTAACCAGTTACTGATCAATGAGGGGACCTCTTATTCCATGACTACTTACTTTACTTAAGTCTTTGGTGAGGGACCTTGTCAAAGGCTTTCTGAAAATCCCAGTATATTGATTAATCACCCTTGTCCACACACGCTTTCTTGACACCCTCAAAGAATTCTAATAGACTGATGAAGTCATGACTTCCTTTTACAAAAGCCATGTTGACTCTTGCCCAACAAATCGCATTCATCTATGTGACTGATAATTCTGTTCTTTAGTGTCTACCAATTTGCCCAGTACTGAAGTTAGGCTGACTGGCCTGTAATTGCCAGGATCACCTCTGGAGCCTTTTTTAAAAATTGGAGTTACATTAGCTACCTTCCAGTCATGTGGTACAGAGGCTTGTGTGAATGGTAGGTTACAGATGACTGTTAGTAGTTCTGCAATTTCATATTTGATCTCCTTCAGAACTCTCGGGAGAATACCACCCGGTCCTGGTGACTTGTTACTGCTGAATTTATCAATTTGTTCTAAAACCTTTTCCATTGGCACATCAATGTGGGACACTACTCCACATTTGTCACCCAAAAAGAATAGCTTTGATGTGGGTATCTCCCCCACATCCTCTGCAGTGAAGACCCATGCAAATAATGACTTTAGCACCTTTGTCATTTCGTGTCCCCACTGCCTATTTGGCAGGCTTCCTTCCTCCGACGTGCATAAAAAAATTCTTACTGTTAGTTTTTGTGTCTTTAACAAGTTGCTTTTCAAACTCTTTCTTGGCCTCCCTTATTATATTTAACCTGCCAGAGTTTGTGCTCCTTCCTATTATCCTCAGTAGGTTTTGACTTCCAAATTTTAAAGGATGCCTTTTTGGTGGCAATTCTTTTGGTCCTTTTATTGTTTTCTCTGATTTGGGGTATACATTTAGGATGAGCGTCTTTTATGGTGTTTTTAAAAATAGTCCCCTTGCTGCTTGCAGGCATTTATCTCTTGTGACAGCACCTTTTAATTTCCATCTAACAAGAGTTCTCATTTTTGTGTAGTTTCCCTTTTAGAAGTTAAACGTTACTATGGTGGTAGTTTTGGTATTACCCCCCCCTCCCCCAAACAAGGATGTTAAATGTAATTACATTATGGTCACTATTACCAACTGCTTTAACTATAATTACCTCTTGGACCAGATCCTGTGCTTCACTTAGGACTAAATCTAGAATTGTCTCTCTCCCTGTGGGTTCCAGGAGTAGCTGCTCCTCTAGGCAGTCATTTATGGTGCCTAGAAATGTTATCTCTGCATCACTCCCTGAAATGATATTTACCCAGTCAAATGAGGATAGCTGAAATCACCCACTGTTATTGAGCTTTCTGCTTGTGTAGCATCTTCAACCTTCCTTAGCATTTCACAGTCACCATCCTGGTCAGGTGGTCAGTAGTATAGTCCTACTAACCATGGAATTTCTATCCAGAGAGATTCTTGTGGCACAGTTTGTTTCATTTAAGATTTTTACCTTATTTAACTACTTAATTTATTAAAGAAAAAAAATGAATACACACAGAGAGATGATAGTGATATCCCCATGATAAATTTCAGAAACATACGGTAACTATTTATCCTGCATTTCTGGCCATCTCACCTGCACTCTGCCCACTAAATGTTTCTTAGGACACTTTCATTTAACCACCTGAGCACTTTCAAACAGCAGCCTTAAAAATCAACCTACTGGAGAAGTCTTTCCTCAGTTCTAACCACTTCTCAGATGTTAAATTCCCCTGCAAAAGTTACACTACTTTAAGATACAAGACAGACAGACAGTATTCAGTCTTGGACCAGCAACATAGTAGTCCAATACCATACAACCTTTCCAAGGTAGAAACTGGAACTTTGTGCCAATAGAAGGGGGAAAACTGACAGCTTTTTCCAGTTGGACACACAGCAACTGTTCTATTACTGGTAGGTTCTGAAGGATCAGATCTTAAAATGCAGACAAGTAGTTTTTCTCCATGACAACTAAGATTGCAACTAATCACCCCAAAGCATATTCCAAAATTTTAGCTTCCACTTAAAGCTAAAGACAATAGAAATCAATATACCCATCCAATATATGGGACATTTGCCCGAGGACCATCAATTAAGCTGAAATACACATTCCCTTGGAAAGGAGTCTTCCAGCTACTCAAAGCAGTGACTCCTACCTCTTTTGGTCGAGCTAAGGAGAGAGAGACAAGAATAACTCATGTCCTGTTCAAAGTGCTCTATCATCTCCTCCTATCTGTTAATCAAGAACCATTGATGAGTATAGAAACTATATAGGAGGTAAGCTGACTATAAATAACTTGTTAGTCGACCCCAGTACAAACCAAAGATCAATTGTGACAAACTGCCTGTTATGCCAAGAAATCCAAACCAACTAGCCTTCACCCCAAATTAAAAGTTGTATATTTGTCTGCTTTATGACTCAAAGGCACTCACTCTCTGTATGATGTTTCTTTTCCTAGCGTAAGCCCTGAAAGATGTGAAATGAAAGGTATTAAATATAATCAAAGAATGTATGGACTGTGTCCACTAAATTTAGAGAAACCGTGATGGGGTGTGTACCCCTTACAGGCTTTGAAAGAGTTAACGTGGGCCTGAGAAGTCAACTTATATACCAGCCTCCACCTGGAGAGTGGGCTAGGCTTAACTGAGGATGAAGCCCAGCTGGGGAGGAGCAATTATAAAGGCAGGAAGTTGAGAGCAGAAAGGAGTTGTTTGTATAAAGTGAAGAACTCTGGGAGTATAGAGGTTATGAGGGGAAAGCCGAGAGAGCATGTGCCCTGGAATCCTTTCCTATGTGGGGAAGTCGGACAAGAGGCCAGGAGAGGGACTAACTAGCAGGCTCTGGGAGTGCAGCAGACTCCAGTGGTAAGCTCTGATAAAAGGACAGGATTTGGACTACCAGGGGAGAGCCCAGGAAGGTACTCAGTTGAGGAACAGAGCAGCAGGGATGAGAGGTCAAACCCAAAGAGGGCAGAAAGTGGTTTTAATTTGTATATTTTTTAATATGGGATTTTTTATGGGGATTCTAAGGGAGAGACCCCTGAGAAAGAGAGAAACAGTGGAAAGCCCAGAGAGAAGAGTGTGAAAACCATGGGACCCAGAGTGGGGTAGATGATCCTTTTGTGAGGGCATTAGACTGTTTTCTGTTGGACTTTGTTTCCCTGGAAGGAGTGGACTAAATCATGACCTGGCTGGAGGACCAAGTCACAGAAAGAGACTGACCATTACAGCAGCTGTCAGCAGAGGGTGCCAGATGTGGAAAGAGACGTAACACCATGCACTCCAGCAGTGAGTGACAGAAATTATATGGAATTTTGTTTCTCTAAGTGATAGTGACACTATAGAAGGGGTATGAATTGTATGGCACAAGAAGAAAAAAAATACTGAAATATAAGCACCTGTATATAGCCTTGAAATATTAAAATACATTGCTTAAAGGGGAAATTCCAAACAGTCTGGATAATACAGAAAATTACTGAAATATAGAACTTGAAATGAATGAAAAAAGCCTCCATTAAGGGTATGTCTACACTACCGCGGTAGTTCGACGGCTGGCAATCGAACTTCCGGGTTCGATTTATCGCGTCTGGTCTGGACGCGATAATTCGAACCAGGAAGTGCTCGCCGTCGACTGCGGTACTCCACCTCAGCGAGAGGAGTACCGCGGAGTCGACGGGGGAGCCTGCCTGCCGCGTGTGGACCGCGGTAAATTCGAACTAAGGTATGTCGACTTCAGCTACGTTATTCACGTAGCTGAAGTTGCGTACCTTAGATCGAATTGGGGTGTTAGTGTAGACCAGGCCTAAGAAAAGTAAAGTATCAAAGAAATGTTATACACTGATGCCATCTACTGGATATCAATGGCAACAGCAGAGAAACTGAAATACAAGAGTCTATCTGGCAAATGGACAACAAAAATAAGAATTGCATGTGCATAAGCCCTGCCCGGCCTCCAATGAACCCTGAAACAGCATATATAGACTGAGGTCACCATGTGGGACCCCACAGTTTTGCTGAATTCACAAAAGAAGCTGCAAAATTCAGAAGCGCTACTGACGCTTGGACTAACCCCATGAAGAGACTCCCCTATCCCAGTTAACAAAACTGAGAAGTGGTGAGACTCACTCCAGAGATAGTTTTGCTTTGTTTTTAATGTAAGTAACTGAAAGTTCTCCTGTTGAGTCTACACTTTCTAGTGAGACCTCAAATAACCATATTTTGGATTTTAACTAAGCAATACTAGATGTATGTTTCTCCTTTGTAAGTCCAAGCATATTGGCCTAACAGAACCTCAATAACTTTTAGCAATTCCTTTTGATGTTTTAAACTTGTCCAATTCAAACCAAACATTGGAAAGAACAGGAACCATATTCATAAGAGCGCCTTAAGACAAGGGTATCCCTTTTGGAAAATTAAAGTGCAATAAATGCACTAGAGATACTAAAGAACTGACGATGCCTAGTGGGAAGTGTAATAAGAAATCTTAGTGATACCTGTTGTTCAGTAGTATAAGTGCTTGGCCTCAATGCTGTTCTATATCAACTACTTGCAAGACAGTATGTTGTATTCAGTACATGCCTAGAATATTCTATATCCAAACTCAATAACACTGTAGATTACAAACCTACGTGGTTCTTCAGGAATAGTTATTCTTAACTAGTCAAGAAGTTTAAGGCTATGTCTACACTGCACTTTCGTCATTAAAACTTTTGTCACAACAAAAAGCGCCGCTGTGGACGGCGCTTCGTCAGCGGGAGGGGTGGTTTTATTTTGTTGTCAGGAGAGCTCTCTCCTGGCGACAAAGAATGGCTACGCTGCGTACTTTACAATGGGGTGGCTGTGGCAGCACAGCCACGCCGTTGGAAGGTGAGCAGTGTAGACATAGCTTAAGTATCCTGATCTGAAGAGTAGCATTCAAGATAAAAAACCCTGAAAAGAACATGGCATTGAAGTTAGTAAGCTAGCATTCCCCAGACTCAATAAAGAAGGGGTTATCCTAATTAAATTCCATTCCAATATTGATTAACATTTATCAAATTAGCAAATCTATTGTCTTAGATTTTAGCTTTGAAACCTGACATCTCAACTAACTAATTAAAAAACAAAAACAAAAAACTAGGGCTGTCAATTAATCGTGGATAACTCAAAAAAATTAATCGTGATTAATCACAGTTTATCACACTTAATAAAATACCAATTGAAATTTATTAAATATTTTGGATGTTTTCTACATTTTCAAATATATTGATTTCTATTGCAACACAGAATACAAAGTGTACTGTGCTCACTTTATATTATATTTATTACAAATATTTGCACTGTAAAAATGAAACAAAAAATAGTATTTGTTAATTCACCTCATACAAGTACCGTAGTGCAATCTCTTTATCATGAAAGTGCACCTTAAAAATGTAGATTTTTGTTGTTGTTCTATAACTGCACTCAAAAACAAAACAATGTAAAACTTTAGCACCTACAAGTCCACTCAGTCCTACTTCTTGTTCAGCCAATCGCTAAAAGAAACAAATTTGTTTACATTTACAGGAGATAATGCTGCCAGCTTCTTATTTACAATGTCACCTGAAAGTGAGAACAGGCGTTCGCATGGCACTTTTGTAGCCGGCATTGCAAGGTAAAATTTACGTGTCAGATATGCTAAACATTCGTATGCCCTTTCATGCTTTGACCACCATTCCAGAGGACATGCTTCCATGCTGATGCTAGTTTAAAAAACAAAACAAAAACATGTGTTAATTAAAATTTGATTGAACTTCTTGGGGGAGAATAGTATGTCTTCTGCTCTGTTTCACCTGCATTTTGCCACGTATTTCATGTTATAGCAGTCTCAGATGATGACCCAGCACATGTTGTGCGTTTTAAGAACACTTTCACTGCAGATTTGACAAAATGCAAAGAAGGTACCAATGTGAGCTTTCTAAAGATAGCTACAGCACTCAACCCAACGTTTAAGAATCTGATGTGCCTTCCAAAATCTGATCAGGACAGCATGTGGAGCATGCTTTTAGATGTCTTAAAAGAGCAACACTCCGATGCGGGAATTACAGCACCCAAACCATCAAAAAAGAAAATCAGCCTTCTGCTGGTGGCATCGGACTCAGATGATGAAAGTGAACATACGTCGGTCTGCACTGCTTTGGATCATTATCGAGCAGAACCCATCATCAGCATGGATGCATGTCCTCTGGAATGGTAGTTGAAGATGGAAGGACATATGAAACTTTACCGCATCTGGCACGTAAATATCTTGCAACACTGGCTACAACAGTGCCATGCGAATGTCTGTTCTCACTTTCAGGTGACATTTTAAACAAGAAGTGGGCAGCATTATCTCCTGCAAATGTAAACAAATGTTTGTCTGAGCGATTGGCTGAGTGGACTTGTAGGCTCTAAAGTTTTACATTGTTTGTTTTTAATGCAGTTATTTTTTGTACATAATTCTACATTTGTAAGTTCAACTTTCATGATAGAGATTGCACTACAGTACTTGTATTAGGTGAACTGAAAAATACTATTTCTTGTTTAATAGCACAAATATTTGTAATCAAAGTGAGCACTATGCACTTTGTATTTTGTGTTGTAACTGAAATCAATATATTTGAAAATGTAGAAAAGATCAAAATATTTAAATAAATGGTATTCTATTGTTTAACAGTGTGATTAATCGCATGATTAATTTTTAATTGCTTGACAGCCCTAAAAAAGGATCCCTAGTCACACTTACGTAGCTCTGGCTCTTCAGCACATCCTGGCTATGACTGCTCCAGTTACTTCTTTGCCTTCTAGTCAGATTATGTTCAGCCCTTTTTATTTTGGTGATCCCATAGCCTTTGGGCCACTACAGGCCCAGCAGTTCCAAAAGCAGGGTGGATAAAAATCCATGATTTAAAAAAACAACAACACACAACTAGGTTTTTTCCTCAAAAAGCATCTTATAAAAAAAATCCAATTTAAATAAAAAAATCCATCTAAAGAGGGATTATTAATTCTATAGTATGAGACAATATATTCATGTAATGTTTAAGAAAATGTTTTGTAAATGAGTTCCAATAGTTCATGGATTAGGGTCCCGATCTTATGGGGTTCCAGGGGCTTCTGTATAGATTATTTAGGTTAAACTTTCTATCTACCCAATGGGACTCAGTGCTAAGTCTAGAAGATACCATCAGAGATGCTTAGTTTTGCAGTTCTCAAACTGTGGATGTGTCTCCAGAGATAACTTGCTTGCTAACAGCAAAAATGTTTTAAAATAAATAATAATATATAGAGGTGAGAAATAACAGACGTGAAGCCTATTGTCCCTCTGCAAATTTGTGTACACAGAGTCAATCCCTTACCTCTCTAAAAGTGCAAAGTTTCAAAACGTTCAATGAATAGATTGTTGGGGGCTGAATAGATCTGGACAAGGAGAAGAAGTCTGGAGATAAATGTGAGCAGGGAGGGACAGACAGTAGAATCAAAAGTGAAACTGTTTGAGCAGCATATTCCAGAAGTCTTGAGGTCTTTCGGAGCGTAGCCTTCATTGATTTGAGATCTACCATATCATTCTCTCACTGGAAGGGTAAACCTATAATGGCAGCAGGTTGTAAAAGAGACCCAGTTTGGGAATATTTTAATGAAGTTCCTCTACTTGTGGGTAGGACAGGCATGCGTGCAAAAATGCAAACAGTGCAACAAAGAAATGCAAGGCCTGGTTGCCCAGATGAAACAACATCATGAGAAGTGTTCCTTCTCAGGAGGAAGCTGCGCTGAAGATGATGAAAGGAACATCACTTTAAAAATGTATAGTGTGTACCTTCTAAAAATGAAACCTATATCTATCTCTGAGTTGTGAAGAATATGTATTAAGTTTATAACAACCATCACGAATGCACTTTTATGTAGAAATCCATAATTCAATCGAGTCTCAAGTCTTCCTGACTAGTGATTTAAATCCTGATTAAATCACTTCCACCCTATCCAAAAGGATGCTGGGCCTTAAAGAATGTTGGTGCCATAGTCTGGTCCTTTATTTTGGGCACATGCAGAAGGCATCACACCAACCTTCAGCTCAAGGTGTTTTGAGTTCAAACCCAAAACTATGTGCTTTCTGTCTTCATCTTCTTAGCATATTGTTCAGTCTTGCCCACGCCTGCTCAACTGGGTGGAAAGGGGAAGACCATTCGGTGTCTTCAAGAAGTGTCTGTGCAGCAAAAAGATACTGACCATAGCTAAGCCACTGGACATTGTTTTGATATCAATTCCTTACACAACCTCATCATTAGGAGCACCATGTCTAAATGGCTGACTGCATTTCAGGTAGGCATGGCCTGGCTGGCCTAAAACTTAACAATCTCCAGGTTCATTCTGTCTGAGACAAAGAAAAGCAGGGCTACTGGTTGCTTCAAGGACATTTCTGTTGTAGACTTATGCAAAACAGCCTTTCCTGCTTACTCTTCGCTCCATACATTTACAAAGAACTATTGCTTGGATTCTGCCTCTAGGGAGGAATCCTGCTTTGTTCTCTGTCTGGCAGATCCTCCTTCCAAAGTAGGGGAGCCCAGTAGTATTCTTACCTCCTAGAGTCACCCCCATCCCATCCCATCATTCAGTTTTGGACCATCAACAGGGTAAGTATAACTGGACCAGTATAGTTATGCCAGTAAGTTTCCCTGTGTAGACAGACCCCAAGTCAGGAACTGAATGGAAAGGTTTAAGTGCAATGGTTAAGCTCCATACTAGCACAAGACCCCACATTCCTACCTGCTACAACTATCCCATGGGCCTAGAAAAAACATCTTTAGAGTAGGGAATTCCACTTGTTTGATGCCAGGAAGCAGAGGCCAGAAGTGAGACGTGTGCAGGACAATACTGTCACAGAAACTGAATTACAGATAAGTAATTACACCTTTTGTTCCTCCATTCTTTTTGCAGCACTCAGAGGAGAGGAGGATGGGGTGAGGACCCTTCCCATGGAGGTGCTGAGCTGCTAAGTATCTATGGGAAGCTGGACAGGAGGAGGGTTAAAAGGCAATGGGTTAATACAACTTAGTAAAGCACTAATACAATGCCTTTTGTCTTCAGAGCAGTTACAACCATTACATTCCACTGTGTCCTCCACGGGAAAAAGCTGAAAATTTCCCCCTTCTAATAGCACACAGTTCCAGTTTCTAGCTTTGAAAGGTTCTAAGGTATTGGACTTACCTTAATGCGTGTAGAGCAGGGGTGGGCAAACCACGGCCCGGGGGCCACATCCGGCCCACCAGATGTTTTAATCCGGCCCTCGAGCTCCAGCCGGGGAGCAGGGTCGGAGGCTTGCCCTGCTCCATTCAGCTCCCAGAAGCAGTGGCATGTCCCTCCTCCGGCTCCTATGCGTAGGGGCAGCCAAGGGGTTCCGCACACTGCCCCCGTCCCAAGTGCCACTCATGCAGCTCCAAGTGGCTGGGAACTGCAGCCAATAGGAGCTTCAGGGGTGGTACCTGTGGACAGGGCAGCGCAGAGCCACCTGGCTGCCCCACCATGTAGGAGCCGGAGGGAGAACATGCTGCTGCTTCTGGGAGCTGCTTGAGGTAAGCGCTGTCCAGAGCCTGCATCCCTGTCCCCCCCTGCCCCCCAACCTCCTGCCCCAGCCCTGATCCCCCTCCCGCCCTCTGAACCCCTCAGTCCCAGCCCAAAGCCCCCTCCTGTACCCCCAACCCCTCATCCACAGCACCACCCCCGAGACTGCACCCCTAGCTGTAGCCTGCTATACAATTTCCATACCCGGATGTGGCTCTCAGGGCAAAAAGTTTGCCAACCCCTGGTGTAGAGTCAGCATAGCCAGTCCTATGCTTCCTTCTTCACACCCCAGTGCAGGTGCCATGAAGGAGTGGCTGGAATCACAGTGTACCCCAGCTATCCCCAACTGGTTATGTACCATGTGGACCACAGGCAGCTGGAACAAGCTAATGTGTACCCTGGCTGGAGCAGATTCAGGGAGCTTCTCCTCTATTTCCTCTGTGGGAGAGGAGAGCCATCCTTTCCAAAGCACTCCCCTTGGAGGCAGAGCTCCTAGCTGATCTCTGTGGGTCTCCCACGGACAGGCAGGGAAGAAGGGCAGGCACTGGGAGCAGTTGCAGCCAGAGGTACTTTCTTCTCCTCCCCCCGTGATGGAGCAGGCAGCCTGAGTAGCTGCAGCAGGGAAGGACTAGCAGCTGCAGGGGCAGTAAGGGGATGGGCAGGGCTGGCTCTAGGATTTTTGCCGCCCAAAGCAAAAACAATTTTGGCCGCCCTCCCCCACCCCCGTTTTTTAATTACCCCACCCCCGGCCCCGCCTCAACTCCGCCCCTTCCCCAAATCCCCAGCCCTGCCTCCTCCCCCCAGGCTCTCAAGCCGAGGAGGGAGGGAGGGGGAGAAGCGGCACCCGTGCTGCGGCCACTCGGGATCTCCCCCTCCCTCCCAGGTTTGAGAGCCTGGGAGGGAGGGCAAGTAGCGGTGCGCGAATCAGCTGTTTCGCGCACCCTGGCAGCAGCAGCGGAGGTGAGCTAGGGCGGCTGGGGCACATTTTTAGGGGCGGCATTCTGGCGGCGGCCATGCCGCCCCTAAAAATGTGCCGCCCCAAGCACCAGCTTGTTTTGCTAGTGCCTAGAGCCGGCCCTGGGGAAGGTGGGAAGAACACTGACTCCCGTGGGGACAGGGCCAGACCCAGACCCAAACCCTTCCATTTAAAACGGCAGCTCAGGGAGCACATGGTAACACCTAATCACACAGGAAGTAGCTCAGCCAGGCAGGCTGCAGGGCCACCAATTCAGGCTGGAGGGCCAGCAGGGCTGAGTGGCCAGCAGCTCACAGGGCAGGGAGGGGGCCACTCATTTACCATATTGTGCTCGCAGGAGAGAACTATGGCGTGTGGCCCTCCCAGAACTCGCGTGTGCGCGCCCGGCTGGGCGCAAGAAGCTACCCGCGCACCTGGAGCAGGGGCAGGGCATGCTGGGGCACAGGGGGACATGCTTCCAGCAAGGGGTAACAGAGCCCAACCAGCTGGCCCGAAGGCAGGCGCAAGACCTGCCCCTACCAGCCCTCCACTGGGCTGTGGCCCCACATTCCCTGCAACTCCCCCCCCGGGCTCTGTGCCCTCTGCCAGCCCCTCTGTGCACTTTGCCCCCGCCCTACAAGACCCTCCCCCAAGACCCACTCCCTGCCAGCCCCCCGTCCCCAGGCGCCCCTCACCTCCTCCCGCGCAGACGCCATGTCAGGGATGCTGTGCCGCGGCGCCCCTTCCGTACTGCACCCGATCTGGGGGGAGGGACCGCCTGACACTGACACAGCCGCAGCGGCGGCTGTTCCCGCCCCGCCCCTCTGGAACTTTCCGGAGCCCCCGTCCGCCACGCCCCCTAGTAACGATCCCAGGCTTCAGCTTCGGAGCAGGAGCCGGGACCACGCCCCTTAGCGACCAGAGCCGCATAAACCACGCCCCTTCTCACTCCCCGCAGGAAGATGCATAGAGTTCGCGGGATCCAGAGCGTCCTAGAAGGTCCCACTGCGCAGCTGGTATAGGCGCTCGGCGGCCATTTTATCGCCGTGCGCGCTGCGAGTGGGAACGGAGTGGGCGGGGCTGTCAAAGGCGCGACGTTTCCAGGGAGACAGCCTAGCTGAGGCGCCACTCGGGTTGTGTTAAGGGGTGTTCGCCGCGGGGAGGCGGGCACCTCTGGTCAGGGGGCTCCGGCTCCATCGTTGCCCGGCGGGGGGCTTTGTCCCAGTTTCGCTCCCCCGCAGCTGGTGGCCATCACCCCTGCGGTAGCGAGTCTCTTCTGGCCGGAGCACTGGGGGTCGGGTCGCTCTTGGTTGGCCAGTGGCCGCCCAGGGGAAAGGGCCGAGGAGTCCCCCACTCGCCGCGGGGGACGCGGGAGCCGGCGCTATGCGGCAGAGGGGCTGCGCCGTGCGAGGAGAGCCGCGGAGGACGGTGCTGGTCAGGTACTGGCTCAGCTCGGCTGGCAGCATCCTTACACCCGGCTAAGCGCCGTCGTAGTCCCGCTCGCTGCCCCCTTCCTGTGGGGCTCTTCCTCCGCCCTCAACAGCTACCTGCTGGTTCGCCCCTGCAGAGTGGGCGCTGGTGACTGCAGCAGTCATGGACCAGTAGCCCGAGGAAGGTATGTGAGCACCTTTAGCCCTAGAGACAATTTAGTCCTAGACAGGTTTCAGAGTAGCAGCCGTGTTAGTCTGTACCCGCAAAAAGAACAGGAGTACTTGTGGCACCTTAGAGACTAACAAATTTATTTGAGCATTAGTCCTAGACAGTTTTTTGAAGTGCTTATATACAAATGGTAGAAGTCTAAATAATAAGATGTGTGAACTTGAGTGCCTGGTATTAAATGATGTAATAGGCATTGCAGAAACTTGGTGGAATGAGGATAATCAATGGGACACAGGAATACCAGGGTACAAAATATATCAGAAGGACAGAACAAGGCGGGCGGGAGGGTGGCGCTGTATGTGTAAGAAAGAGTAGAGTCAAGTGAAAATCTTAGCTGAACCAAGCTCCACCATAGAATCTCTATGGATAGTATTTCCATGCTCGACTAAGAAGAATATAGCAGTAGGGATATAGTACCGACTACCTGGCTAGGATGGTGATAGACTGCAAAATGCTCAGAAAGATTGGAGAGGCTGTAAAAGTAAACTCAATAATAGTGAGGGGGATTTCAACTGTCCCCATATTGACTGGGTACATATCACCTCAGGATGAGATACAGAGATACAGTTTCTTGACATCTTAAACGACTGTTTCTTGGAGCAGCTAGTCCTGGAACCCACAAGAGGAGAGGCAATTCTTGATTTAGTCCTAATTGGAGCTACAGGATCTGGACCAAGAGGTGAATGTAGCTGAACCACTTGGTAATAGTGACCATAATATAATTAAATTTAACATCCCTGTGGGCATGATGACACCACAGCAGTCCAGCATGGTAGCATTTAATTTCAGAAAGGGGAACTATACAAAAATGAGGAAGTTAGTTAAACAGAAATTAAAAAGTACAGTGCCGAAAGTGAAATAACTGCAAGTTGCAAGGAAACTTTTGGAAGACCGCATAATAGAGGCCCAGATGTGCCTACCTTTAAGATGCAATACAGGCACAGTATGGTACTTGCTTTTTTTATATTTTTGGTCTCTGCTCCTGCCTTATTGATTACTTTCAGTTTCACATGTCCGGTTGACCGGTCAGTCCGTAACTCTGGTGTTTGTATCTTTGAGGTCCTACTGTATTTAGATTTTTCAGAAAGCCTTTGATAAGGTCCTTCACCAAAGGTTCTTAAGCAAAGTACGAAGTTAGTGGGATAAGAAGGAAGGTCCTCTCATGGATCAGTAGTAACTGGTTAAAAGATAGGAAACAGGGTAGAAATAATGGCCAGTTTTTAGAATAGAGAGAGGTGAATAGTGGTGTGCACTCCAAGGGTCTGTACTGGGACCAGTACTGTTCAACATATTCATAAATGATTTGGAAAAGGGGATAAACAGTGAGGTGGCAAAATTTGCAGTTGAAACAAAACTACTCAAGATAGTTAAGCCCAAACCAGACTGAAGAATTACAAAGGGATCTCACAAAACTGGGTGACTGGTCAACAAAATGGCAGATGAAATTAAATGTTGCTAAATGCAAAGTAATGCACATTGGAAAGCATAATCCCAACTATACATATAAAATGATGGGGTCTAAATTAGCTGATGCTATTCAAGAAAGAGATCTTTTTCTGAAAACATCCACGCAATGTGCAGTGGCAGTCAAAAAAGCAAACAGAATGTTGGGAATCGTTAGGAAAGGGATAGATAATAAGACAGAAAATATATTCCCCTCTATATAAATCCATGGTACTCCCACATCTTGACTACTATGTGCAGATGTGGTCGCCCCATCTCAAAAAAGATATATTGGAATTGGAAAAAGTACAGAAAAGGAAAACAAAAATGATTAGGGTTATGGAACAGCTTCCCTATAAATAGAGATTAGTAAAACAGACTTTTCAGCTTGGAAAAGAGACTACTAAGGGGAGTTCTATGAAATCATGACTGGTGTGGAGAAAGTAAACAAGGAACTGTTATTTACTCCTCATAACACAAGAACTAAGGGTCATCAAATGAAATTAATAGGCAGCAGGTTTAAAACAAACAAAAGGAAGTATTTGTTCACACAGTGCACAGTTAACCTTTGGAACTCTTTGCCGAAGGATGGTGTGAAAGCAAAGGCAATAATGGGGTTCAAAAAAGAACAAGATAAATTCATGGAGGATACATCAGTGGCTATTAGCCAGGATGGGCAGGGATAGTGTGCTTAGTCTCTGTTTCCCAGAAGCTGGGAATGGGTGACAGGGGATGGATCACTTGATGATCAGTTGATAACAGTTTATTCCCTCTGAAGAACCTGGTATTAGCCACTGTCGGAAGACAGGATATTGGGATAAATGGACTTGTGGTCTGACCCAGTATAGCCATTCTTATGTTAGAGAAGGCTGTTCCTTGCTTTTTCCTTTGGAAAAATGTAATCTTACTTTTATTCTGTGTCTTCCCACCCCCATTGCGTCCCAGCTGTCTGGCCCTCTTCTTCTCTGCTCCTCTCCCCCAGCACAAGCTTCTGTCCCTTTTCTAGTTTGCTCCCCTGGCCTTACTGCACAGCCACCTTCTCCTTCTCTTCTTGGGTGTAGTGCTTGGCTGCCCCATTGCCTGCTTCCACTGTGTATTCTGCTCGGGAGATACGCAAGACCCTGTATCCTCACTCCTTGTGTAGCATCAGCCTCTAGGAGTGGTGTATACTGTATATAGACAGACTGGCACCTTTCCTTCCAGCAGCTTTCGTAAACTTGCAGGATCTGAAGACCCCAGGCATCTCTAGAAACAATTGGAAAAGAGGAGCTGTGTGATGTAGCAGTTCTCCAGACTGCCAGCAATTGAGCTGTGGACCACAGGTGCAGTACTGCATTACCCCATCCAGGGGTAGTCCATTATTTTTTGCCAAGGTCCAAATTTCTTGGTCAACGTATAGTCAAGGTCTAGACTCCAGAGAAAATAATAAAAAACAACAATAATAATGATAATACTAAGTAAATAAAAAGCTCTTGTGGTCCATTGAAAAGTGTCTGGTGGTCTGAATTTGGCCCACAAGTCTGCCTATTGGCTACCCCTGCCCCAGACCCTTGAAATTAGTTGGTTGTGAATTCAGTGATAGGTAAGGATATGATTTAGTCACAGAGGTCATGGATTCTGTGACTTTTTAACAAACCTCTGAGACTTCTTTGGCTTCCATCCCCCACTTATTGGGCTGTCAGTGCCTCCCCCCCCACCCCCGCTCCTTCCAAGACTTGCGCTTCAGTCCCCCCTGGTGGTCAGCACCCCTTCCCCCTCTTTCCCAGTTATTTTTAGTAAAAGTCAGGGACAGGCGTCCATGAATTTTTGTTTATTGCCCGTGACCTGTCCCTGACTTTTACTAAAAATAACTGACAAAATCTTAATCTTTGTGATAAGACTTGATACACTAATGCTGCATGCCTGAGAGTGACCAAATTGAGTTGCTATAAGCATATCAAAAGTGCCAGTGTTAAATCAGATTTATTGTAAATGGAGGTCAAACCATTTCTTGAGCAGACATTGAGGGTATCAGTAATGTGAGCAGTTTATGAAAACAAGCATCTCATTCCCATCTTGTTTGCATTTCTGTTTATTTTACAACATATCATTCACACAAAGAAAACAAGATACTGATCTAAACATGTCTAACAATTAAAAAAGTAAACATTTCTTGTGATGATGTACATTAAATTACACTTTTAATAACAAGCGTTACATTTATATTTTTATATAATACATGGATTGGTTATACAGCGACTGATTGGCAATATAAAAATGTTCCCAAATCATACGTCTAACACAACAAAGCTCCTGTATCTCCTTAGTCCACTAGCACTGTATTTCTCTTTATAATTAGGGATGGACCCAAATCAAGACTGTGCAACTGAATAACCCCAACAGGTGGGGAACCCTCACTCTGGATCCAAGCTTTGCAGCTGGTGCCTGTTTCAAGAGGCTGAATAAAACTCCTGGAACTGAACCCCCTTTAAACTTTGGAAAACTATGGATCTGGATAGGGCCCATCTCTGCTTGCACTTGACATCATTGTATTTTCTACTTAAACTATAAAGAAGATTCTCTCCAGAGTTCCAAGAGAAGGTGATGGTTCTAAGTGATATGGCTCCCAATACAATTCTTGAAAACCTCATCCACATTAGTTTCCTCCAGGGAATTGTTGAAAGGAGAGAATCAGGCAGAGGCCAATAACATTTTCTCTTGTTTATATGAATTGGTAGTAGGATCCATGTATTATATAAAATACAAAAATAAGAGAAACTGAAAGGAAATTAGTACAGCCCAAGATTCTGGTGATTATCAAATCACATGAGTGAAATTTGTGACACTAGACCCTTCTGATGTATTATCTCCTAATTCAGTTTCCTATATATTATTCTATATATAATATATAGTTTCCAAAGATGCATATATGCTCCTTTACAGGTTAAATAAAAACAAGTCTCACTGAATAAGAAAATAAGGGAAGGAAGTAAAGTTCTTATTTTTGAGCCTTATTTTTTCCAGGTAAAAATAGGCATGAAATACATTCAATAGCAAACCACTGGGAGTCTGGAAGAAATTGATAGCTCTGTATTCCTGAAGGGCAAACCTGTAAATAGTGAGTAATGGTCGTGAACTGATGTTTTGCAGGCCTCTGAACTAGGAAAGGTAGGGTTGTAATTAGTTCTTGTGTGTAGTGCCCTTAAAAGGTCCATTTTCTAGTTCTCATTATGAATCTCTTTAAAACTGGATGCTTTCTATGTATCATAGCCCAGTTTCAGACGGTGCATTGGTGGGTGTTCAGAAGTCAACTTGCGACATTTTCTACATTGTGTAGTTCAAAGTGAAAGGGATGTAGTGTGTGAGCATTTAGCACTATTTGGATGGAAATGCCTCTTTTTAGTGGGACAGCTCTCTATGGGATGGTTAGTGTAATAAGCAGAAAGGAAATTTAGAACAAGGCTATATTTTTAAGAGGAAAATGTACGGTACTACATTACATCTATGGGCATAAAAAATGCTATATGTCTAGTAAAGCCTGCTATTGAACAACCGACTACTTTACAAGGCATCATCCACTGATGGCTGCTGTGGGTTCAAGAGAACTGTCATTCAGCTCTTAGTTAAAACCACTGCCTAGATCTTCAAAATGTAAAACATGTACTAAAAGCTTCTCTAGGAGATGAAAAATAACATACCATTATATGACAAAGTTCACATGTTCAGTAAGATATTACTCAGTACAGGGATGTCAGAATTCAGCCCTACACACTTCCTAGCGAGAGGTTGTGGCATTAGGAAAGCAAGATTTTTCATACTTAATTTGTAAATCATGATACTGTAGCGGCCAGTACAGGCAGTTTTTCTACTCTATTAAAGAACACTATCACCAAGGCTAGTCAGCATATCACAAACTCAACTTCATGGGTGAAATCCTGGCCCCACTGAAGTCAATGGGAGTTTGGCCGTTGTCTTACTGGGGCCAGGATTTCACTCCAGGTGTTTGCCACAAAACCTAAATCTGTAATGTATTTGTCTCTACTTAGACTATAAGAGTCTGCTATGACTAATATACTTTGGTATCAAGGGATGAGTGTCTGCTCTGCCTGACTCTCCTTTCTTGTTCTAATGAACAGAGATACCCCACACCTGCTTTTTGCTTCAAAATAGCTTTTTAATGAAATAAGAGAATAAAACAAAATATGCTAGCATAAAACAGGAAATTCAATGGCTAAACAAAAAGTCCCGCCATACAACTTATAATACAAAAAGATTTTTCTGGTTATCTAAAGATAATTTCGCTATAGCAAATGGGAAGATATACAATCTAATGAGCAGGGCAGAGGCTGGGATGTGTGTGTCAGCTGGCTATACTGAGTACATGGTTCAGTGCTTTCCTTCTACTGAGGACTGAAGCATATGAACCTTGAGCAGTTTACCTGAATGCAGGCAAGTCGTTAACTTTTCAGATTTTTTTTTTAAGTGATATGAAGTATGCACTACGGTTTTACATAAATTCAACTTTGATCCACAAAGGTATGATTAGTGAATTGATGTACAATGTAATTAATCCAACCTGATTTATCCTATGAAGTGTTTCACCCAAATAAAAAACTTCTGCATAAAGTGAAAAAAATTTACTTGTTCTTTCTGCATTGTGCACCTCAGTGAGGCACTAGTATCCACAAGATTAATAACGGCACCATAATATATGTTTTACAGAGATTTGTTTCTTTGTGAAATTAAGGCCATATTTCAGAATTACTTGTTCTGAATCTAAGTAAAAATAAAAATCCCCAATAATGCTTGCTCCTTACATATGGATGGACACAAGTTACCTTTAGAACAACTGTTGGAACTGGGCATGCATTTTGATATTGAATTTAAAAAAAATAAATACTTCCACACTTTGAGTTATGTTAACTGTTTCAGTGCTGTTTGAACAGATACATATTCGCTTCAGTGAGACTTTTAATTCAGGAAGTTTCCCATTTGAAAAAAAAATCTATGCAAACATCAGCCTTTGCCACTTACAGTATATCAGCCAACGCTGAAGGTGCACATTTCCATCATGTACCCGGTTCTGTCTTTTACCACTGAAAGGGCCAACTAAAACCCATTTTTTTTTAATCCTTATGACAATGTTAAGTTATTTGTATATATAGCCAGGAAGTTGGATTTTACCTCCTATCTTGTAACCCTACAATCTTGTTAGCTTTCCATGTTATTGAATGTCACTGTCATTACAATCAGGAAAGTGATTTTATTTGTTCTTTCACTGATTCCAAACAAGATTTATAGTTTTTAAAGTCAAATGTTATTCATTCTTCTACTTAGAGGTGATAGACACTCAACCTGGGATGGTGGGGGAGGAGGTAGGAAATCAAGCCTCTTGGATCATTACCAGGAGTGAAGATTCTGTCATCAGCACTTGACTGATAATTTTATTGCTATCATGTGAAGGCAAAATAGAATCCAATTTCCTCTCCAATAACTGTAAGGAGCATAGCTTACAGGTAGCAAACATTTTTGTGAGTGGAGACATGCCAAAAAGTGCCATATTAAATTCACTTTTCTGTTTATACTGCATTGAAGACCTTGTTTGGAAAACAGTATGAATCAATCCATAGGCATGATTTAAATTAAAGGATTGGAATTTAAATGAGAAATTTGGACAAAACTGGTGGTTTGATACCAGTGACAATGTTGGCTGTGAGCACAGTACTCCAAGTATTACAATAAATTAATTATCCTAATGTATTTAATTGTATACAATTGTCACCTCCAGTTTATTACATAACTTAGTTCAAGTTTGTTAATTTACTTGCCAGTGACATCTCAATGCTGAAATTAGTAATTCCACTGGATAGGAACACTGGTCTTTATTCAGATAAATATTAATAGCACTAAGCTGATTATGGAAAGTATGCCAAAATTCGGTTTCATTTGAAGAACCCTCTTATTTCGGTTCTACTCCGTAACAACATCTAGACAAAACACTGTTCTTCCAGGTAAGTTTATAAACCATTCTAACAAGAGGAACTTAACTCTTTATTCAGCTCTGTTCTTAGAAAAAAGAACCTACATCACCAAATTGCAGGCCTTTTGCTGCCTAAGGATAGTGACTACATTTTGATCTCTATTTCAAACAGCTGACTGCTCTTCAAAATGTCTCATTTGGCACAGGGTAAATGTTAAACTTGTACTACATGTAAAAATCTTCTGAAAATATGCTTGAAAATGAAGCAGGATGTGAGTATCAAACTTTATTGTACAGAGCTAAGATATTACATTACTTAAAGTTAAAATCAAAACAGGGCTAATGTCCCTGGAACATTTTATAACATGGGGAAACTTAATGCACAACTAACCTCTTGTCCAGCAACAATATTTATCTGTGAGACCTTCTTATAGACATGTTAAATATAATTTAAAAATATTTCCATCAGTTTAAGCAATAGTTTAATTTTTCATGAAATAAGTATTTCTATAAACATTTATGTTCAATCAAAAAAATGTCACAACTGCTTTTGCACTTCTTTAACTTAGAGATATAAAACAAGACAATCCTATTTCCAGATAGACTCAGGAATAATCATCAGAAAAGTTTACCTCATGAGTAAAGTCTATTAACTTGCATTTCTAATATTTTGTCCTTTAAAAAAAAGATACAGCAACTTAGGGTTCCCTAATAAAGTGTCAAAAGCAAATAAACTTTTCCATGGTGTTTGTTTCTCCTGTGCAAAGAGAGTTTTTTGATTTGATGCTTCCAGTTTTGTGCCAAGTCCAATGCTTAAACCTTGGCCCAATGTTTCATGTGAAAATATTTCTACCAACTTTACACTGAAAACAAAACAAAACATGCTTTTATTGCACAGGGGTAGTAGAATGTCAAAACTAAGCAAGGTTTCAAAACTACTTATTTCCCCTCCCTCCCCCCCCCCCCCCCCCCCCCCCCCCAAAAAAAGTAATATAGCGTTCCCTTTGTTCTAATGGAGGGAATCATTTCTCCAGTTCTGAAAATAAAACAGAATAAGAAGGGAACTAGAAGATTTCACTTTAAATTCCAGTTCAGGTGCGACACACAAGAATTAAACAGTGCTGCCACTCAGCACCTGGAAGACCTGCGCTCCTTGAATTTGTGCAGGAAACTAATTGCCAAAATCAAACAAACAGAATATTTGCAGGGAAGATTATAAACACTTGTGCTATGCCAGAGAGAGCACAAGACTATTTTGGCTATGACTTAAGACTTACAATGAATGGGAAATGCTTCTCTGCAGGATGCAAACACCACTGTAAACTTGAGATGATCCCATGGCATGAGTATAAAGCCTGGCATTATACTGTGCTTTCTTTGACAAGATTTATGCTTCAGTACTTTATGCTACCCTCCTTCTTTCCCAAAAAGAAAACATCTGTTTTATGCAAGATAAAAATAATTGTAGTTATAATTAGTTCACATACTGAACACTTAGTTCTGAATTATTATTATCCATCTTAACATCTAAGCATATAAAATAAAGTGTAAAAGGATGAAGGTATTAGAACATGGCTTTCAGGAAGGCAGGTGGGAAATAAGTATTCAACATAAAATTGGATTCTTTAAATAACTTCCCTTTGGAAAGGGTCACACCAGAATGAGTAAAGACACTGAAAGATTTCACTTCAACGCCTGCACTCCTGTCTTTTGTCCTTTCCCCAAGAGGAGACCCCCCTGGGGAAATCCTCCAGGGTTTCAGTTGCTTTGTTCTTTGTGCTCTTGTGCCTGGGGTCTGGCTGGAACTATGTACTGCTCTCTTTGGGTGGCTGGGATGGTGGAGGCTGCTGTGGTGGCTGTGTGCTCGTGGCCGTTTTGATAGAGTTCAGGGTTTTGCTAAACCAAGAGTTTTTAGCAGCTTGGATTTCATTCATAAGGGTTCCTCTCTGGTGCTCCAGCTCCTAAGGAAGTAGAATAGTCGGAGTTGATCAGAAAATCATTGATTACAGAGAGGCATCTTCAAATTCAATCCCTGTAACTCAGTTCTTTCCTTCTACAGTCATGGGGGTGGGGATTGAAGGGGAGAGGCAGTAGAACTACAGACGATAGTACTACAAATTAGAGCCCTTTTTCTTTGAAGATGGAAGGGAAGAGTGAAAAGGAACATCCCAGTTTCCTGGGAATTCACAAAATCAGCTAAGTCCAATTAGATTGGAATAAAATAAACCCTCAGAGGTGATGTGTGGGTGTAGCAATGGTACAGACAAGCATATGCACACAAGATTTAATCTATATGGTGCTTTGATGGCTTGGCAGCTGTGTGTAGAGATGTCTAGAAGTAGAACAATGGTATGAAAGTAAGGGTGTATCTTGAGCTGCCACTGAACCAATAGAGGAATGGTAGTGTCTGAGGAGTGGGGGGCTGCCTTGCTTGGATGAAACTCCTTGCCAGAGGTACTGATGGATGCCGCAAGGGATACTACTATCCATGATGGAGGTTGTGACTTGTGGTGAGAGCAACTCCACAAGCTTAGCAGAAGAGGAGAGGGTATGTCAAGAACAAAAGGGTAGACAACAGACAATCATATGCCAGACAGGGCTGGGGTAAGTTAGGGCCACAAATGAGAGCTATTTTTTTGGACATAGCACTATGTTACTAAAAGGCTGGATTGTGTTTTATAGTTTCTACCATGGATTGGGAATGGTGTACAGTTACATTTCCCCCCAGCAGATCTACAGGAGGCACTGAGTTTCATACCCTTTCCAGAGCTCCCTACCATGTAGGTTAAACGCGGCCATTGTGCCACCCTTTAAGAGGGTGCAGTATGCATTCTTCTGCAGTTGTCTTAGCCCCCTTTGGCTTGGCTAGCCTTTTAGGGAGTGCAAGGATGACTGTATTCAGCAGGAATTGTAGAACTGATGAATTAAATTGTTTTTAATTGTTCACTTTATTAATGTAACTTCATAAGTAAAGTTTTATGAATGAAACAATATTCATTCATAAAACCGGTTACCCCAATAACTGGCTAATTAACAATTAAGATGCTTTTTAAGAGCCATAGCTGTTCAGTCAGCTGCCTTTGTAAGTTTCACTATCAATCCAATTCCTGCTTAAATCACTGAGACTTGCACTGTTTCAGTATTGTAACTTCTGTTCACCATTTATTACACTTGCCTACAGTGTAACTTCTGTTCACTGTTTGCCATCCATCATACTTGTCTATATTGTAACTTCTGTTCACTGTTTGCCATATTGTAATTCAAACCCCATTTTAAAATGCTTACTCCATTTTGTAAGGACTTGCTGCAACCTTCATTTTTGCAAACCCTGCTGTAATCTTATTAGTTTAGTTTAGATGTGTAAATGAGGTATGTATGGATGATGGAATCAACCTCCAGCCCTAGCCTGTCCTGATTAAATAGAGTTCAAACACCAATGGCTGAAGATGCAGACAAGAGCCCTAACAAAGTAAGAAGAATCCGCCCTAAAAAGAAAAGGTACAATAAAAGGAAGATCAAAGCCCGGTCCGAGTCTGAAAGTCATGTCTGCAATTGACGGGTGATCAATCACCAAACCTGGAGGCAGCGTAACACAGCAAGACCTATAGACTCTGGATTCAAACTAAAGCCTACAAAAAGGATGGGTGAGATGGAAAACTTTGGAGGAGGGTAACATTCTGCTTCCAACATGGAAGGGCATCGGTGCATGCTCAACAGAGACCCAGCTTGTCCTTGTGCCCGGCTTTCCTGGCCAGTTAGCCGCCACAAGCTATGAACCCAAGCTGCAAACTCAAGCCACAGACTCAAGCAGGACTGGTAACTATGCAGCAGCTGCAGAACATCTAATGGATGTGTGTGTGTGTGTGTGTGTGTGTAGGTATTAGGTATAATGTGTGTGTATAAGGATTAAGATATTAGTTATTGGTCATAAATCAAATTGTTATCATAATAAATGTGGCATCTTTATCTTGTCCCCTTTAATAAGATCCTGCTAGTTTTTATTGGTATAAGAGAATGAAAGGAAGAGGAGACGCCTTACAATTTGGCTATGTCTACACAGCATACCTTACAGTGGCACAGCTGTGCCGCTACAGTTATGCCTCTGTAAGGTCTCCTGTGTAGCCACTCCTTGCCGTCAGGACAGAGCTCTCCTGCCGGCAAAATAAAACCACCACCAATGAGCAGCGGTAGCTTTGTCCACACTGACACTTTTTGTTATTAAAACTTTTGTCGGAGTGTGTGTGTGTTTTTTCACACCCCTGACCGACAGAAGTTTTACCAACGGAAGTACCAGTGTAGACGTAGCTCTTAGTGTCGCTGCATAAAAGCACAGTAGCATTCTAGCACCATCTACACTACAGAACCAAAGTCAAGGAGACAGTCACATTGCAACTAAATTCCCCATAAGGTAGATAGGGCTTAATACAATCAGTCTTTTCTATAGTAGGATACCTGTACATATACCTGAATTTTGCACTTTGCTTCCACAAGCTGCAATTTGGTCTGTGCCAGTTCCAGCTCCATCTCCCTCAGCTGCTTCTTGAGTGCATCCTTCTCATCATCTCTTTCTGTTCCCTGGGTCTCTCTGCTTATAGCAGGCAGCTTCAATGCTCCTTCCTTACTGAAAATCTCACTGCAGTGTTTGCAAGCCATCACTTTACCCTGGGAACAGCCAGAGAATCCATTTTTAGCCATGTTACAGATGTCCTGTTTCCTGGAAGAGCCGCTCTTATGTTAGATTTGCTTTTTGGTGGTAATGGTAGAGCCACTAAGTGTGTGAGATTGTCACATGCAGTCTTACCTCAAATGATTTTAGAAATTCATGAACAACAGATATAGGCGCATGCACCAGGATAAGAATTCCTAATACTTCAAGCATTTTTTCAACACATCTAGACTTTGAAAGTCACATTTACCCTCTTGTAGTCAAGACTTGTGATATTTTTGCAGTACTGCATTAATGTTAGCATATTTGTTGATAAAGTAGATTGCAGGATTTTTTCCTCTGGCTAAACCTGCTGCTTTGAAAAAAGAATACCTGTGATCAGATATTAAGGTTAATATGGCTGTTGGCTAAAGGAAATATTACAGCCATGTGATATTGCTTAGAAACCCGCTCCCACCCGGGTTTTCCTTACTCGTCACGAGCAAGCTCTCCATGCTGGATGCAATGGCTGCTACTTTTCTATTAATACCGGCATGTAATAGTGATATTATCTGATAGGATGCTCCTAGTGTCAAGAACACTTGACAACAGCAAGTTCCACACTGGGTTGGCTTCAAGAGGTGCTTACAAATTGACTAACAATTTGTTCCAGTAACTTTTCAGGTATCGAAGTTAAGCTGGCTGGTCTAGAATTCCCTGAGTCCTTTTTGTTCCCCTAGTTAAAGATCAGTATTATGTTTGCCTTTCTCCAATCTTCGGGGGACGGTTGCTTCAGCTATTTCCTTAACTACTCTAGAATGAATTTCATCACCTGCTGACTTGAACACATCTAATTTATCTAAATATTCTTTAAACTTTTCTTTCCCTATTTTGGCTTGCATTCCTTCCTTCTTGTTGTTAATATTGGGTTGAATATCTGGTCACCATTAACAATAGCCAGTGTCTGCTAATGTAATCCTGCTGACATGGCTCTCAGACCACTTAGCAGGAGTAAACAAGCAAAAAAATTTACTGAAATACTTTAAGAAACTAGATGAATGTCAATCAGTCTTTATTTTTGTGAAACCGTAATTTTAGAACAGTAAGTAGAGTGTCTGGCATTCTCAGTTCAGAAATGTCTTTTTTTGTCTAAGAGGGAAGATATGTACACCTCTACCTCGATATAAAGCTGTCCTTGGGAGCCAAAAAATCTTACCGCGTTATAGGTGAAACCACGTTATATTGAACTTGCTTTGATCCACCGGAGTGCACAGCCCCGCCCTCTCGGGGCACTGCTTTACTGCATTATATCCGAATTTGTGTTATATCGGGTAGCATTATATCGAGGCAGCGGTGTATGTTGCTAAACTGCCAACTACTTGTAAAGCATGTGTAAACCCTTGGTTTAATGTTTCAGAAATAGTAGGCAGTAAGATTTATAATCCTAGCAAAAGGCAGACATTTGCCACTGGATAGCAACAGATTATATACTTCAGAAAGTTTGAGAACTACAGAAACAGAAGGAGGGATTCCTTGTATGTTGCTGTGGCAGGATACAGGTGCTGTGAAGTCCCTTATTGGAGAAAATTCCCCTTGTGAGGAGACTATGTAGGACAACCAGAGACAGCTCTATGCAGATCTCACAAGGCCTTGGTGTTCAGGACAGGAGGGGGATGGAAAATCTGGGGCAGACCAGGCCAGCCCACCATAATTAAGAGCACCTCCCTGGCCTGCCCAGAATCCATCAGGTCCAAAGCAACCTTTGCTCTCTCTGTCCCGGGCTGTGCCTGCGTGCACTGTGCAAAATAGAGATGCAGTTCTAAAGCTCCCCCAAAGGGCTCCCTTTCTCATCTTATTAGAACTTATAAAGGCTTATCCCTCCATGCTTCCTGCCAAATTGATACATTTCTGTGGGGAAAAATATAGGGACTCTGTGCACTCCAGTTTGGAAGCTCCAGCATACCTGATATCCAAAACAGCATGGTGAAGGGACATGTATTCTACAATTGTTTCCATCCTGTGAAACATCTGAGAGGGTATTTTAGACCATCTTCCTGGCTCACAAGGCTGCTACTATATGGCTGCAGTTCAATTCCTTTCAGTATCTTACTGCCAGCATCTATGAATATTTGAGTTAATGACACTTCACATTCAGAGGCCTCATTCTCACCTTCACAACCTCCAGTTCCTCCTTACTTGCTGTCTGTTGTTTCTCGAGCCTGGTACTCAGCTGGGAACAAATCTGGAAGAGAGAAAACAACCCCTTTGATAAAGTTTATAAAAAAATAATAATCTTGTGGTACATTTCAGCAGTATTTTATTACAGCTTCACCGAAGTCATACACAGTTATTTCCTCAGAATGAATCTATTAGTGGTAGCAAGGCTGACAAAAAAGGTCTAAATGGTAGTATTCAAGATGCAACTTTAACACTGAGATTGATTTGACTAATTTAATGGGGATCTGGCCTACATCCTTAGCCAGGAGCAGGGCAAAAGAGGCAGTTGCACTTAGTGGGTTGGGAATGGCTTGATAAGGAGGTATTCTTCTCTACAGCAGTGGTCTCCAAACTTTTTTGATTGCGCACCCCTATCAGTAAAAAATTTTTGAGCATGCACCCCCTGCTGCGCCGGCTCTACCCATTTTTGCCGAAGCAAAAAAAAAAAGGGGGGGCCCGGACTCCCACCCGAACTGACGAAGCACACAAAAAAAGAAAAGCGCCCCCCCTGCCGCGCACCCCCAAGGATCCTCTTGCGCACCCCCTGATGTGCGTGCACCCCAGTTTGAAGACCACTGCTCTACAGAAAGTGGCAGATTCCACTTGGACAACTCCAGAAAAAATATAACTGTCTACAATTCATGCTCTCAGAAAGCCTGAAATGAGACATGCCCTGGTCAAAAGTACTGGGACTAGAATGCTGAACAGTCAGCTTGCCTGAGATGGGGAGTAGGAAGATGTTAAAAACGGTTTACAAATAACTATATGAAACAGGAGTTTCTCTATAAATGTTACTTGTTTATATTCTGCAATAATGGCAGTGGTTTTCTTTATTTCAGATTCCGCCTTCTCTAGTTGTTTCCTGAAGATTTCCTTCAGCTGGAAAGTTCAAGGAGAGAAATCATATTAGTGGGTGGGCTTTGAGGAATTTTCCAACATGTGAGTGATGACATCACTCTTGAACATACTTTGCATCTATAACAACGGTATAGCTCTTCATTACTAATTCCCACTACTTGATAAAGCCTGGCATTCAAAAGCCTTGTTATAGCCTCTGTTTTACTCAATGTGCAGTTACCTTTTAGTAGTATGACTGTATTCTCAGCAATATGAACAGCCATTTAAAAACAGGGACATTTACTGCATATCTTTGGTTGGGAAATTCTCCTCTAGAGTATGGGGAACATCTTTGATTATGACTGAATACAAACAAGCCCACTAGATTGCCAAATATTGTTTAGTGTTTGGGTTCCCCAGATCCATACTCAAATATAATTTTTTCCTGGGTGAAAGGGAAGGAGGAGCATGCCAGGATTATCACAATGACCTCTCCAGCCCAAATGGCTCAGAATTGCAGTACTGACCAGTGCATTAAAATACCATTAAATCCCATCTTGCCATTCAGCACCATAAAGAACACAGACCTTTCAACAGAAGTGAAGGTTTCTCTTGCCAGAGGTGGTAAAGCTCTAGCGACACATGTAGAGAGCCTGGGACTCTCCAGTTTAGAGAAACAGAACTATGAAGGATTTTTTGGGGGGGGAGACTGATAACCTTTTGTTAATGCAATGAAGCAAATAAGTCTCATTGCTCCAGCTTCTGCTTACAGACAGGTAGCAAAGAAATCCTCAAGGATGATGAGGGGTTTTTGCTATTGAAACACACTTATATGTAGGTCATTGTTCAGGATTTAAAATAGCTAAACGTTTAAAAAAAAAATTTGTAAACCAGTATCAGGTGAGACCCAGTTGGGAAAAATATCATTTCCATTCTGTCCTTGGGCTTAGGGCCTGGAAGCACTTAACAGCTCATAGCTTTAAATTGCTGATCCAGTATGGCAAATTCTATGTAACAGCCATGCCTCCAGCTACTTTTGTAGGTTCTGAAGAGGGTCTGATTAGGCCTCCTTGGCTGTGGGTGTTTTACATAGTGGCAGTAAAAAGGATGTTGGGAGACGGGATTAAATGTTGGGAGACAGGATTAAAGTTGGAAAATGGGACCCTCAGAGCTCCAGTAAGAACACAAAAGATGCTCAGAAATAGAGAATATTAATTTTTTTCTCTTTATGTGGATTTTTTATTTTCACTCTGACTTAAAGAATGAATGTTTTGAGGGGCACTAACAAATGTTTGATACTCCCTCAAATTCTTGTGGTGTGTGTGTGTGTTTGGTTAGGTGGAAACGCTTAAACAAGTCTTACCTGGGCAGTTTCTTCTTCTTGCTTCCGCTTTTCTTCCTCAGTCTCCACTAGTTTCTGTTTAGTCAGGAGAAGCTCCTTGTTCAGAACATCTGCCTTATCTTCAGCCTGACAATCAGAAGGGATGAGCTAAAAAAACTTGATGCAACTCTTCCTCCTATGTTCTCCCACGCTCACTTTTTGCAGGAGAAGCATGTTTTTTTTTCTAGTAACTACTTGCTTGGTTATTGCATTATGTTTCAGCTGCTGTGCAAAGGCCACATGACTATTTGATACTCTAACAGAGAATGTGCTGGGCCATATTAAGAGCAATTAAGGATCCTGGATCACGTGTGAGACTCCTGGCTTATATTAGGAGATGTGTAACTCTGATGTAAATAGAAGGAAGACTATGTATCAGAAGGGAGGCAGCATGGTATAGTGGGCTAGGTTCTCAACCAAGGTCCTGTGTGACCTGAGGCAAGTGGCTTGATCTTTCTGTGCTTTGGTTACCACATCTGTAAAATGGGGAAGATACCTATATCACAGGAGAGTTGAGAGTTTGTGTGGCACTTTACACTTTTCAATACTTAGTGTGCAGGCCAATATAAGAGGCAGAGGAGCATTATCTACCATTGTAAAAACACTGCAAAAATATTTTCTGGAGAAGCCAGATAATACATGTTGGTCAGGATGTGTGAATTTGCTCCCCCATTTGAAGAGGTAGGCATGACTATGAGATGTTCAAGAGTACCAGAAGTGTCTTGGTATGGTGGGGGTACCTTGCTGGCCTAGCTGATTACAATGAAAAAGAGGTTTTGTCAGTGTTAAGTATACTCACTGGCTAGCTAACTTCCCCATTTCATGGATAAATATTGCATCACAGCACTCACTCTGTTTGATAAGCAGGTTGATGGAACAGGCAATGGTTGTAGCCAGAAAATAACTCACTGGCTGCAAAATCATGGGAAAAAGCACTGCAAAATGAGTGATTACCTAATGCAGACGTACGTGTGACCTGCACCATGTTTTCCCACCATCACTGGCACTATGGCTTGCTTCTTTGCCATGCTGCCATTGGTTATTAATAGAGGATGGGTGAAATCCTGGCTCCACTGAAGTCAATGGGAGTTTTGCCCGTGACTTCAGTGGGGCCAGGATGTTACTCAAGCTGCTTTGAGACAGGAAGAATATCCCTACCTTTAGGCTTTACATCTAGAAGAATAACCAAGATGCAGTGGGGAACCCCCAGGATTTCCCCACACCCCCTGAACACTAACTCATCTCACTGTGTTTGGGTGTGTGTGGGGGGGGAGATGAAGCAAGTCTTTTAGCAAGGATATGAATAAGAGGAAGGTGGGAGGATCGGTAGGTCATTCCACACATAGTGGCAGTATGAAAGAGGGCACAAAGAAGAGAATAGTGAAAGGAAGGGGATAGTGATGCTAGCAACTGATGGAGCAAAGGAGGTAAGGGGACCTGCCAACTTTAAAAAGAAAAAAAAAAAAAAAAAAACCTCTTTTAGATCCTAGACCAGTAACATAATACATGGTTCAACATAACCATTAAAAACCCCTGGAAGAACTATCTGAATATCAGTTCCTCTTTGTGTTTGCTCAGTCCCAGGTGCTCATCTGCCTAGCACCATCATAAGTGTCATTAACTCTTGTGGGGAAGGAAGACAGCAGTTGCACATAGAGAGGCAAAGCTATTGCCCCAGCAGGGGTGAACTGCACGTAAAAGAGCCACTTCAATCTCCTACATAGAAGACAGCTAAAACATGAGAGCAGGAATGGGCAGAAAATAAGTAGCTGTGGAGCTAGCAAGTGTTACAATTTGGCATGTATTTCAACTGCTGCTGGGGAGGATACATCTCCTAGCATCCCACAAGGTTTTATCGTTTACTCGTGACCTCCAGAGACATTGCCCTTATCCTTTGCCTCTTGTGCATCTCCCCCACCAGCATGGCTCAGTCTCTTAGTCATAACTGAGCCCAAAACAGCAGACACTGACTTTCAAGAGGTAGAGTAACTGCAGGGTTGTGGCATGGACTGTATTTCTTTATGTAAGTTGGGAATCATAAACAGTCAAAGCACAGTCATGCACAGCTGGATTCAGATACTCTTACACATATTGAGGAGCACCTTAGCCCACAACAGCACCTACTGGCTTCAGTTTGAGTAAGATGCTACTCACTGAAATAAGAGTGCAGAATCTGTCCTGTTTATTATTTAATACAGTAATAATTACTAACAGTTCACCTCTAAAGAATGTAGCAGAATACATTGTGAAGCTCTGAAGTGCACTGCATTATTGCAAAGAGATAGACAACACCCCAGTTGTGTGTATAACCTTCCCAAAGTCAACCTAATCATGTGAACAGCTCCCCCAGCACTTGTCCTCTGTGCCAAAGCTTAGGTTTTGTAGGAAGCAGATTACTGATGGAAATACTAAACATCTGAACATTTGCTGCTAGCACCCCTCAGCTTTCTTGGGAGTGCTGTCTGCTACCTTGGTAACTGGAGCTAGGATTAGATGGTTTTGGAAGAGTAGAGGAATGTGTGAGGTGAGAGACATACTGGATGACATTATAGCAAATTAAAGTTTTGGAGAGTATGGCATACATTTTTCAAGTTAGTAGCCATATTCTGATATTTGCATGAGAGATTATGGCCTACATTTTCCAAAACAGACTGCAATAGCACAGGTAATTTGGTGTCCACTGGTGCCAATATTTGTGCCTACAACTGCATCCATTAGATACTTAACTTCTTGACTGCAGTTACAATTCAGGTAGTTAGGCATCTCAATGGGAGCAGATAAAGGCACTAATAATAATGCCTTCAATTTTGCACTCATACAATTGTGAATGCAAAATGCTGCAATTGCCCTCCCTACCACCTAACGTTAGGAGTTCCGTCTCAGGCCTGGCTACAAATCAGTGCCTGTGTTACCTGGTCCAAGTCATTTCGGAGGGCTATTTTGCTCGTTACAAGTTCATGGGCAAGGTCATCATTCTCCTGTTCCAGCCGCATGCTGGCTTCCTGGAGCCTGCGGTTCTCCCTCTGCAGAAAGAGAGGAACAAATAGGAGAATAAGTTAATTCTTATCAATTTTAAAATGAAAGAACAAAGAGACAAGTGAATATTTTGTGGGTATGTATGAGAATGAGAAACAGTGTAAAAACCAAGAAGGCATGAGTGCACAGTTAAGGCAGGATTGCTGCTGTGGGAAACAACATTGAATTAAGCCAGCAGATGCAGTATCCCATCTGACAGGGCCTGTTTAGAAAAACTGAAACAGTGCTATGGAAATGTAACTTGAAGGGCAGTGATTCCAATTCCATCCCTGTGGTGCTCTTTACAAACATATTTATGTTCAGGCCCAAATGACACACTGATTGTAGGTTTCCCTGAGTTCAAAAGCACCCTTCTTACAACAAAAATACTCTGCTTCTACATGGTGATCATTAAGGAAAATTGGTTAGATAATAAAATCCCACACAAAACACAGTGGTAATGAACAAGAGCCATTTTTAAGAGATGCTCTTAATAGTCTATTCAAGTCCAAAATAGAATCTGTCCTGCCCCAATTTACCAAATATTGATTTCAAATCTTCCATAGGAATATTATGTTCTGAAAATGATGTAGAATCAACTGTCCTTCCTCTGCTGGGTCTCAAAACAGGGCAGCCTAGTAATGAACCTTTCTACAGCTCTGTTGAACTGTTTTCTCCAAAATCTGTGCCAGTGGATTCTAGTGTGTATTCAAATGACATCTGCCAAGAAAGAGTGCAAATGGGGAGATGGCCTCTCTTTTTGAAATGTATATAGATTCCAGAACAGTGATGCAGATCAACTCAGAAATGAAAAAAATATTCAGTGTATAGAAGACTATGGCCTGATTCTCCCCTGCCTTGCACCTTGTGTAGTCACCTATCCCTGTGCAAAGTGGTTGTAAAACACTACCAAACCAGTGTACGTAAATTAGGGGAGAAGGGAGAGAGGAATAACTAATGCATTTTTTATCATTGGAATGATGTTTCTTGTCCAAGGGCTGTAAGACAGAAACATTTGTTAAAGATGTCTCAGGGTGAGCAGACAGGCTGCCAAACATGCTCTGAGAGTCCCCATCAAGCAGTTGGATTGAGAAGAATGGGCTAAATATGGGGATCTTAATCAAATGAATTTGCAAAGAGCCGCAGATTTGCTTGCCTGAGCCCTTGCTTAATGGCCACTAGTCTTTCATACCAAAGAAGGGATGGGGGAAATCTATGAGCTATGTAAAATAAAGACAAAATTTCAAGTTTTTATGAGAACTTCCTTATGACTGAAGAATGGAATTCTCCACATGATAACATTTTACAAAGACCATCTCTTCACTTGAGGACAGATGTCAATTTTTTCCTTTGATCAAAAATAAAATGAAATATATTACAGCCTCTAAGATAGCAAGATACTACCTCTGTAATAAACTTTCATGAGTTACTCAACCACTCTATTGCTTCAAAACAAAGAATCCTTGAACCCACTGCATAAACAGACGACTCAGCTTTCTTAATTTTCCTCCTACTCCGCAACTATGTTCCTAACAATCTTAATGGAAGATATGGGTAAGGCATTTCCTCTCTTTAAATCCCAACAGAGAAGGGTTGCCAACTCTCCAGGATTGCCCTGGAGTCTCCAGGAATTGCAGGTTAATCTCTCATTAAAGATTAATGTCATGATGAAACCTACAGAAAAACCTCCAACCAAAACTGGCAACCCTACAACAGAGATACAGTCCTGTTTTTGCTCCAACATCCTTCTGCTGCAAGAATATTTCATATGCTTGCCAAAACAAACAAGGAGAACTACTGCTCAAAAAGGATGTTTAAAAAAGGAAAGAAAAAAAACCTCTCCTGTTGTTAAACAGCTTCCTCTATGCCAGGAAGTGGAGCCTTTGCAAATACCTAGTCTTCAGTGTGACCTTATTGTGCAACAGTGCCTGAAATATTGCACTGCACAGGAAGGTAGATTTGTTTCCTTTTGAAGACATCATACATTAAACAACTGCTACATGATTACTGAAATGAAAGAACCTTATTATGATTTGACACAAGTCAAGTAAACATCTTTTAAAGACAAAAACCTCTGCTGAGTTTTTAGTTAAATTACACTGTACTCTGCTATAAATATAAAATTGTTAAAACTAGTTCTTCAGGTAAGGGTAATATATACTTGGATGTAAAACTAAATTACAATCTTCTATAGAAAGCTATCAAGTGTCTTTACTTCAATACTTTGTTCACACTATCAAAGGATTGCCAATTTCATGAGCAAAGATAGCTGCCTGACAGCAGATATAGCTGAAAAAGAGACCTAATGAACTTAAAACTTCTCACTAGACAGAAATTACTAACATAGCTGCTGTAATGCTGATTATAGGAATACTGTTTAAAGATAAGGAAGAAATCAGCTGGATTCCTTACAGACCTGTGTGAAATAACCCTGAAAGTTGGTTGGCTTTAACATTCTTTGCTATGCTTTTGCCAGAAGCATCAGTGTCTGCAAAGCAAGCAGCATAAGGTGAGGTTTCAAACTCCTGCTCTGCACTCACAGACAAGTGGGAAAGCAAGCAATGTGGTTGGAAATGCACTATCCTCCTCTTAAATAGGAATCTGCATGGCAAGTTTTAAAATGTTAGATGTGTCCTATTCATTATACCAGCCAACAGCTATTTAGTCTCTGGGATTCTACATACATTTATTTTCTAGCTGAGGATAATTTATCAAATTGCCTTTCCTTTCCCTTAGAACAAGGATGCAAAGTATGATTAGCCATGACTAGGCTTCTCCAGCCCCTCCCCACACCCTACCAATGTAGAACTGCATGCTTTCTCAGGAGCAAGTTCTCAACTCTATTTAAATCCAAAGAAACAATTATATTAACAAAAAAGAGGAACATAATAACTAAGCTGTGCCTCTCACAAGAGGAAGTGAGCTACTTTTGCTGACTGTCAAATGTTTTGCAGAGTTTTACATAGCCTCATTTGCAGGGAGAGCAATCTTCAGATTCATTTTAAATGGAGTTTGTTAGCTACAACCAGGCTAAAATCAGAACCAGCATTTTGTAACCTCGCATGAGCTGACTAGTCAGACCTGCTAGATGTTCTACAGGTGTAAACAGAGCCTCCCAATCACTCCCTGCCTTGTCTCTAAATACACAGCATTTATAAAAGTTTACTGACTGTATTAAGTATTCCCTTCTTGTTTGTATCACTGTTTCCACAAGCAGTAAAATAAAAGTTGCAGCTTTCCAAATTAGTCTCCTTCCTTTTGTTACAGGAGACAGCTGGTTACATTTGGTTAGTGTCTGAAAAAGGAGGATACTGCATTTCCAATAGAGACAAACACTTACATTACAAACACACACAAATAAACTTACCTCCTGCAAAGTCACAGACCAACTACTGCTTTCAATCATTGGTGTCAACACCGTGAAAACAGGATATCCAGTGAATTTTAAATACCAAACAAAATCATTAGGAAATTAAAAAACAAACAAAAATTCCTGATTTGCTAATCCTACACTGGGATTTTTTCACTTTGTTTTTTTTAAAGGTATGGTCTACTCCAGCTTCCACTTACTAAAACAAACATTTGATTTAAAGAAGAAAGCTGATTTGAAACTTGCAGGCAAGTCCCAACTCAGGAAGACTAAAAGGCTAATAAACTCCACCCTCTGCTATCAGGCTAGCATGAAGGATGAATATACATGATTACCAATGATGATGCAAATTTTTTTCACTGCTGCTACTAAAGCTGGGTGTGACTTTGTGTCACAAACCTTGCTGAAATCTTAATTTTCACATTTTGTTGTTCCAAAAAGTGGAGAGTTTGTTATTGATGGAAATGAAACGACTGATTGGAATTCACATTCCTGGATGGCAGTAGGTTGAAGGCTTCATGAGTCAATCCAAAAGAGCAGTTAATTAGGTTAATTCCAAGATGGTAAAATTGAGAAATGTAAGATGGCTAAAAAGCCACAAAGCTTTAAAGGAACAATTATCCAGGACAAAAGAGGTTTTATGGAAGGCATCACAAAGTTTTTCACTGCGCTCTCTGCTACTATGATGAACTCTTGGCTCTGGTTTTAAAGAAACATTCCTTCAACTGTCATAGTGCAGAGTTTGGGGGTTTTTTAAACAAAGAAGAAAACCACTCTAATTGTTATCAAATGTTTCTTCCCCTGCATTCAGGAATGCCAATGCAACAACTAGCACCAAAATAACAATTACTGGAATATTAATTTTTACTTATTGACACTGCAGGCATACAAAAAACGAATACATCTGGATTATACATTAATACAAATTAAAAATTGCTCCTGTATGGCAGTGGAGCCATACAGGTGTAACTGTTCCACTCACAGATCTCGTTGCAGGATCAAGGGTATTGTGTGCAAAATTAGGACATCAAAGCAATTTTGGATGTGAACAACTTTTGTTAAGGGTCATATTCTAGCTGTAAAAACTAAAGTGAATATATTTACCTTATTGCAGCAAGATCACACTGTAGGAATAGGAAACTTTCCTAATTTATTTCATTAAGGTAAATAGAGCAGTGACATTTAACATTTTTGGTCCTAATCTGCTGTGAGCTCTGTGTGAGCAGATTATTTTGCACACATAGAGCTCCAACTGAAGTCAATGGGATTCTGCATAGGTGCAGGGTCTACCTGTAGGATTCTAGCTTTTGTTTGCACAACTGTACATGACATTTTTTTACAGGACCCAAGTTTTCATCACTGATACAGCCTATAAACCCATATTATATGTGAGAAGTTCTCAGAGGCTGGAAAATCACCCAGAATATGGGGAAAATATTTGTCTGAATTATTTTGGTACTTTTCTTGGACACACAGCTCCCATTTTT
This sequence comes from Terrapene triunguis, assembly GCF_002925995.2. NCBI lineage: Eukaryota > Metazoa > Chordata > Testudines > Emydidae > Terrapene > Terrapene triunguis. Next base: position 9,108,627 of record NW_020664563.1, on the reverse strand, counting down.
TTACTGGCTTCTACTTACAATTTGTGATGTGTTTTAACTAAAAGTCAATTTATTTACTGAAGGATGGCAACTCAGCTGTGTTTCTGTTTTAGTCTATGAAAATGTCAGACGTTATATTTGTCTGAATGTAAAAACCCAACAGTATAGTTATTCTGCTGCAGAAATGTGCCTGTATGAATTCAGTTTTCCTAAATGAAATATTTCTAAATTGAGAAGAAAATAAAATAAACCCCAAAGTGAATTTCAGAGCACTATTTCTGATTTGTGTGTGTGTGTGTATGCGTGTGGTGAATGAAATCTGTCACAACTGACTTGCAGAAAATAAGCATGCCCAATAACGAATTCTTGCATCATACTGTACATGTAGCATAGTGTACTACATTGCTTCCACTCAGTCGGTGTATGATCTGGCTAACTGATGATTAATCAGATGATGTAAAAATCCCAATTTTAAATGATCTCAGAATTTACAGATGGTTTGAGGTTGGACAGTTCTTAGAATGTAGTAATCATAAATTTACAATTCTGTCCATACCTTATAGGGATATTGTCAGTCAGTTTGGACATACCACTCTACCATATCTGCTGAAGAATGTCATGTGGATTGTTTATATCTCTTTTAAAAAAATTCTACTGCAGAGAAATTAATCTCCATGTCCACGCTTGTTATTCTGGAGATCTGCATTGGGGGAGAAGGAATGCTTCCTCGGCAGTCCTTTCCCCCTCACCAGAACACCCAGATGCCCCTCTGTAGGTGTACTGCCCAGAAGGGACTCCACTGGGTGTTGAGTAGGGTGGGCAGGAGAAGGAGACTAGCCATTCTGTGCATCATCATCACTTGGTGTTCACTGGATTGCTGTGGAATGTGGCTAGGAGTTAATACACCTCAGTGCTGTATAGCTCTCCCAGATCTGCTCCATGACTCCCACTGAGTAGCCACCCATGCCAACAGCAGCATGGTTTCGGATAGAGCCATGTTGCTAGCAACAGGAAGAGAAGGCCCACTGAACAGACAGCTCCTGGCTCTGTCAGTTTAAGAGGCCCTTTCCTGCGGATCCACATGATCTGTAAAGTTGGGAGGTTTCAACTCCTCCTCACTCCGCAGTCTCCCAAGCCCTGTCCCCCACATGGGAGGGGAGGATAATTCACAGGACAGTTTTATTCTTTAAGAACCGTAATGAGTCTGAGCAAAGTGACATACAACAAGGCTGTCAGTGTACATCTAAATGATCACCCCAAAGTTGCACAGGTAGTGAAACAAACCAAAACATACTGAAAACAAGGAAGAGAATAAATGTGTCTGCATCTAAAAGATGAACATGCTGCACAGACCCCTGCTCCACAGAGCTCGGAAGAAATCATTAAACAAAAGCCAGCCCCACTTCTGAATGGTGAACCGAAAATAATTTTTTTCTACTTGGAAAACTCAGTCTTTAAGCCACAACCCACATGGAGAGCATCATCCCAATGGGAGCTCCTGGAGGCATCATGCAAGGACAGCCTGGGCCCTTTGACAAGGTGCAGAGTGCTATCCTCCAGTTCTAGGGAGCCTAGCACTGAAAGTGGTGTGAATATAGTCCTTGCACTCCTGAACACAAGGGCTGCAATGGTGTCTTTTAAGGGATGAGCAGGGCTTTGGTTTCTCCCCCTTATACATCCATGCAGGCCTGCAATCATAACTGACTGACCCCTATATGCATAGTCTTTGAATGTTGATTCTCACCATTCTCATCAAGACACACTAATAAAATTAAACATACAAAACTGGAGTTAATACACTTATCATAACAGACATGTTCTCCCATTAAGAGAGAGAACCTCTTTCCCATGTATGAAACCTATCAGATAAAAAGCTTGAACTAAATGTGGCTATGCTGGTTGTGAGGGATCGCTCTACTAATCAGTGCATCAACAAAAGGTTGACCTGATCCAACCCAGATAAAAGTTACACAAGGAGTTGCACGACTGCAAGCCAGAATCCTGAATTCTAGTCCCGCCTCTGACAGTGACTCACTGGGGGTGTGGCCAAGTAAGTCACTTCACCTGTTTCATGATCTGCTAAATGGGAATAATAATCTTGCTCATCCATCTCCCATGAGTGCTGTAAGGTTTAATTAGCTAATATGCTTGCACAGTGCTTTGAAGATGAACAGTACCCTACATTTTCTAAGTATTATTGTAGTTCTGTGTTAAAAGTATGAACAAACTGAAGAAAGAAAACAATCCGAATTAACAAGCAGTAAATATGGTTATTTCTAAATAGGGAAATTAACTAGCATTCTCTTGGCCATGAATGCAGTCCTAGTTCTGACAGAAAATCAGATCTATGCTGGATTAGAGTTATGTTAAAAAATGTTAATTTGCAGTTTAGCCTCAGAAATCAAGAAATGCCAGTTACACTTTCAAACACAGTCTTAACTCTGCCTCTTCACGTGTATGCATTATAACAGTCTTTCACTACATGACTGTGTACTATTCCTCAGCATCACACATTGTTTTCTATAACCTTAGATACTGTACACAATTGTAGTATCTTGCAGAACTGTTTACTAATCTATGTATGCCAGACAGAATTCATTTAGAAAGTACATAGAAAATGGCACTTCTATGTTACGTATAATATTGAGTAACAATAAAAAAGTTGCTGGCATATGCTGGCCACATAAGTTCACAGCTAAGTCACCCAATAGGCAGTTCAGTGCCTCATCTCTGAGAAATGCACCTAAGGAAAGCTGAGCTACTGCTGGGGAAAAAAAAGGTGTAGTAGAAGGGTCCTGAATTTTAAATGAAATACAAACCTTAGAAAGAACTTGCCCTATAAAAGTCTAAATCAACAGAATATATCATTATGATAATGATAATGAAATTCAAATATATTACAATAAAAAATATTACAAGGTGCCACATGTTTATTAGGGCTTGTAGAAAAAAATCAACATATTACTATATTGTATTATCTGAGGAACAACATCTGGGCATGTAATCAAAGCTCAGAGGCTCTAGTCCAACTGAACTGGGCTAGGAGTAGGACCTGAGTGCAGAAAGGTGACTTTATGAGTACTGAGTTCATCCTCAGCAAAGTTTTACAAGATCTGTTGTGTTGGCTTATCTGTGCATTATCTGCAACATTCCTGACAAATTTTCCCTCAGTATGGCCAACATTGGTACGAGCAAAATAATGCTTTTCCAAACCCCATTCTGTAAGAGTGGCAAGCTACCTTACATGTGCAATAATGTTTTTCCAAGTTTTGCCAGAAACAGGGCAATTACTTTTATAAAGTAAAAAGAACCAGCCCCCCGTGGTGAAATGTCAACAGCTTGAGCAAAAGCTTTCTAGGCCCAGATCCTACACTGAGAATTGCATGGACAAACCCCCTCCGACTGCACAGAGCCCGACTGAAGCCAACGGGGCCCTATGCAGGTGCAGGTGTCTGCATACCTGGTTTTCAATGCAGGATCTGGGCCATAATTTGTAAATTTATTCAGCACATTTTTGCCTTTCCCACCTGTTCATAGCTGTGCATGAGTAGATCATGGAACTGTCAAATTTATTCATTATTTGAAATTATTCACAAATTGCTTCACTGAATGATTCCTGATCTGCCTGTGTATGCAGCATTAGAAAACAAACACAAGAAAGGATAACATCATGCATACTTACATCTGCTTGTACATAACACAATACTGACAAGGTATTGGATAGTCACACAGTCAGGCCCCCACCCAGCAAGATGCTCTGTGTGGCTGGAGCTACATGCATGTGGGGGCCTGCCTGCAGAGAGCGGCTTTCAGCATTGGGGCCCAATTACCCTGGAAATCAGAAATTCAGATATACCGTTGAGCTAATCCTTTTTTTGTGAGCCATCAACCTATCAGACTAACAACTTGACTGCTCCACAGTAACCAAGACATTTGACTTTGAACCTGTGGCCATATGTTGTTGATCCCTTTAAGCTGTAATTGATATGCATTCAAATAAATGTAATAACTACCAACATTATTCTGCTTCACACATCATTGGGGCTTTATTTTTCTCCTGTTCATTATTATGTCTACTGCAGTAGCACCAAGGGACCCCAAGCAGGGATCAGGGACCCCTTGTACTAACAAAAATTATTAAACCTTGCTACAAACAGAGATTAATGACAAGGACCATATGTCAGTCTTGGATGAGTTCACCTTCCTAAAGTCTTTGTGGATGTGACCATGCACAGTTTTTGCTAAACAGTAAGTATTATTTCCTCCTTTTTGTGTCAGTAGTTGAGAATCACCCTCAGTCTCACAGCGTCTCATGCAGATTCCCAGTAAAAGCGCAACAGCAGGAGAGTTACCTACAAACATATAAACTGAAAGAAGAAAAATATTATATGTGGCTATTTGAGGGCTTCTCAAGTGTTCAATTTTTTTGACTGAAATATTCCTGGAAAATCAGAATGTCTCCAAGTAGCCAATGTGATCATTAAAGAAATTAGATGAATTTGACCCACCACTTTAATTCCCAATATAGTTTTCTGTACTGTATTGGCATATCCCAGTATGTGTGAAATACTGACATAGGCACCTCTTGCTGACTAGTGAAATCTGATCACTAGTGCATGTGATTTAGCCAATGGAGTAGGTTTCCATATAGTGTCTCCTTTACCTTGTATCTGTCCATTGGGTCTTCCTGCTGCAGCTGACTCTCTCGCATTGTCTGATACTCTCTCTCATATTTCTTCAGCTTCTTTGTGGGCACCTGGAATACATTCAGAAAAACATGCTCTTAGAGAAGCACAGGAAAGGGCTTCCAGAAGTCTTTACTTGCAAACATGAAGTAGAAGCAGCTCTGGATATTCCCTACTGAATATTCCTCATCCCACTGTCACCAGAAAGCTGGGGTGAAAGCTGGGGGAAAAGTAACATTTTTGCACTCTACTTTTGTTGACAGTAAAAAGAAGCACACCAAACAGTTATCAATACAGCACATGCGGAGAGGATCCTTACTAAGCTTAATGGCATTTATTTTTAAATACTTCAAAAGGAAACCAGAATCCTGAAGTAGAAACATTTTGAATAAGAATCAGGAGAACAGGTATCAATATGGGGAATAAACGAAGAATGGCAAGGAGAACATGACTGAGGTGGCTCTGCTCTCATTCACCTGCCCACACCAAGTCTGGCCATCAGTGTCCCGGAGTTAAGTGATGCCCTATGACACTGATAAAGCTGCATTGCTCACTTCCAGTCATAGCAGGGATACAGTGAATCAGCTACACAGATGAAAATCACAGACAGATTTGGTGAACAACTGTGCAAACAGGTCAAGTCACAGACAGCTGGATTTACACGAAAACATCCATCTGTTTTTTTTTTTTTTTTGCAAAAAAATCAGTCAAGATATAGAAACAGCGTCTGTATTTTTCTAAGGTGCAGAATGGAGATACTCAGCTTTACATTTATTTTTTAATTGGCTACAATGTAGCTTTGTGTATACTCCCATTACTTTCTCCCTTGACAAGACCTTTAACAGCACTCTAATGTCCCCATACAACCCAGAATAGGCAACAACAAAGCTGCTAGCTGTACGGCATACATTGGCATCAGGCAAGGACATCAGTGGAAGAATACGTCACAGTGATTTATAAAAATATACATGATTTTCCTTGATCTGTTCCTGTGATATTTCACCAGTCTTCTAGTCCCTGCCCCCCTTGTTATTAAGCAATTGACTAAAATCAGGAGCATTTCATGCTAGTACAGAGCTTCATGTGACATCCGCATTGCAGCTACTGGCAGGACGAGGCTGCACCACAACCACCCTGTCATAGTGGTTGTTGGGAAGAGAAGGTGGCCATCGGGCCATGTGGCCAGTAGAGGGTATAGCATGTGTGTGTGTGTGCACACGCATGTGGGTGGGGCTTAATATAGTTTCTCTTTTCAATTTTCCATTTGGGGATTTTCTTCCCCTGCCATAGGAAAGAGCCGAGGTGGTTCCCAAAGTCACAGCAGAAAGGGTCTGGGGAGTTACAGCTGGAAGATGTGGAAGCCAATCCTGCTTGCAAGGTGCAGTACACTGCCACAGGGAGTTTCTGTGCTAGACGCAGGAAGGGCTAATACAGCACAATGGAACAGTTGCAGCCTATTGTTAAACGTAAACCTACAACCCTAAAATAAAGACTTTGAAGAGAATAAGGAGAACAGGGAAGAATACAAGCAATGCAATAATTCTGGATAAATGTTCATGAGAATTCTACTTGGATGCCTCTTAAATAAATATCTATGAAAAGTGCTAAGTGATAAGAGGGAGATGGTATTATTATTATTACCTGAAAACATATTTGAATGAAAATAATTTAATAGGAAATGCTCATTTATATGTCAATTGACCCCATTAACTATATGAAAAGCGAGGCTTCCTGGGAAAGTACAAACCATTTCCTCTTTCCTACCATGCTATGGCTGTTAAGGCTACCTTAACATTCAGTGCTAAATGTACACTTCAAAGTAAGATTTTAAGGAAATGAACCAATCCTACACAAAACCCAATCTATTCCCACCCTGCTGTGATTCCATGATGTTTACTTGATCTTGCTCAGAGAAATGGAGCAGGTTCCCAGAATGACGTGTCACTAGGATACCTTCCAAGCTTATGTCTCTTGTGCTGTTGTGTCATGCTTTGCATCTACCAGCTATTGGCACAAAACAGAGAGAGAAAAAGAAGGGAATGACAGGCGGAGAAGCATGTACAGATATAAAAAGCATGAGCATTTATGGAGCAAAAGGAGAATTAGACTAGAAATTGCTGCACCTTGAAGTGCTGTATTGCAAGATAAACAATTCTTTTAGACAATGTTGAAAATTTCAGATCCGTATTGGAAATTTCAGATCAATGACAGGACAAAGCCACCAGACCGCAAAGAAAGGGGCACAGCGAGGGAGAAAAATAGTAAATGAATTGTTTACCAATCAATTTACCTGCTTCTCGATATTTTTAATTAATAGTGGATCAAATCTTTAAGGTGCACATGCAAAAGTGTGTGTGCTAAATCTCATTACACTCACAAGGTCTGGGTTTGCATATATGCATATATCTACAGTCATTCACTTACATACCTCTGTGATGGGCACACATTCTACATACATAGGGTGGATACAAATAAATTAGATTGGCTAGACAGGAAGATAAGCAGAAGAGGCCAGAGAAGAATTGCATGGTCACCTGTACTCCTTACTTTCAGGTATTTGTGAGTTTAAGTCAAACCTTAATGACATATGAATGTTTATTTCGTATTTAGTGTTCAACAGAACTACCCATTAAGCAGGCCCATTATCAATACTTTCTATATTATACTCACTTCTATTGCGTACACCACTGCAGTCCTCCCGGATGGTGAAAGAGACTTGCTGGAAGGCCGTGATGGTTAAAGCATGGTCTCAATGCAGCCCTACCAGTTCCTCAGAGGTCCAAACATCTAAAAGAGCTGGGGGAGTTTCTGCACAGCTTACAAAGGAAGCATGAGGCCCAAGTTCCGTGTTTTATATCTTGATATCTAACTAGGTACTTATATGGCCGCCATCACTATAGCATCCAAGTGTCTCACAAACATTAATCACTTCTCCACCTCACGGGCGTATAGATTATTACTCCATGTTACAGATGGGAACTGAAGCACAAAAAAGCCAAGAAGTTTGTGGTAGAGCTGAGAATTGAACCCAGGTCCCCTGAGTCCCAGTTCAATGCAAGACCAACCTTGTTCTCTTCTTTGTAATACAAGATAGCCAGGCAGAAGAAAGGCAGTATAAAGATATGGGCTGGGTAAGCAATAACCTATACTAGGATGTTTGAAGGAGGGCTGAGAGACATTGCCATGAAACACACAACTACAAAGAGCACTGTATCGAGGCTTTATGGCACCATTTTAGTGTTCTGTAAGTGAAATGGATGAGGACTAGTTCTCCTTATTGGGACTGTGTTAGAGGCCATTAACAGGAACCTAAACACACTAGCCAGTAGTATGCAGCACTCCTCGTTAAATTTTTAAAACATACTTGGCCATCTGCTGGGAGCAGCTTTACTTGTCTGGTTTAGGGTATTGTTGTGAGCTGGCTGAAACCTTGTTATGAGTTGCTAAAACCACATTGAGATTGAGAGGTGTGAACACCCCCTTCAACTAACATGAGGCTAAGACCCCACCTAGGACAAAAGTAAAGTACCCCTGAGCCAATGGTCATCAGGCTGACATGGTTAAGACATGTCAGTTTCATAGCCAATGGTACACAAGGGAGCGATGTGGCCAGCATCATGTCCACCTGCCATAGTCTGCCCTAACCTGAAGGAGCAGGTACCATTTTGCAGCTGGGTAAACTGGAAGTCACCTTTCAGCATGAGATTGAGCAAGACTTAAACCCACTGCACCTGTGAATCCACCCAGCAGTTTTTGCTGAGTATTGTTTTAGGTAGGTGTGTGTGCAGAAAAACAGAACACAGGAACTGAGAACAAACAGAATAGAGAGAGAACCAAAAGCAAACAGCAAGAGAGTCAAGCAGTAACCTGTGGGCATAGTGTGACCCTGGGAAAAGCTAGAGAAAGAAACTGTCTTTCTGTTGGCTGGAGAGGCTCGAGGGCTGTAAGTTAAGAAACTGCTCCTTTTTGTTCTTGGTTACTCCTGCATTTGTAGAAGCAAGACTCCATACATTCCTTGTGTGACATAATGTACCTCAAAATAGCACCCTGTAACCCCCACATTCACCACTTCCATATGGTTATGATATTTGTTCAAAGAATGCTTTCTAAGGTATCCTATGAAAAGTCATGATTTGCTGGAACTCGTTCTGTCAAAATATGTATATCATCATTGTATACGGAGTTATGAGATTTTGCTACATGGTTGTTACTGAAATATGTTATGAGTCTGGGAGATGCCCACATCTAGCTCTTCAGTGGCAACAAAATGGGTGACCCACACCCAGACAGGTGTTAAGCGACCATCACTAGCCATTGACCAGCAGGGGAACTGTAACAAGAGATTTACAATTCAGTAAGAGACAGTTGCTCAAGCTCTACACAATAGGGATTGCTTAACTCCGGGACTCAGCAAAGTATCAGTGATGTTTGACTCCATGTTTGAGCCAGTATTTTTCCAGGCACATGAACTGAGAGTATAAAATAAGGGACAGTGGCATCATGAGTCCACTTCTCTCCTCCCCACCTACTCTGAAGGTATCAAGAACGTTTGGAAGAAAAGACTTAACTGTGGAGACTGATCCCACGCTGAGACGGGAATTCAGCCTGTGTATTAAAAACGGTGAACTGCTTACAACGTCTAGTGGTGTGAGAAAAATCTCACTTAGTCTGATTCAAATCTCACTTAGTCTGATAAAGTTTAGGATTTGACTGTGATTTTATTTTATTACTCTTTTATTTCTTATGTAACGAACTCTGACCACTATCCTAACACTTATAATCACTTAAAATCTATCTTTCTGTAGTTAATAAACTTATTTTAATGTTTTAGCTTTACCAGTGAGTTTGTCTAAAGTGCTTGGGGAATCTGCTCAGATTACAAAGTGCATGCCCACTACCCTTTGGTGACGTGGAAAACTAATTAATGAGCTTGCACTGCTCAAGGGAAGGTCTTGAGCAGTGTAAGATGGTATATTTCTGGAATGCAAGGCTGGGGGGATTTGCTGGTGTCTCCCTGTGTAAAGTTCATGAGAAGCTGCGAGAGTCTGCATGTAACTTTGGGTGTGCCCTCACATGCTAATGGCTGTGTGAGAGCGAAGCCTGAAGGGGCTGCTTGTCACTAGCAGAGCAGTGTGAGAGGTACCCTGATCCAGAGAGTTAAAGAGGACACAGAGGTCCCACAGTCCAGGTTGTACCCCGGGGTCTGTCACACCTTGTAAATAAACAAGACAGCATCAGAGAAAATACCAGACTCTATCAATTTCTACTTCCACCTGGAACATCCCCAGTGCTCTGAACTTTGTCTAGCCACTCGGGTCGAAAGGCAACAACACTACTAGTTCTCCTTATTGGGATGGAGTTACAGTAATATGCAGTTCTCCTTGTTAAATTTTTAAAACGTACTTGGCCATCTGGGAGCAGCCTTACTTATCTGGTTTAGGAGATAATCCTCTAGCTGGAGTGGAAGTGGAATTCTACTTGTGTGCATTCTACTTGGTGCTTTAACCACCCATCCCAAGGGCAGCAGAAATCAATTTGAACCTGAATGTTAAACCACGAATGTTTATCGAAAACAAGTCAAACATACGGAGTCCTAGAAACAAGAGTGTCTACTGCCTCTCTTAAGCTTGCTCTGTTTTGCTTTCTCACTTTTCCATTCACTGAGAGTTCAGTGGTGAGTTCTTGATATTTATAGGCTTCCATACAAACTGTTTGTAAAATCTCTCCTCTGATTTTCTAATGGCAGGATCGTGCCCTGATCCTGTGTGTCTGTACGAGGGAAGACAGCCCCCTCCCCATCTGCTTAGGACCAAACCCAATTGCAGCTGGAGTGTGGGAGAGAGAGCAAGGGCTGTGTACCTGGTACCCCACTCGGTGAGCAAATGTTATGCTTGTATTAGTGGTGCTAAAGGTGAGTAGTAATACAATCTCCCTAATGCTACTAATAGACAGGGATAGAATTACGTTGGAAGATACAAGTAGGGTGACCAGACAGCAAATGTGAAAAATCGGGGTGGGAGGTAATAGGAGCCTATATAAGAAGAAGACCCAAAAATCGGGACTGTCCCTATAAAATCGGGACATCTGGTCACGCTAGATACAAGGGTAATGCGGTTAGAAGAGGCTTCAATGCTCAAAGAGAGACATCTCCATTCAGACAAATATATTTCCACTTATGCCACATTCCTATCATCCCTGGATAAGGATAACCAAATACAGCGAAATACTGTTCCAGCAATTTGAGAAAAAGCTTCCACTAGGAAAACATTCCACTCCAGAACAATAATCCCATATATTATAAACTTTACATATGCATAACAACTGACATGTGGTCTCTACTACTATCCAGTAGTAGTATTCTCCAAGGAGTCTGACAAATTATTATAGCTCTTTCTTTTCCTGGATCCATTCTGTTTTGCACTTTAACTCCATGAAACAGTTTGCCCAACACATGATCGCAAACTGTGATCTATTAGTTTACAAACATCTGACATATCTCTAGGCCCTTTCATAAATAATTGCATTATATTAGCCATGTTTCACTCTTCATGGATTGTGGCTGAACTGAGTATGCTCATAAAAGTGTCCATGAAAGCTTCTGCAATATTGATTTCTTCTTTCTTTAACACCTTGAGGCGTATGCTGGCTGGATGGCGCTGTATCACATTTAGGATTTATAAACCTTGCTTAACCATGTATCTCAATATCTCATATTCCATTCCCGTACATTTGATTTTTATTGTATTGTATTGTATTCTTCACAACCAGAGACACACACAGAGCCAGTCACGCAGTAGATCTCAATAAAACTCAAACACAAGGAACTGAACAAACAAAACTTCCCTCTGAAGAAGCACAAGACTCTCACTAGGGCAAAAACAATGCCATTATCAAGTCGAGTGAACATTCAATGATCATTACAATGGGCTGTCAGATGGCAGGTGAGGAAAAATAATACGTTGCATCTTTAGCTTGTTCTCCTGGTTCACAGGAACAAAAAGATCTACAACTGCTATAAGGTCACCCTCTTTGAGGAGGAGTCTCAGGCCTTGGAGCACACTGCTCTCTACCAGCCATGGGTGGTCAGGACAAGAAGGGATCAGCGTCCACTCAACTTCTGGAGAGTTTTCTTTCATCCAACAATAGTTTTAGTAATTTATGGACAATCCAGACCGATCCTGCTGTATTAATGAATTCCACATCTACATCCCCTTTCTCCAAGGATCTCAGAATGCTTTACAAACAGTTTTAAGCCTCAGTTCCATGTGAGTTTGTATTATCATGATCATTGTATAGATAGGGAAACTAAGGCAAAAAGATGCTATGTGACCTGCCATGGCTTGAAAGTGAGCAAGTGGCTGAGCCAGAGACAGAACTCCCAATTCCTAATCTGCAGCTCTAACCACTAGACCACGTTAAGCAGAGTATTTTCATTCTTTACCTCTTGTTTATTAGTGGTCTTCCTTTAACCATAGACCCACCTTTCTATATACTGCTTCATATACACTAATAACTGAATAGCCAACTCAATTTGCTAACTTCAATATTCCGTTAGATTTATTTCTGCACTCTTCTACTGCTCTCTCTGGTTTCTATATGGAAAACAAACCAAACATTTAATATTTTCCTCTCACTTTCTTTGAAGTAGGTGATTAAAGTTTTCGGCTCCACTTGTTTGTCTTTTCCTTGGTATTAGGGTTGCCAACTGTCTAATCACACAAACCCAAACATCCTTGCCCCGCCCCTTCCCTGAGGCCCCACCCCACCACTTCATCCCCCCTCCCTCCGTTGCTTGCTCTCCCTCACCCTCGTTCACTTTCACAGGGTTAGGGCAGGGAGTTGGGGTGTGGACTGTAGGCTGGGGCCAAGGAGTTCGGAGCGTGGGAGGGGGCTCCGGGCTGAGCCTGGGGCAGGGGGTTGGGATGCGGGAGAGGGTGAGGGATACAAGCTCTGGGAGGGAGTTTGGATGCTGGAGGGGGATTAGGGTGCGGGAGAGGGTGATGGGTGCAAACTCTGGGAGGGAGTTTGGGTGCAGGAGGGGGCTCAGGGCTGGGGTGCAGGAGGGGTGCGGGCTCTGGGAGGGAGTTTGGGTGCTTACCTCAGGTGGCTCCCGGGCGGCAGCGCAGCAGAGCTGCCCTGGCCCCACGCCGCTCCTGGAAGCAGCCAGCACGTCCCTGCGGCCCCTGGAGGGGAGCCAGGCAGGCTCCGTGCGCTGCCCGTGCCCGCAAGCGCAGCCCCTGCAGCTCCCCATTGGCCACAGTTCCTGGCCAATGGGAGCTGTGGAGTCAGCACTCGGGGTAGCATGCAGAGACCCCCTGCCCCTCCTACCCCCAGGGGCCGCAGGGACGTGCCGGCTGCTTCCGGAAGAGGCGCGGGACCAGGGCAGGCAGGGAGCCTGCCTTAGCCCCGCTGCACCATCTGACTTTTAGCAGCCTAAAATCTCTCAGTTTGGCTTCAGTAGCCTCCAGGAGATAGAGTTCAATTCCGAGAGACTCCCAGCGAAACTGTGAGGGTGGCAACCCTACTTGGTATTTCAAGATTAGGGGGAGAAATTAAATTACTTCAAAGTCAAGATGCTACCACAATCTAATGATTTTTTAGGCCAATGAATGCTTAACTTTCTCTACACTTACAGTCTAACAATACCTAATATTAAAAGTAAGTAAATTTTATAATGATGTTTGGCTTATTGGTCAGCTGACGACCAGAAGGTTAGACTAAATTCCTAACCAATACTCAGAAAGGTCTTGAGAACATGACCTATGAAGGAAGGCTGAAAGAATTGGGTTTGTTTAGTTTGGAAAAGAGAAGACTGAGAGGGGACATGATAGCAGTTTTCAGGTATCTAAAAGGGTGTCATAAGGAGGAGGGAGAAAATTTGTTCACCTTAGCCTCTAAGGACAGAACAAGAAGCAATGGGCTTAAACTGCAGCAAGGGAGGTTTAGGTTGGACATTAGGAAAAAGTTCCTGTCAGGGTGGTTAAACACTGGAATAAATTGCCTAGGGAGGTTGTAGAATCTCCATCTCTGGAGATATTTAAGAGTAGGTTAGATAAATGTCTATCAGGGATGGTCTAGACAGTATTTGGTCCTGCCATGAGAGCAAGGGACTGGACTCGATGACCTCTCGAGGTCCCTTCCAGTCCTAGAATCTATGAATCTATGAATACAGATTAGTGAAAATGAATTAAGATCATATGTAGTATCTTGGCTTGTATTACAAGTTATTGTACCAGTTTCTTCCAGTTAATATCCTGTATTAAAAAGAATGTATTCAGCTAAACTAGGGCCAAGGAAGGATAATACAGCTCCATTCAAACAGTTGATTAAGGTTATTTAAGGCTTGAATGTAATAGTCAAATTTACAATGAAACGGTCTTAAAGCTTCACTGCATTGTGTAATCATTGATGCAGATCACTGAATTGTCCTTTCAATAACAATAAGATTTCTAAGAGGGCTCTAACAGTACCTTGAGATATTTGTCATAGTGGATTAGATTCAAAATAAGATAAATATTCTGTCCACACCAAAAAAAAAAAAAAAAAATTAAAAAAAGAAAAAGAAGCCACAGTGAGTTTTTGGCAGAACACAGTAGACTCCATTCATCCTTCTTGTAATCTACAAGAAATCTAATCCAGAGGACTAATATACCAGGCATGATACCATGCCAGGCAATCCAAAGAATTTAATTCTCCAGAGAGATTCAATTTAATCACAAGCATAAAGTCCCCATGGGAGAAAAAGGGCAAATTTGAACTGGAAACATTTAATTTTTACCTGGTAAAGTTAAAGTTTATAGTGAAAAACTTCTGACTCACTGTTAAAGAAGAAATATGGAGATCATAACAAGTAGCCTGTGCACATGGAAAATTCACAGGTTGGAACAACAACAACTGGGACAGAGATAGAGGAATTCCCCATTTCTCCTTTTGTCACTGTCTTGAGAACAGCTCACTGGTGGCTCAGAGACCATGCTGCTTCATAGTAGTCTTGAGATCAAACTACAGACAATACTTCCCTCAGAGAGAATGCTTCCCTCTACCAAGCGCCCTGAAACATGCATTCTAAAAAATACCCAACACTGGACGCCAACAACCTAACTATTGGCTAGTCTCCTACCTCTCTTTCTCAGGCAAAATTATCAAGAGGGTGGCAGAGAGCAGTTTCCAACAGAACCTCACCTTCAGCAATATGCTTCACAGTCTGGCTTCAGGCCAGGTCATGGCACAAAAAAAGACAGTTACCTTTTCTGTAACTGGTGTTCTTCGAGATGTGTAGTTCATGTCCATTCCATATTAGGTGTGTGTGTTTGCCACATGCACCGGTGCCGGAAGTTTTCCCCTCAGCAGTATCCATAGGGGACTGGCTCTGGCACCCTCTGGAGTGGCGCCCGCATGGTGCGATATAAGGGGTGCCAGCTCCCCCCACCCTCAGTTCCTTCTTGCCGGAAACTCCGACAGTGGGGAAGGAGGATGGGTCGTGGAATGGACATGAGCAACACATCTCGAAGAACACCAGTTACAGAAAAGGTAACTGTCTTTTCCTCTTCGAGTGCTTGCTCATGTCCATTCCATATGAGGTGACTCCAAAGCAGTACCCCTGGAGGTGGGTAGGAGTTCATAGACGTGTAGATTGCAACACTGCTCCGCTGAACTCAGCGTCGTCTCTGGCCTACTGAATGATGGCATAATGAGCGGTAAACCTGTGAACAGAGGACCATGTTGCGACTCTACAGATGTCCTGGATAGGGATGTGCACCAGGAAGGCAACAAAAGACGCCTGTGCTCACGTCAAGTGGGATCTGACAATCGGCAGCGGTGGCAGAACCCCTGCCAGGTTGAAACAGGTCCATATACACGAGGTAATCCAATTAGAAATCCTCTGTGAGGACACTGGGTGACCTTTCATCCTATCTGCTGTAGCAATGAAGAGTTGAGTTGATTTTTGAAAAGGTTTGGTACAACGCCAAGGCCCTCCGCATGGCTCATGGATGGCACTGGGGGAGCACTGTGCACAGAGGCTGTGGTGCTCGGTGCGGAGTCGGTCCTCTGCTCCGGTACTGGAGTGAGCGCCGATTCCATTAGGAGCGCTCTTAGATGGATATCATGTTCCTTCTTCGTCCTAGGTTTGAAGGACTTGCAGATATGGCACTTGTCACTTATGTGCCCTTCGCCTAAGCACTTTAGACAGCTGGTATGGGGATTGCTGATGGGCATAGGCCGTTTGCAGCGATCACAGGGCTTAAAGCTTGGGGACCGGGGGCATGCCCCGACCCCAAGCTGGGTCCCGTTTGGGACTAACAAAGAGTTTGAGAATACTACTAAGGGTAACTAAGAAAACTACTAACTACGTATAACTATTTTACAGGATTTCAAAGTTTGTAAGATCAGAGATGGAATCAATGCTAGCCGAAGCAGCAGATGTTCCAGCACTGTCACTGGCGGCAAGAAGGAACTGAGGGTAGGGGGAGCCGGCAGCACCCCTTATACCGCACAATGTGGGTACCACTCCAGAGGACACCAGAGCCAGTCCCCTATGGATACTGCTGAGGGGAAAACTTCTGGCACTGGTGCACGTGACAAGCACACATACCTAATATGGAGTGGACATAAGCAAGCACTCGAAGAAAAACAGTGCTTGTTGCTCTGTTTAACAACCTCCGCATAGTGAAGGATAGAGGTGAATCAATGATGCTGATACTCTAATCTAGTCTATTCAGGTTCTTGCACTGCATGCATCACTATGGAATCTGAATACCTTCTACACTATCAGCAGGGGGACATTCCGTTAAAGCTTCCTGGCGAGATAGGTTTTGCTGCATAAGCCCAACTGTTTGGTGTAAACCTATATGAAAAGGCTCCTTTACAGGTAGCATGAATCTCCATTTAGTATTCCAGAAAGGAGGAGTTTACACAGATTCTCCTTTTATAGCAGCAAGGCAGTCTTAGCAATTACACCTACCAATATTCTTTCATTTCAGTGAGGGAACTTTTTTTTTTTTTTTAATTTTTTAACAAATCACCTTATTTTTCATGTTGTATACATAGATTTCATGAATAAAGAATCTGCAGAAGAAGAAGAATCCCATTCAAATCCTAACTGGAAATCAAGGAAAACTGGTTGGGTTTGGGTCAGTTTTTATTTTATCCTAACAACAGGATCATCAATTCAGTATCTAAATGCATAGGTTGCAATTAGACTAGAAAGAGGAACTCATGGAATTCTAGAGAGACATTTTGAAAATATTCTACTGTACGGTGATGAGTTTTCCTGATTCCAGATGGCAGTCTCCAGAGCCAGTGGCATGAGATGCTTTGGACACTTCTAATGTTGGGGGTTAATCCTTACAAAGAATTTCCATATACCTAAAGCCAGCGGTCAATGGCATGACATTTTGCATTTCTATAGCCCTTTCATCTAAGGATTTTATTAATTAGGCCTCAGAATGCCCATGTGAGATAGTTAAGTAGCAGGCGAAAAGAATATTTTTATTATCTATCATTTAAGAAAGGCCAGGACCAACATTCCAAACAAGGTTCCTGTCTCCAAGATCGTATAATCGAAGTAAGTTTATCCTGGGGGACATGGCGTAAGATCAGATAATTAGGGGAAATGTCATTTTGTTTAGGCACGGGGGACAGGATCTTGTTCAGGATAACAGAGTTGTGGATAACTGCGGTTGTACCAGCATCAGGTTTGTCCATTGGTTCATATCAATCCATTGCCACGTTTTAATTTTTGTAAATGTCATGTTTACATATATGTGGATTGTTGCTGTTGCTCCTGTTTATCTTATGTGATTGTAGCATCACACAAACTCAGTATGAGGGATGTCTCTCACTTTTAAAGTTTAGACCATGTCTACACTAGTGAGCTTACAGCGGCATAGCTGTACCGATGCAGCTTGTGTAGCCGCTCTACGCCGATGGGAGAGAGCTCTCCTGTTGACATAATTAAACCACTTCCAATGAGCGGCAGTACCTGTGTGGGCAGGAAAGAATCTCCTACCATCATAATGCTGCCGACACCGGTGCTTCTGATTCAATTTCCCCCCCAGGCCCAAGTCAGTGAAAAGTCTTAGGGAATGTTACATACGAGGTGCGATTGCTCCCTGGGCAAGTTCACAAGGCTCACAAAGGTGTGGAATTGCTGGGGTTCTGCTACACTCTGCATGGGGAGAAAAAACACAGAGACACAGCAGAGGGACGCTGTCACACTGTATGCCACAGAGCACTGCTGTATGGTAGCTCTACCCATGGTAACGCAGGGGTCGATGGGGGGAGTTGTCAGTAGATCCCACCAATACTGCAGGTCCACTGGCCAAATATCGAATACAAAAGGCATGTTACATTGTAGACTGCGGCCACTAGTCCAACTTGGAGACTGCCATAGTGGCCATATCGTGGTAACACTACTACTTTGTACCCTGGCTCCAAGCTGGTTTATGCAGGCTCTGCATGGGACTCAGAATTTGGCTCTAAACTAAAGAAATGGGTTCCAGTAAAAGAATCACTCAGGGCTAACTAGAGAACGGCAGTGCTGGCTCTGCTGACAGACCTGTCAATTCTTCAGAAAGAAAATGAGGGCAATATATAAAAAAGGAACTGGGGCTTTCTTCTCCCAGCTTCCCATGTTCCACTCATCCTTCTGCTAGTCACTGCAATGAGAGGGAGGGCAGCTGGGGGGCTAGGAGAGGATGGCAGAACAGTGTCACAGTACACAGGGAGGAGGAGGCAGTGCTGTAACATGTGAGTTAAATACAGTGTGGAACCCAGGGGAAGGAGACAGTCCCAAGGACCCCTAACTTACAGCAGCTTCCCAAAGAATAGCTAGAGTTCTCCAGCCATCTCCTTTCCTCACCACACAGACAGACACACCCCATGCCGGGAGCTGCACAGGGCCAGTCCCACTCTCCACAGTAAACAACCCTATGCTAGGTATTCCTAGATAACCGGTTAAACTGGCTTTCCAATCCCCTTCACAACAGCTCAGACTCCTTGAAGGGATTGCAGGGGAGTGTAGAACAGGCCAGTGGCAGCTAATGTACGTGATAAGAGAATTGGCTGACTCAGCAAATTCTGGATCCTATTTACTTTACCATGGCGGAGCTGGTGTGCCTGTTAATTTCTCACAGCACAAGGGTGGAAGCACTGGTTGGAAAAGAAAAAGTTGATTTTGCAATTGGTAGTCAGAGCAAACACAGAAAAGAGCAAGAATACTAGAAAATTAGGAAAATACCCTCCAAAACGTTTTTGAATCATGCTAGGAAGGGAAAAAAATCCCTGAAGCCAAGAGACCACAACTAAACTGAGTGAGGGTTAACTTCCCAACCTCTTACTTCCAGTATGTGGAAACCAATGCAAATTAATTTTATCTTACAACTTGTGGGCACACAGTGTATATGCAGCCACTATCCTATTAACAATGGGCCCTTAACCTGGTTCAGTGACATCTAGATTGCAAAAGCTGTAAACACTCCACATTAAACATATTTAGCACAGCCAACAGCTTTCAGCTAACAAGCAATCAACTGAGTGCATCTTGTGAAACCTGCAATTAGACTGGTGAAAACCATCTGCCCAGCAGACTGGATAAGCAGATGCCTTTGAATGATACAAGCCATAATACATGACTTATTGTCTACAGATCGTAAAGAAAAGGTTATTGAAAACTGCAGTTCTTGACATGAGGGAGATTTAGTGGTTACGGCATTAACCTCGGACTTGGGAAACCCAGGTTCAAGTCCTTGCTCCACCAGACTTCTTGTGTGACCTTGGGCAAGTCACTTAGTCTCTCTGTGCCTCAGTTCCCCCTCTGTAACATGGCAGTAATATCACTTCCCTGCCTCACAGTGGTGTTATGAGCACACAAACATTAAAGACCAGGAGGTGCTCAGATATTCCGGTAAAGGAGGCTATAAACACCACAGACGGACAGACAATTTGTGAACCGAGTGCCTGGGTTTGTGGATAGCAGGTGCCAGAGGAGAATTCACAGTGATGTTCTCTATGGAAGATACCAGCTGTATCCCTTCCTGCATTTTCTGGCTAGGGGAGTAGAGCAAATCGATACAGATTGGATCAATGGTGTGCAGTGAATGAGGCACGAGAGCACAAATTGAAGAGCAAGGATAAAAAAAATACTGAAGCACTGTTCAACCTTTGTACTGATTAGCAATGTGATAAAACTTTTTGCAATAAATGGGTTCAGAATGAGTGAAAACGGAATCATAAAACTGAGGGCTAAATGAGAAAGTTATTTTTAACTCAGATTTTCACCTAGACAGGTGAGCATTTACATTTTGTTCCAGCCACCAGTTAGGGAGAAGTCAGGCTTCTATAAAGAGTTTTATTGCTTTTTCCACTGGAAACTGGGTTCAGATGTTTTTGTCGTCCTAGCTAATTCATTTTCATATGAAAATCCCTCCAAAGATGGTGGTTTTTAGCTAACAAACAGAGAAGTGAAGCTTGCATTTGTTATTGTCTTATTTATGCAAAACATACTTAGTGCTTACAGCAGTGAGGCACGTTTCATCTTCCAAGCACCCTGTAATGCACAGAAAGAAAAATGCTGCTGTTACAGGGGACTTCAGTTTGAGAGAGACATGCTGGAGGTCTCATGTAGCCATCAGTGAAACATCATTAGAGCTTCTAAAAATTATGGATGATAATTTTCTAACATAAAAGGCATAGCACCCAACCCAAGTACTATTTTGGACTTCATTATGATACATAAGGATGAATTCATCACTGGACTGGAAGTTGGTGGTTGCCTAGGAACCAGGGATCATGACCTGATTACATTCAATATGGGCAAACAGAGGACAGTCCCAACTAGTAATATATATATATATATACACACACACACACACACTTTTCTTACTTGGGTACTTCAAAAGGGCTAATTTCCCAAAGCTGAGGAAAATTATGAGTGAAATTGAGTGGGAGGAAATTGTAGACAGAAAAATGTGAATGAAAACTGGACGTTCTTTAAGAAGAGTTTATTAGATGGCCAAAAAGCCACAAATCCAGAACCAAGAAAGAGGACAGCGTTGGCTAAACGCCTATCCTGGTTAGTGGTGAAGTGAAGGCAGCATTAAGAAATAAAATATATATATATATATATAACAAAAGGAAAAAAGGGGAAATAGATGGCAATCAATATAAATTGGAAGTTATGTAGTTTAGAAAATTGATAACGGACGCTAACGATATCAAGGAAAAATCCAGGCTGGCAGAGCTAAGGACAATAAGAAGGATTTTTTAAAGTTTATTAGGAACAAAAGAATTCTTAGCAACAGCATAGGCCCTGTACTTGATGGAGATGGTAACATTTTTATTAATGACATAGAAAAGGCAGAAATATTCAGTAAATATTTATGTTCTGTATTTGGAAATAAGTAGGATGATGTACTCATATCACATGAGAATGAAGAAGTACTTTCCAGTCCACTAGTAATTAAAGAGGACGTTAAACAATATCTACAAGGGATACACATTTTTAAATCAGAAGGCCCAGATAACTTGAACCCAAGAGTCCTAAAAGACTTGGTTGAGGAGATCTGTCTCACTGGTGTTCATTTTTAATCAGTCTTGGACATTCCAGAAGACTAGAAGAGTACTAATCTTGTGCCAAGATTCATAAAGGGCAAGTGGGATGACCCAGGTAACTACACCTCTACCTCGATATAATGCTATCCTCGGGAGCCAAAAAATCTTACTGTGTTATAGGTGAAACCGCATTATATCGAACTTGCTTTGATCCACCGGAGTGCGCAGCCCCGCTCCCCCGGAGCACTGCTTTACCGCGTTATATCCAAATTCGTGTTATATCGGGTCGCGTTATATCGGGGTAGAGGTGTATAGGAAAGTTAGCCAGATATCAATCCTTGGCAAAATAATGCAAAAGCTGACATAGGGTTCAACGGATAAAAAATTAAAGGACAGGAATATAATTAATGGCAGCCAACGCAGTATTATGGAAAATAGGTCTTGTCAAACAAACCTGATTTCATTCTTTGAGGAGGTTACAAGTTTGGTTGATAAAGGTACCGGTAACTGCTCAAATATAATATACTTTGACTTTGTACCACATTACATTTTGATTAAAAATTAGCACTATACAATATTAATAAAGCATAAGATACACTGATTAAGAACTGGCTAACTGACAAACCTAAAAAAGGAGTTGTTGATAGGGAGTCATCATCAGCAAGTTGGGATGTCTAGTGGGGTTCCGCCAGGATCGGTACTAGACCTGATGCTATTTAATACTTTCATCAACGATCTGGGAGTAAATATAAAATCACTGCTGATAAAATTTGCAGATGACACAAAAATTGATGGAAAGGTAAATAACGATGAGGATAGGGCAGGCATACAGAGTGACCTGGACTACTTGATAAGCTGGGCCAATTTAAACAAAATGCATTTTAATACAGCCAAATGCAAAGATCTCTGGGAACAAGGAACGCAGGCCGGCCACACTGACAGAGAGGGGGATTGTATTCTGGAAAGCAGTGACTCTGAAAAGGATTTAGGGGTCATAGTGGACAAGAAACTCAACATGAGCTCCCAGTGTGATGCTGTGGCAACAAGGGCTAATGCAATCCTTGGATGTATAAACAAGGGAGAAGGAAGATGAATTTACCTCTGTAAACCGGCTATTTCACTATAGCGCATTTAATAGAAACATCAAAATCAGCAAGCTAATGTGCTTATCAATGGATACTGGAGGCAGTGGTATATATCAGGGCAGGAGGGAGTGGGGTAAGTTACTGCTGTGATGGGGAATGAGGAAGTCAAGTTCCTCCCTGTAAATTTCAGGTTACTTCCAATGAGGAAGAAGGCAAAGGGAGATGCATTTCTACCCCACTGCCAAAAGGCTCAACTTCTTGGGTGCCCAAAAACTAAGTAGACTCTTTTGCTTTTCCAAGTACTAAAAGTCCCAACTGTCCCATACCCAGCTGACAAAAGCAATTGCTTCACCTCTGACGGTTTGTACAGTGTTTTAAGAATACATAATAGCAAAAATCTGCTTTGAACATTAAAAATTTGGGGCAGCATAAAATAAATCAAATTTTATGTAAAAAAATAAAGAATGATATACTGATTATTCCCTTCCATATTTAATTCAGTAGGTTTTTTTCATTTACTTAAATATGCCTCAGAATTTCCACCCTGATACAGAATTCAGCTTCTCAGAGCCATAAAACATAGGGCTAGAGAGAATCTAGGTCCACTTTATCACAGAGTTCACAGGTAAGTCAGTGGTGAAAGCAAAATATACACTGGCAACTGTCACACTATTTACCACCTACATGTACGTGAGTATTATGGAAAACATATGCTTATCCACTATTTACCAGTTCCATGATTGGCATTAAATATACATGCATATGCAAACATTTCTGAAAATTTTACTAGACAGGTGTCTGCATCACAATTATTTCCATGTTGTCAGTCCCAGGAGAGAGGCCAAGAACTGAATGGTTGCTGGAGAATGAACTCCCCCTTTGGCCCTTAGAGATCTTCACATTAGGGTTGAAGCACTGACAGTGCGCATGGGATGATCTGCACTGCCACTGTGTATGCTATACCAGTTTCTCTAGATAAATGGAAATCAGAAAAGAATCTAAATATGATTAATTTGAGAGGGGAAAGGAATTGTGTTTAGACTGTTTAATCCCCAAGGCTGTCAGTACAGTACCTTTCATGAGCAACAGTTACTCAATTAAAAAAAAAAAAAAATAGCCAAAGAAATCGTAATAGAAAATATTTTCACTTTCAAAGACTGAAATAAAAAGGTAAGCTACTGAACAACTAAATAAGCTGAAGTCCATCTATAGCATCCAGTGACTTTGGCCCCAATCCTTTAATTAGTTCCATACAGGCACACCCCTACACTCAGAGAACCCCACTGAAGTCAATGGGTTTGTGGGTGGTAGAGTTCATTATAGGCTTGAGGCCTCTGTACATAACAAAAGGATGTAAATTTCACAGGTCCTCTCTGTGCAGTTGACATTCTTTGTGATGGTGTTAAGGGAAAAGTGTTGTGTCATCATGGTTACATGGTTAAGAACACTGGCATCACAATGAAAGTAAAATGGTATATGTAAATACAACATTAGCACCGTACCAGGCCTGATTGTATACCTCAAACCAAATAATCTAACCAGCCTGCAGTGGATAGGTTAATTATTCCCCTGAAATCTATCCAACAAATAAATACAAGGTCTCCATTGTCACAGGTAGATTCAGAGGGTGCAAGTAACCTGTGAATATATTTGTGAATGTTTACAGAATCTGTCAGATGAAGTATCTATCTCACACATCACTGCGGCCTCTCCAAGAGTAGATAATTGAGAAAGAGCAAATAGAGAACAAAGAAAACGAGGCCTATGTTTGCTTCTTTTAGGCTTTGTCTACATGGGGGTATTTAAGGCCAGGTCTACACAGTTTTTGGACCAGTGTAACTATTACAGTCTCTACATACAGGATTTATACCAGTACTGTATAACTGTGTCCACACTAGGGGGACCGTACTACTTTAAGTTAAAGGAGTGCAACTTTTGTGTGAAGACAAGGTCTTAAAATAAACAAAATCCCAGTACGAACTATGGGAGCCCTAATGTACATCAATCAATCCTTAACTAACAGGGAAGCCACTGGAGCTTTGTCCACATGAGGGCTCATCCCAGAACAGGTGTCAGTACTAGTGGAATTATTAGGAAAATTCCAAAGTGCAGACGTAGCCTATGTGGTATGTTGGAGACCATCACAGGAGATGGTAACAGGGAAGTATTTGGTGGATGGAAAGGTCAGATTGGGTCAAGGAGTTTGGACTCTGGAGAAGAGTCTTGGCAGTTAAAAGAACAGGAGTACTTGTGGCACCTTAGAGACTAAGAAGTGGGCTGTAGCCCACAAAAGCTTATGCTCTAATAAATTTGTTAGTCTCTAAGGTGCCACAAGTACTCCTGTTCTTTTTGCGAATACAGACTAACACGGCTGCTACTCTGAAACTTGGCAGTTAAAGAGATTGGGTGAGGTTTGTCATAGGGTGTGTTTAAGAACCAGAGGAAGGGTGATTGGTTTATGAAATCACAAAAGTCAGAAGATTACATTCTGAGCAATTGGGTGGGGGGGGAGGGGAGAAAGTGGGGAGAGAGAGAAACAGAACGTTTCAAATTTTTTGTTTTTTAAAAACACCAATTTAACAAAAGCTCGAGAAAAGCA
Organism: Terrapene triunguis; assembly: GCF_002925995.2. Taxonomy (NCBI): domain Eukaryota; kingdom Metazoa; phylum Chordata; order Testudines; family Emydidae; genus Terrapene; species Terrapene triunguis. The sequence goes on along the minus strand of NW_020664563.1, from coordinate 9,083,728 downwards.
GCTAGGACAAAAGCACTCTAAAAATTTCAATAACCTTCCCCTTCAGACTGAGAACAAAGAACTCCCACTCCATTTTTCCAGTCCTCTTAGAAGGCCTCCAGAAAACAACCACCACCGCCACAGGGGAGATAAAACTTGACACTTACTGCCTTTTTTTTTTTTTTTTTTTTTTGGTGATGGGGGGGGGGGGGAGAAGGAATGAAAGAAGACTAAAAAGGGCACAATCAACATTTTTCCTTTGCAGAGCAACTTTACAAATGAGCTAAGGCCCACAACATAGCAGCTATACGTATAGGAGACAGGCCAACACAGATGACTAAATATTATGGGGCTTCACTAAATCCAGAATGAAAGTCCCAATTTCAACAAAACAGGTCTCAATACCAGGACACCCACCTAACTGGGAAGTATATTCACCCCATCTGTAACAGGCTAACACCTGACTTGATGTGGCTGTGCTCAGAACTTGATTTGCAGTAGGTACCCCAAAATGTTGGCTATAACCTGATTAGTGTAAATTTTGGTTCCATGTGATTTATTCAGAAATCAGTTTTACTTAGGTTGCTGCACATACAAAATATACTGGCAGAAAAAGCTGAGCCCTATAATGCCACAGCAACACTATTCTTACACACTTTGGGTAGAAAAAGCCTGAGGGTCAAAAAGAGCATTTGCAGCATATATTTTAAAAATAGCCTTTCACGCTGCATTGTTTGCTTGGAGAGAGTGTCCATGAAAACCATTATGATGGTGTTGGCTAGTGGCTAACAACGAATGAGTTCTATGAAATGAATAAGTCCCCCCAAAAGAGGTGCAAAACAATAGAACAGGTAGTCAAATGAAAATACAACTAAGCTTTCCAGTGGAATTTACCTGAACTCTGGATTACATTGGATTACACCAGTTAAACCTCTTTGATCCAAGTTATCTGCAGCTAAACTGAGAATTAAAATTCCCTAGAGTAAAACCACTCAGTTCTGGTACAACCTGCACAATGACCAACTTTGATTTGTTTCTGTCAAGTTCAGAATATTAAGTGCATAATAGTTTCAAATAGTCATCTTTCCCCTTTAATGACACTGAATTAAAAGACAGAGATGCATTCCAGCCTTATGCTTGTGTTTGCTCAAAATATTTTGCTCTTTTCCTCATATCTTTTTATTTAGCAACCTATGCAACTGATTCTCCATTGCCTTGCACCTTCCGTAGGTATTTACACCAGTGCAAAACAAGTATAAAACAGTACTACATCTTAACGATAGCATTTTACACTCACTTTGCACACGTGAGACTACACAAGTGGAAAATCAGGCCCATAAACCTCTTTTTAATTTACTACATGGTAATGATGTTAGCTATGTAACTGCAGTATAGTAAATTATGTTATTTACAATATATGATAAACTTTCAGCATGAAAAACTAACAGAAGTATTGCTCTCATAGTGATGGTTTTGGAATGTAATTTAAGAAGACCTTATCGGAAATCTTCCACATATTTGGCACTTTGTGCATTCAATTATTTATTATTTGTATTATGGTACTGCCCAAAGATCCCAATTAGAAGCTGGACCCAGGGACGCTGGAACAATTTTTATAGTGGGGTTGCTGAGATCCATTGAACCAAACTTGTATATAACGGAAACCACTTCAAGCCAGGGGATGCAGCAGCACCCCCAGCACCTCTGGTTCCAGAACCTATGGCTGGACCTCAGTGTGTTAGGTGCTGTACAAACACAAAGTAAGACATTGCCAATGCCTTAGAGAGATTTCTTTATACGGTAAATGCTGTAACCCACTTAACTCACTGGTATTTTTCTGAGGCAAAAAAAAAGCTGCTCCATTTCCTGGGGAAACTGTGGCTGAAATGGATGTGAGCTGGGAAATAGCTGAAACTGAATGGTAGTGAGGGAGTAGTTTCCCCTCTTGCTGAGGGCTCATGCAAGGTCCTTACTGTTACAGTGATTAGAACTCAACAGCACCAGAAGGTTAAGTAAGGCTGGCCTTAGACAACAACCTGTGGCCCCATAGTCTTATGCTAATTTGGCAACTCAAAGGCTAGGTTGATTCCCTCCTGTATATCTTGGCACTGGGACCAGGGCCGGCTCTAACTTTTTTGCCGCCCCAAGCAAAAAA
>NW_020664563.1:9068407-9071594 GCF_002925995.2 Terrapene triunguis | reverse complement strand
GACCTAACTTTTTAGAGCAAGTCTGGCCTAAGTAATTTAGGAGCACAAGTCCCACTGAAAGTCAATTGGACCTACTCTCCTCCGTGAGTTGGGGTACATCTATGCTGCAATTGAAGGTGTGACTGCAGCTTGGGCAGACATACCCACACTAGCTTTAATCTAGCTACCACAACGAAAAACAGCAGTGAAGCTGCAGTGGCATGTGCTGTACAAGCCCACCCCTATGTACTCACATTCCTAGCTCATGCCACTGCAGTTTCATTGCTACTTTTAGCCGTTCTTTCTAGCTAGATTAAAGCTATTGTGGGTATACCTACCCATGCTGCAATCATACATTTGACTGAAGAAGAGACATATCTGCAGGCTTTTGAAAACCATACCCTTTCTCATCTATAAACTAGCACTACAATTTGGGGGCAGGGTGGGGCGATATTGTAGAGTACCTAGCATAATCTGTGGTAGATACAGAACAGTCTGCCATCCACTTGTCTGATTCATTATGCAAAACCAATATGGCATTTTTGCTACTTGCAGCAGCCAGAGAGGTTACCCAGTTATGCTGCATGATAAGCAAAGGCTATTCTAGATGTATTTCACTCTCAATGTCAATCTTAGAGCAGAGCAAGCAGGTCCACGTGACAGAGGAATGGGTAAAGGCACCAAAAAATCTCTGTGCTTCACCTGTACATGTGGATAATAGTACATACCTACCTTATAGAGGATATTAATATAAGAACTAAATAATATGTGAATAGCTCTTTGCATATTTTAAGTACTAAATAATAAACTGATCCAAAACAATAACCTTTGAAATGAAAACTGTTTAAAATGGCAACATTTGCCAGCTGATCTAATCTTTTAAAAGAGTTTTGAGGCTCAAATATATTTTTGTAGACAAATGTAACACCACAATGGTTTGCAGTTGAAATTTTTAAATTAATTCTGGTTTTGCCCAGGTAGCTGGCAGCATAGTTTGATTCAGGGACTCGCTGTGCTATCTGAATGGGGCTCCTCAGAAATGTGAATGACCAGAACACAGTTGTATCAAACAGAAGTCTTGTCAGGGCAAAGTGAACCTGCAGCTGGTATGGGCTCCTCACAAACACTCATAAGCATATATCTATGTTGTTACCTTTGTCCTTGAATTACAATGACTGTCGTCATATATTGTATCTGAATAGCAAATGGGAACAGATATTAACATTAAACAACACATTATAAAGTTTAGATTTGCAAATATGAAGAAACTCGAAGTTAGCATGGCACCATGGGCCAGGAATCCTTGGTTCTAATCCAAAGTTTACACCTGACTTGCTGTGTGGCCTTCTGCCAGTTGGACTGCTCTGATTCTGTTTTCCCATCCACAAAATGGAGGTTAGATTACCTGCCTATTTCATTGTGAAAATTAGTTAATATTTGCATTGAAAATATAAAATGCTAAGTATAATTATTTGGAGATTGTCTGTCAGGTTCTTGCCAAATTGCTGTCAAAACAACTTATTACTTGGCAGACTGCCACACTGTGCTGGGTGAATAGGACACAGAAGAAGAATACAATGAAATATTTATTTGGATGCTTCATAGCACAACTGGTTTCAATTTTAATTTGATCATTTAGGGCATGTCTACAAAGCAGCTGGAAGGTGCAATTCACAGCGCGGGTAGATGTCCACATGCTAGCTCTGCTTGAGCTAGCACCTAAAACACTGCAGCTGCCGTGGCATGGGCACAATCCTGCCCAACCCGTTGGGTACATACTAGGGTGGCTAGCATGAGCTGCTGCTCATGCCACTGGGGCCGTACTGCTACTTTTAGGGGCTATGTCCAGCAGAGCTAGCACGCACATATCCACACACACACTGGGGATTACCCCTCCAAGCTGCTGTGTAGTGTACTCTTAGGGTCAGATCATACTGTGCACAAGGGAAGGAGAGGGAGCAAAAGGGGAGACCTGGGGGACCAGGTGCAAAGAGAAGTTCTTTCACTCACAGGGCTTGTCTCAACTGCAACAGTTAGGCCAGGTCTACACTACCACTTATGTTGGCAAAAAACACCCCCGAGTGACATAAGTTTTGCTGGCATAAGTGGTAGTGTGCACAGCGCTATGTCGCTTGTTGAGGTGGTTTTATGTCGTCGATGGAAGAGCTCTCTCCCATTGGCATAATGTGGCTACACAAGTGATCTGCATCGGTACAGCTGTACCGCTGTAAGATTGATTGTGTAGACATGGCCTTAGATTGTTAGCACACTCCAGTTCTGCACTTGAGCTAGCCTAGCTTGAGCGTTTGACCACACTGCAAAATAACAAGTTACACCAAGTGACTGCATTAGCTGCTGCCGAGTTGGTGTAACCTGAGCTGTGCACCCCCATTGCATTACTAGCTCCAGCATCAGCAGCACTTGAGCTTCAACCCACCCCACCGACAGGCTAGCTAGCTTGAGCTTAAAAGGCCACTAAACTCGAGCTAGAGATTTTTGTGTGTGGACGGGAGTCAGGTTAAAGACACAATTCAAGTTCTAACTTGAGCTAACTGTGTTGTGAGACATACCCACAGAGTGAAAGAGTTCTGCAATGCTTGCAAAGCTGCTATCATTACAGTCTCCTAAAAGAGGCAAGCCCATGGCTCCTACTCCCTCCACTCCAGCCAAAAGAGGTGAGGAGATAGCACCCTCTGCAATGGGGATGCAGTGGCTGTGATGTCCCTGGAAATGTGAGAAGCACTGTGCCAACTCCATGCAGAGCTGTGTCCATATATTCCACAATCAAGCCCTTAGTTTGATTAAAATGATGTGAACGCTAGAAAGTGAATGCTGAGAAACTAAACTCACTTCTAAAAAATTCACAGGATTTTTGGGAGGCTTTTTTTGTTTAATTTTCAGTGACTATTTTATTCTAGTTTTAAACATTTTCCCTCGGAAACTATTTAGACTCTGTCATGTTGCATAAGATGTTAAATTATATACACAATGACCAGCAACACCACACTTTAATCTAAGAGTCAAGTTATCCTTTGCCACAGTCTCTGTTCATCATTGCACTCTATAGTAAAAGGAATATAGTCCACATTTGGAAGAAAAAAAGATTTCAGAAGCAAGGACAATTTCTCCTCAAAAGTTTATTTTGTCCGAGGGTCAGTATGCAAGTTGTTTCAATCCTTAATTGTGTTGATCCAGTTTCCTAATGTGG
>NW_020664563.1:9011279-9068397 GCF_002925995.2 Terrapene triunguis | reverse complement strand
CAAGTTGTTTCAATCCTTAATTGTGTTGATCCAGTTTCCTAATGTGGAAATTGTATCTACTACCCAATGGTTCAATAAAACGTAATACAATTAGAAAAGCTATGATTTTTTTCAAGATACATTTTTCTTGATTTGACACAACAGGCTTATCTTTGGACTTGGAGTGGTATGTGAGGGGGAAGGGAACATCTTGCGCAGTTTAGTGAAGCAATTCTTTCCATGCTAATGAAATATATTTCTTTATTCAGACTCCATCAAAGAGATTCCAGGCATTTTCAAACATTTGTATGTCCTGTTGGCATCTCCTCAGCTTTTCTCCTCCGACTCCATTTTGCTTTTTATCCAAGATAGATACGATCTGGACCATGACACTAGTATCATCACTGCTATTAAGTCTATGTAGCTAATGGAAATGAGCCAGTCCCTAAAGAAAGACAAAGGAATATACCCAGCCCAGTGCAGGCGCCCACAGGAGAAGAGATGGGAGTGTAGGGAGTCTCTTCTCCTTGCATCCGTCTGCAAGGGCTGGACAAAAATCTACCACTTGGACTACTCAAGGCTAGTGCTTTTCCCATGTGGCAGAGCTGGCTGGCAGCAGAAAGAAGAGGACACTGCACTTCCATCAATGGTGTGGCTGTGCTCCCTCATACTCACTTGAGGCTCAATGACTCCTAGAGATCCTGCTGGTGTGGTGTCTCCCCACAGCACCCCAAACAGGGCTGCCTTAAAGGCACAATAGAGCTATATCATCTAATCCTACTCGGCATTTTCAGCATGCCTTCTACAAGCAGAAAAACTCTTCAGGCCTAATTCTTCCCACACAGATTACAATGGGATTGTCAGATATAATGGAGGGTAGATTTTGCCTCACATAGATACCCTCCCTTGATTTTTCAAGGGACATCATCAACGTAAGCATCATACCTCTGCTTGTTACAAATAATACCTAGGATTATTGTAACTACATAGTAACACCTAGGATTATTCTAACAGATGAGAGAAATAAATAAAAACATTTCTATATATATGTGGAGTTTGTTTACTTTCTGAATTTGACAGTACTTTGTGTATGGTCAGTGTCACTATTTCCCCATCGCTTGTTTGGGTCTTTCACAAAACTTAAGAAAAAAAAATTTAGAAGAAGAAGATTTGGTTTGTAAAACCATAAAAATGTGCAGGAGACTCTGAGGCAGGTGTGTACCTGCCACAACTTTTAACACATTTGCTTTAAAATTAGCTACATTTCAAGTTGACAGTATTCCCTTTAGCCCTGATTTGCTCTTTTGCTCCTACCAGTCAGCTTCTAGGCTGGGTAGGAACTGTAAGAATGTGGCAGCTCCTGTCTAACACCAGTTTGTATGCAGAAGGTTCAAGTTTTATTAGATTCCAAGTCTGTGTTCACCACTCAAATTAAAGAGGGAAAAATCAGTCCTTGTCTTCTTTTGTTTACAAAAGGTTCTGTTTGGGATCTCAAGAAAAAGCTCTGAGAATTCTGTCTCTATAACAGCACTGCTTTAAACTAACACATGAAGTTGATTGGAAAATGAGGTGCTTTCAAGCAAATGTTAAAATTAATGTGAAAAAAGAGACATTATTTTGCTGTCTCCCATATGACTGACCACATATAATGTAAGTCTAGTGCTGTGGATACCTATGGGGTTCTCAGAACAATTTTTTTGGTGGCCTCAGAGTGTGGCCACCAACCCTTGCTGGTGGCCGCTCTGAAAATTTGTCCAAACCCGAGCCCTGCCGCCCCAGGCTGAAGTCCAGAGCCGGAGCCCAGGTCCCAAAGCCCGCTGAGCACACACACTGGCCCCATATGTCTGCAGAGGTGCTGCCCGGAGCCACCAGGAGGCTGCCTGGTGCAGACTGCTGATGCCCTGCTGGTGGTGCCAGCAAACACCAAGGCAGCCAGGAGCAATGGCTAGGCACTGCAGGGAGGGGCTGCTGCTTTGCGCCCCCCTCTCCCCCCAATCTCCACCCAGGAGGCTTGATTGGCCGCAGAAAAATTCCCTGGTGGCCACATGTGGCCAAAGTGGCTGCATTTAAGAAACGCTGGCCTATAACATTTAGAAGGCTTACAAATGTCTGTCTTCTCAAGAATTGTTCCTGCTATGTTTGTGGGAGAATGACTCAATTTCTAATTATGCTGTGAAACAGGTGAAGGATTTGATCCACTACAAAACATGCCATGGCTACTTTACGGGAATGCTACACCGGCATTTCTTCTGTTGAAGTAGCCGTCCTGGAGTGAAGTGTCTTGCTGCAGCTCGTTGTAATAGTATGGAGGACTACAAATAGACTTGGCAACTCTACTGGCATTTGAGGGAGCCCCCTAAGGACGAGTGATTAATTCAGCAGATACATTAACTGGACTTTCCGTGGTGTTTGAGTATGAAAGTAGACTTTCACACTGGTAATTCTTTTGATGCAGCCTGTTCTATTTCATACGTTGCATAATATTATGATTATTGCTATGGCTAAATTCTCTACTGATCTTGTCATGAAAGAGAAAATACCAAGCTCCTTCCTTATCCTCAGATGCCCTAGGAACCTCTCAGACTCACTCTGTTGCGTGACAACTTTGTGTGATCTATTTATTTTCCCATCGCCAATACTAATACAGTCCCATGCAGCGATATTATATATAAAGCTTCTCTACCTTTAGCCCTTTCCTAAAGGACCAGAGGTCTCCCTTTTTTGAGATCTCTGCACACACTCGGCTCAACTAGCCCTGGTTACTCCTTCTCTCCCCCTGGTACTTCCTTCCTGTCTTTCTTACACCCCTCAGCTGACAGACTAATTGGTTCATCCAGCCTCTGAGCCTGATCAGCCAATTAGTTTACACATCCCCAATCAGTCATCTCCCGGGGAGCTGACTGATGCTTAAGTGATCAGAGTGCTGGCTCACCTGATAGCTCCCAGCACTCTGTCACACACGGTTTAAAGTTGCAACACAGAGAAAGCATAGAAATTTCAGAGAGAAGTTCATATTCGTCCCTTCCCTCATAATACCAAATAACAGCAGCAACAAAGAATCTTGGGGTGGGGTAAGGGCTGAGAGTCCTAACTTGGCATCTAAGTGCTTTTGGTCATTTATTATTTATTTATTCCTTGTACGGCTGTCGATTAATTGCAGTTAACTCATGCGATTAACTCAAAAAATTAATTGCAGTTTTAATCGCACTGTTAAACAATGGAATACTAATTGAAATGTATTAAATATTTTGGGTGTTTTTCTACATGTTCAAATATACTGATTTGAATTATAAAACAGAATACAAAGTGTGCAGTGCTCATTTTATATTATTATTTTTTATTACAAATATTTTCACTGTAAATATCCAGACCTCTGAACCCACAATGCTGGAATACTGTACTATACTATGTGAGCTTACAGTGCTAAGGCCCAAATCTTGAGTGAATCACAGGCAGACAGAAAAGCATCTATCTGCTTCCCTTTGTTCTTCTCAAGAGAGAGGCAAGTGAGAGACGCAGCATGAAAGCAGAAAAATGTTTTCCTACCAAAAAGGAGTGTAAGCTCAAAACTGCCATGGACAGACAAGGAAAGAGTCAGTGTGTCGCCAAAGGCAGTGTGATGCAGGGCACCAGAGAGCATGAGTCACGGGACAAGCACAGTCCAGAGATGCAATTCATGAATGCCGTGTACGTGTTTTTAAAAAAGTATTAGTTTTAAATAACTCTCCATAGGATTCAGCCTTCCCTTTTCTAATCGGATACAGTATTATCCTACAGTTGTGGTGCAAACAACTGCAACTTATAATAGTATTCATAGAGTGCTTGGCGCCTTTATAATATAGTACTTTAGTTGTTGTAAGGCAATAGGTATCGTAACCTAACAACTGTGATTCCATAATCAGGGTTACCATGACTCTTACAGCCAGATTCTCTGTTGTGTTACAACTCTTTTTGTGCTGCTCTGTTGGTATAAGGTGACCATTACATCAGCGGACCTCATCACTGGGGAAATACCTCTGGCAAAAGGGGATTCTAGTGTAGGGGCTATGGCCAGGGAGAAGGAGGTATGACGAACACCACTGCACTCATTGTCTGATGGACTAGCACCACATGCAGCTGAGCATAAGTTAGAGCAGCCAGAGAATAAAGGAAGCACAAATGTGGCATAAAGCCACCTTTGTTCCCATCCCCTCTTTTCCTGTATCAAGAATCGCTGGGACTGAACAGAGATTCAGGGCTGCTATCTCTTGTTGAATGAGACACTCTCCCCAGCTGTGGCAGGCTATGCTCTAAAATTCACATTCAGCATCTTTGGAGAGAATCTCTTGCTCAGCAAATATGACAAGAAGTTTGTTAAGATGATGGATAGGAAAAAAAGGATAAAAATTTGACAAATAATGCTGTTAGAAAGAAGACACAGTGATATCCAAATAAAGTTAACATGTTCAAACACAGAGGCTTAGAGCCTTCTATCCAAGTTAAGGACAAATCTGTTCAGCTTTGGTGGCCAAGAACTATAAACAAATAAATAAAAAGCTCCAAGCAAGTAGCTAGATATTGGCCAATTTGTTATTTTGGTGGTTGCTAAGTAACAGGCTCTGCACTGCAGGACTAAAGCAGCATGAAATTAGCAGCTTTTCAGAAAAAGACAAATTTAATATAAAATTGGGGATGTGTCATTTCAATGGCAAAAGGGAGACAAGCATCAACTTGTTAATCAGATAAGATGGGCATATTCTGAGTGTTCAGGGACCTTAAATGATGTGGCAAAGAGGTTTTAATCTGGATGCATACTGATAAATTCCAAGGCATGAGTAGTAAGTAAATAATGTAATTATTATTAAAATGATGTCCACTATAGTCACCTAATGTGCTTATTATTTATTAAACTACCTTGAATGACAAACTCCATCACCTTAGACTACCCCCTACTGGAGTGACAGCTGACTATATACCACATGTACCAGAGATACATGGATGACATTTTCATCCTCTGGGCAAATGACCTAAACACCCCCATACATTTCCACCACAACTTCAATAACTTCTACCCATCCATCAAACTCTCTAGAACACACCCAGACCAACATCAACTTTCTTGACCCCACGATCAGCTTCAACAATGGAACCCTATAGAAAACTATATACAGGAAACCCAGGGATCACCACACCTACCTTTGTAGATTCAGTAACCACACCAAACATACCAAGGAATCTGTTATCTACAGCCAAGCACTCAGATAACACAGAATATGTTCCCAGGAGAAAGTCTGGGATACATACCTAGCACACTTAAAATCACCCTCACCAAACAAGGATACTCCACCAGGGAAGTAGTTTACATCATGGAATGGGCCACCCAAATACCCTGAGAGAACCTGCTTCAATACAGGGGAAAAAAACCCCTCTGACTGCATACCTCTAGTTGTCATGTGACACCCCACACTGGAACCCATACAAGGTATCATTAAATAATGACAACCCATTTATGATGGGGACCACTTCCTGAAAGAAATCTTTCCCAAACCCTCTCTTCTGGCCTTCAAACAACCCCCCCAGCCTTACCAAGCTCCTCATCAGAAACAAGCTCCTCACGGACCAGGACCCACCAACTCAAAGTGGCACCAGAACCTGCCAGAACAACAGATGCAAAACCTGCAGACATATATCCACTGCTACAATGATTGACACTGCCCACAACACACCTTTCAAGATCCATGGTCCTACACATGCCTATCACAACATGTGGTGTACCTCATCCAGTGCACTAAATGCCCCAATAATAACTAGGTGGGTGAAACCAGACAATCACTGCACTTTCGAATCAACTCACACAGAAAAACGGATAAAAGACAAAAACACCACATCACCTCGGAGTGAACACTTTTCACAAACGATCACTCTGTATTTGACCTTTCATTCCTCGTCCTCAAAGGAAACCTGCACAACACCTTGAAAAGACGAGCATGGGAGTTAAACTCATAACTTTGCTAGACATTAAAAATTAAGGACTGAACAGAGATACTGGATTTATGGCTTATTACAACAATCTGTAACCCACTAACCCCATTTTTTTGTTCTATGGCCACAGAGGTGACAATGGGCCACTTTACCTTGAATAGTCTCTTAGAATGTATGTTAACTACTTATGCTAAACAACCTGTTCCACCTCTTAAGTCTGGTCTACACTACAGACCTATGTCGGTATAACTATGTCACTCAGGGGTGTGAAAAATCCACAACACCGAGCGATGTGGTTATACTGACCTTAACGCATCGTGTACACAATGCTATGTCGACATAGGTACCGCCTCTCAGGGAGGTGGATTAACTATTGGCATAGGAGTGTCTTCACTTAAGAACTGCAGCTGTGCCATTTTAAGTGTAGACCTGTCCTTATTTAGCTATAACACTCTGAGTACCTTTCCCAGACCTGAAGAAGAGCTCGGTGTAGCCTGAAAGCTTGTCTCTTTCACCAACCGAAGTTTATCCAATAAAAGATATTACCTCTCCATATCACCACATTCTTAGTTACAGACCATCTCTCTTTAATCTAATTCCCCAGCACTTCACCTCAAGGTTGTCATGACGTAGTCTTTGCATTCACCCGAGGATTCCTCTCATTTTATGTCATTAAAGTAGCACAATCTCAGCCTCACGGGTCTGCCCCTTCTGCCCAAGTAATTCTTCTATACCACATTCTTTCCATGTTTGGAATTCTCTCTGGCCTTTCAGAGCATCAAAATACCTATCTATGCACACACTGAGAAATCATTACACAGAGAATAGCTAGTATTATTGACTAATATAACTGAACAGCAAGAAGAGCAGCTTGTGTACATGTTTCCTAAAGGAATTAAAGAAGTATTTGAAAGAAAGATTGTTCTGGGGGTTCAACTATTAACTATGGCCAGACTGTAGCAGTTAATAGCTGCCCAGAGTTATGAAGCTGTCCTGTCCCAGCAGGTCACTACAGGCAACTCACTAACTGATGTAGAGCAGGTCAAGCCACAGGAGCAGAGAAAATGACAACTGTGGCAGGCCCCTGCATGAAGTTCAAGGGAGAGGAAAGGCAACTTGCTCCCTCTCCCCTTTCACACCCACAAAGAGTCAGTGATAATCTAGCCCATTATTATTATTAAGGTTCATTTACGTAGTACCTTTAAATTCAGTGGCTCTCCATAAACAGAAAAACACGCATTCCTTGCCCCAAGAGCTTATTACCTATAGGCCAAACCTCTAATTTTCCCCACCTCTGTGTGGAATGAATTTTGTTATGTGCACCAATATGATGTGTGACACATCACCTCCATATTGGTGCACATAGCAAAATTCATGTGTGTGTGTGGGGGGGGGGGCTGAGGTGTTCTTTGTGGGAGGGGGTTCAGGGCTAGGACAGAGGGTTGGGGTGCAGAGGTGTGAGGGCTCCAGCTGGGATTGCAGGCTCTGGGGTGGGGCTGGGGATGAGGGATTTGGAGTGCAGGAGGGCGTCCCAGGGCTACGGCAGGAAGAGAGGACTCCCCCCAGCACTCTCTCCCTGTAGCAACACCTGGGCTGGGGGTGGGGGGGAAGAGGTGCCTGTCCCTCCCGTGGGAGCTCTAGGGCTGGGGCTCCAGGATAGGTGCCCCTCCCCCGGCCGCAGCAGGTCTGGGCTGGGGGAGGGCCGTGCCTGGGGCCGACCCATGCTGCACCAGCCGCGATTAGGGCGGTGCTGCTCCAGCTGCACCTGGGCCCGATCCAGCCGAGGCTGGGTCCAGGCCGCAGGGTGAGTTGGGGCTGGGGCAGGTCCCCTAAACACCTGTGCGGCACTAAATAGGCTGCTGCGCGGCCACACAGCTTACAGGGAACTTAGCCCTGGGTGGATATGAGAGGGTGCACAAGATGTTTAGGGCTCAATCAGGGAAATTTAGGTGAGAGATTCCCAGCCCTATTTTATGCACCAGAGCTATACCCCCCATCATCCCTGTGAATGATGCTGAAATGTACACAAACCACCAGCAGCTGACCAGGCAGCCAATTACTGATCCCGGAAAACTGGAACATTGACTCTTTTGAATCCTCATGATTGTAGGCAGGGTTTGTGAGTCCTTGAGAGATGAAGGCCTGAGGGGCATTACAGTAGAACCTCAGAGTTACGAACACCTCAGGAATGAAGGTTGTTCGTAACGCTGAACAAAACGTTATGGTGGTTCTTTCAAAAGTTTACAATTGAACATTGATGTAATGCAGCTTTGAAACTTTACTACACAGAAGAAAAATGCTGCTTTAAACTATCTTAATTTAAATGAAACAATCACAGAAACAGTTTCCTTACCTTGTCAATTTTTTTAAACTTTCCCTTTATTTTTCTAGTGGTTTACGTTTAACACAGTACTGTATTTGCTTTCCCCCTGGTCTCTGTTGCTGCCTGACTGCCTACTTCCAGTTCCAAATGAGGTGAGTGGTTAACTGGTCAGCTCATAACTCTGTTTTTTGTAACTCTGAGGTTCTACTGTATTTCACAGTTTGTCTGAGGCCTGATGGAAGGCAGCTGAGGCTCACTGGTGAGGTGGATAGTTAGGACAGGTGGCATCCATTTCCTTAATGAGCCAATTAAGAGAACCTACCAAAGGGGTCTATCTGATCTCACAGGAAAGAAACAGAGATGGAGACTGCAAAATCTGTCCTGAGAGATTCATAGGGCATGCAAGCCAGAGAAGTGAGTTATGCAATATAGTAGTTAATTGGTAGCAGTGTGGTCTTGCGGCTAAAGCAGCAGACTATGTCAAGATACCTGGGTTCTACTTGTAGCTGTGCCACTGACTGATCTGCTGTGACTTGGAACATGTCACTTCCTTTCTCTGCTTCAGATTCCCCCTCTACGAGATGTGGATAACAATATTTCATCTTCCAGAGGTGTTGTGAGGCTCAATTCATTAATATTTGTAATGTATATTGTGATAGTTAAATGTCTGGCAAAACTGCAAAGTACTGTCAGCTCTATGTATTTGAACCATGTGAGCAACTGAACTGAGACAATTTTCTTTTGAGTCACAAGAACTGGTGAATACATTAAAACCACAGGGAGAGGTTTTCCTTTATCCAAACGGTTTGTTCAGCAAATCTCTGCAGCTGTGGTACCTCTGGCCTTCTTCTGCCATGTTTCTGGGACAGCTTATGAGACTGGACCCAATTACTGTCAGCACACAGCCCCACCCCTCTGCCTTTTGCACAAACTTTTATTCCCAAAAACTAAAAATGATTCAGTGTGGAGCATTTTCCAATGTTTTGCCAATTTTTTGTTCCTATAAACTCAACATACATGCAGCACACTGTGCCACTAGACAGCTGATATTGTAAAGTGATACCTCAACTGCATTACACATCTTTTTCAGGGAGGCCAGCTTCCCCTCCAGAAATTCCATCCCAAATGGACACATCTCTGGGCTAGAAAGTCATCTTTTGTCTTGTCACTTCTTATACTCTTAATATTTTTAATTATGTCAAATGTACTAATGGCTTCTCAACACACTTAACAACAAACCCTAGTAAATAAAAACATACCGACTGGGATTTGTAAGGAGTCTAAGGGCTTAGATGCCCAACTCCTCTAGCCACAAGTATTACAGTATTTTAAGGAAGATTAAACAATTATTTTTACTACTCAGAGGCTTCCATGAAAGAGTCTTCCTCATTCAGTTTCATGAGCCCACACCAAGTTAAAAATTCGAATTTCAAGTCACAAGGACATACAATCACATCACCCTTGCCCTACACATTTTTCAACAGGTTCCCCACCTACTTATTTTTATTTATATTGTGGTAGCACACAGCAGCTCCAGTCAGGACTGTGCTGGGCACTGAACAAAGACAGAGATAGTCCCTGCCCTGCAATCTAAGAATCATAGAATCATAGAACTGGAAGGGACCTCGAGAGGTCATCTTGTCCAGTCTCCTGCACTCATGGCAGGACTAATTATCTAGACCATTCCTGACAGGTGTTTATCTAACCTGCTCTTAAAAATCTTCAGTGATGGAGATTCCACAACCTAACTGGGCAATTTATTCCAGTGCTTAATCACCCAGACAGTGAGGAAATTTTTCCTAATGTCCAACCTAAACCTCCCTTGCTGCAATTTAAGACCATTGCTTCTTGTCCTATCCTCAGAGGTTAAGAAAAACAATTTTTCTTCCTCCTCCTTTTACATACAGGGCTGGGGAAGAGGGCTGGGGTACAGGAGGGGGGTGAGGGGTGCGGGCTCTGACACTTACTTGGGTGGCTCCCGGAAGCGACCGGCATGTTCCTCCAGCTTCTAGGCTCAGGGATGGCCAGATGGCTCCGCGCGTTGTTCTGCTGCAGGTACTGCCCCCGCAGCTCCCATTTGCAGGAGTTTCTGGCATTTCTGAGCAGTTAGACGTTATCTACCTTTATTATTTCCAAAGCACGTAATTATTTATAGTCTCACTAATCCTTTACTATTTGTTTTTGATCAGTAAAGGGCAATAGAGGGAAACCCAACATTAAAACCTGGATATATATGGCCTGACTCATGCTCACCTTGTTCTGAACATCACCTCATCATTCTTGAAAGTTCTTTGGGAACCCTAAAATCGGTAGTCACCAACCAGTCAATTGCGATTGACTGGTCGATCCTAGAGGATCTCCCACTTGATCGTGATCTCTGGTGGTGTAGTGGGGCTGCTGCTAAGGCAGGCTCCCTGCCTGCCCCGGCCCCACACCGCTACTGGAAGCGTCAGTGTAGCCCCAGGGGCAGGAGTCTCCCTCCATGCGCTGCTCCTGCTTGCAAGCACCGCCCCTGCAGCTCCCATTAGCCGGTAATGGGGAGCTTGCAGTGTGCAGAGCCACGTGCCTCCCACCCCCTCTACAGGCTGCAGGGGCACATTGGTCCTTCCGGGAGCGGCGTGGGGCCAGGGTAGGCAGGGAGCCTGCCTTTGCAGCAGCCACACTGCACCACCAACCGGGAGCTGCCAGAGGTAAGTGCTGCCCAGCGGGAGGCCACACCCCAACCCCCAGCCCTGAGCCCCCTCCCAGAGCCAGCACCCTATACCCCCTCCTGCACCCTGAACCCCCTCCTGCACCCCATGTCCCAGCCCTGAGCCCCGTCCCAGAGCTAGCACCCCAAACCCCCAACCCTGACCCCCCTCTTGGAGCCAGCACCCCATACCCCATCCTGCACCCCAAACTCCTTCCTGCACCCCAAACCCCAGCCCTGACCCCCCTCCCAGAACCAGCACCCTGTATCCCTCCTGCACCCGAACCCCCTGCCCCATTCCACAGCCCCCTCCTGCACCCAAACTCCCTCCCAGAGTTTGCACCCCTCAGCCCCTCCTGCCCCAGGCTCAGACCAGAGTTCCCTCCCACACTGCAAATCTCTCGGCCCCAGCGCAGAGCCCGCACCCCTCCCTAACCCCAATCCTCTACCCCAGCCCAGTGAAAGTGAGTGAGGGGGGAGGAGAGCGAGCGACGGAGAGAGGGGTGGATGGAGTGAGCGGGGCGGGGCTTTCAGGAATGCACGGGGCCTCGGGGAAGGCGCGGGGTAGATCCTGGGTTGCCCTTAAATTCAAAAAGTGATCTTGGGGGTAAAAAGGTTAGAGACCACTGCCTTAAATAAATAAAACACCAGCTAATAACCAAGTTATTCTATCAAATGCAGTTAAACCCCTTCAATGCAGTATTATTCTTACTAAAAATTCTATACTTGGAAATCATAGCTCAGAATCAGATGCAATAGGAACCACTGGAATGTGGAGCGGGGGTTAAGGAATAAAAAGATTCTCTCCATTGGAGCCAAGATTCCCTATTGGCAGATACATGAGCTTCCAATCCAGCAATAAAATCTATAAATATGTTGCTTGTTTCCTGCTTACTTAGGCCATTAGGCCGTAATCTACTTCCTGAGAAAAAAATGGCTAATGGAGAGAGATTTATAATAGTAATCAGAACACAAGATGGACTCTTGGCATCTAGTCACCCAAACCCCATCCGTCCTCATATTTCACCTCAGCAATTAATACTGTTTCTGTAAAGAATCCTTTCACTCCATACAGTGCAAGGTTGTTTGTTACCACAGAGCAAGGAAAGAAGGAAGATTTTCAATGGTTTCTAAGTGTCCAAAATGCAGCATCTTTCTTGTTTTCATCGTGTGATTTCCCTGGACAGATGACTGCAAGAAATGAACTGAAGAAGAGCTCTGTGTGTAGCTCGAAAATTCTTTCACCGACAGAAGTTGGTCCAATAAATGATGTTACCTCACACACCTTGTCTCTGCAATTTATTTATCAGGTGTGTCACATCTGTCTGGGTGGATGGTTCTGGGTAATTTAAGAATATGGCACAAAAAAGTGAATTAAAAATATTGTTTCTGAACTAGATGGCACCTGCCTCTGTGTCCACACATCATTAAAACACGCCAGTCTCACAATGCAGAACTGAAAAGCCAGAAAGGGGAAATTATGACAGCCTGGTTGTTGTTGTCACCATCCCAGGCATAGGGCTAACAGAAAAGTTTCTGTGCTGGGTCCGTCACTTTAAGGAGAATGGATACTGCCTGTTCCAAACTGCACTCATGCATGGGACAAGTTCTATCCTGTGTATTTGAGGTTTTTACTACAAGTAAACCCAAACCTCACTTTATATTACGAGGCAATGAAAGGCCATATTCTGCCTTTATGTGTACACAGCTTCCACTGGGAACTGGGTTTTACATCTAAGGATGGAAATGGGCCCAAGTGAAGTCGAAGGGAGAAGAGGAAAATTACCCTACTTCATGGGGGCCAAGAGTAGGGTTATTAGTCCAAATTTGGAGTTATTTGTGAAAAGGGTTCCCAAGATACAGCACCTCCTAAAAATAGATTGTGTACAAAATCACATAATTCTTCTAACCGTTTTTGTGCCCATCTGGCAAACTATGGCTCACCCCTTCCTCATACTGACCTCAACCACTCAAGATTTATCTCAGGTGGTGCACGACACCCACTGCCCCTTTGGGGAAACAATATTGAAAAATTAGGAAGGGTAAGTGTAGTGGGGCAGCTGCCCCACTCCCTGAGATTATGGGCTGCGGCAGGCCAGTGGGCCTGCGCAGACGCACAGCCAATGAGAGAAGGGCTTACTGGGAGCCAATCAGGGCCCAGGTTGGAGACAGCCAATCAGGGCCAGGCTCAGCCCTATAAAAGACTGCACAGGGAGCGAGCAGTCAGTCTGTCCCAGGCCTTCGAGAGGGGAAGGCCTATCTCCAAACTGGGAGACTAGCACCGTGGACAGCGCAGTGCTGGCCAGGCTCAGGGAGCAGAGGGGAGCTCTAGCCTGAGGCCTGCCAGGCTGCAGGCCCTGATTGGAAGGGCCTAGCGGGTGCAAGGGGCCGTATGGGAAGCGGCCCAGGGAAGCGGACAGACGAGGGGAGAGTAGGAGGACAGCGAGGCTGCTGCCAGAGGGTCCCTGGGTCGGGACCCAGAGTAGAGGGCGGGCCTGGGTCCCCCCCTACCCCCTTGCAGTACATCTAGCCATTGGCCGTAGGGAGCGGCCAGTGCAGACCACGCCAGATCCCTGACGGGAGGGATTAGACTTTGGGGTGTGTGGTTGACTACGGTGGCTGGACAAGGAGACTGCTGACTGACACCTCCCCCCACCCCCCCCGGAAGGGGGTGTGGAAAGACAGAGGGGCACTGCCGGAGGGCAGTGGTCCCGAAGAGGACGCCGCCAGTTGGTGAGCGACGTGGGCTCAGACACGCCAACCGAGGGCGAGACGACGGTCGGGACACCAGTAGGAGAGGGCGCTCCACTGGACTGAGCTAATTCCCAAGACAACCAGTAGGAGGCGCCACGATGGTGAGTCCCAACTCCGTTACAGTAAGATGTAGAATCTAGGTCAGCATGAGATACCCTGATGACCTAAAAGAGTGAAATGTGCAGCAAGACCAGGGCTCTGCAGGCAGTCTGTTTTCACAGTAACTGGGTGGCTCAAGGTAACATGCCATGGTCATTGAACCTGGCCTGTACCTGGCACTGTGAAGTTAAGGTGCACCCTCTGCCAGCTTTACATAAGAACGGCCGTACTGGGTCAGACCAAAGGTCCATCTAGCCCAATATCCTGTTTACTGACAGTGGCCAATGCCAGGTGCCCCAGAGGGAGTGAACCTAACAGGTAATGATCAAGTGATCTCTCTCCTGCCATCTATCTCCACCCTCTGACAAAAGAGGCTAGGGACACCATTCCTTACCCATCCTGGCTATTAGCCATTAATGGACTTAGCCTCCATGAATTTATCCAGTTCTCTTTTAAACGCTGTTATAGTCCCAGCCTTCACAACCTTCTCAGGCAAGGAGTTCCTCAAGTCGACTGTGCGCTGTGTGAAGAACTTCCTTTTATTTGTTTTAAACCTGCTGCCCACTAATTTCATTTGGTGGCCCCTAGTTCTTGTATTATGGGAATAAGTAAATAACTTTTCCTTATCTACTTTCTCCACATCACTCATGATTTTACATACCTCTATCATATCCTCCCTTAGTCTCTTCTTTTCCAAGCTGAAAAGTCCTAGCCTCTTTAATCTCTCCTCATATGGGACCCGTTCCAAACCCCTAATAATTTCAGTTGCCCTTTTCTGAACCTTTTCTAGTGCCAGTATATCTTTTTTGAGATGAGGAGACCACATCTGTACGCAGTATTCAAGATGTGGGCGTACCATCGATTTATATAAGGGCACTAAGATATTCTCCGTCTTATTCTCTATCCCCTTTTTAATGATTCCTAACATCCTGTTTGCTTTTTTGACCGCCTCTGCACACTGCGTGGACGTCTTCAGAGAACTATCCACGAGGACTCCAAGATCTTTTTCCTGATTTGTTGTAGCTAAATTAGCCCCCATCATATTGTATGTATAGTTGGGGTTATTTTTTCCAATGTGCATTACTTTACATTTACTTTACTTTACATTTATCTTTCAGAGAACATATGTTGTGCATTTTCTTCTCTGCCTCCATTCTGCTTGGGTTCCTTCTGGATGTTTTGCCCAGAGACCAGAAGTTCTGGTTTAAGAACTATGTTTTAAAGTTCTTAAGTAAATTTTTAGAGAAGTACTGTCAAGGAAATTCACATTAATAAAATACAGGGAAGATGAAAGACTCTAGTATACAGTTAAAGTAACATATTTCTTGAACAATGGATCTGACTGTAATCAAAGGAAAGCAAGTCGCTGGGTCATTTGGTCAATGGATTTCTGCTATATAGCCCTCTAAATGTGAATTGCTCATACATTTTTAGAGTTGTATAGATTTTGTTTCAGAGTAGCAGCCGTGTTAGTCTTTATCCGCAAAAAGAACAGGAGTACTTGTGGCACCTTAGAGACTAATAAATTTGTTAGTCTCTAAGGTGCCACAAGTACTCCTGTTCTTGTTATAGATTTTGTTGTAGCACAGCTAGGGAATATGGGGGTTGGGGGAGGGGGCAGTGTGGGGGTTGAGAGAGTGCAGGATGACCACTCTGCACCTTCAACCACCTTCACTCCTTAGGGTTGTGTTCTGGCACAGCCACTGACAGGACAGCACACCCTGAGACAATGACCCTTATGAGTGTAAGGATTCATTTCAACACTTCTTTTGAAAATCTTGTTTGATGACTTTGACAAAGAACTGGATTTCCAAAAACTGGCCATTCATCCTGGAAAAGCTGCAGGAGTGGATGTGAAGCAGTCTTGGGCGGACGGAATGAAATTTCCTAGTATATTGTGGTCAGGAGTTGGCATCAAAGTGGATTCTCCCTGCCCAGGTGCTTAAGGTGCTGTACAGAAAAATCAAACTATAATAATAAATGCTAATAACGACAAGATAAATATTTCAGCTTTAAACAATGCTAGAGCCCCAGAAAAAAAGGGGGAAGGAGTGAAGTCCTACACAGGCCTCTCAATTAAAAAGAAACACCTCTGTAAAAGGTGGAAAAAAATACTGTGACTTTTCCATCTAGCTAGTTACTTAAGCAACCTCTTTTCTGAATATTTCAACACCTCAGCTGTTAGACACATTCTGTGTCAGTTCAAACGTCCTGCCTCCTATCTTTGCACTTGTGTTACAGCATGGAACATTTTTTTTAATACACAAGTTATAAAGAAGGCCCAATTTAACTGTATCATATCTGTCTCATTTACTTCCCCACAAGAAGCCAGGGCTGTTAGAAACTAATATTAGTCACATAGAGCTGGAGAAAGCCACAGCAGTGATACGAGGAGAATCTGAAAATATTAATATCACTACTATGAAACTTCCAGCCACACTTCTAGTCTGTCAGAGATGTCTTAGACAGTGTAACAAATTATTCTTTGCATTTAATTCTGAAGCCTCCCAGAACAGGTACCAATAATGACTGAAATAATATTTGAGGTAAGTAAAGGAAAGTGACTCACCTGGACCTGAAATTCTCAGGGTACACTGTCACTGCAAATCCCTATAACAGTTGGAATGTGCCCTCACCATTCCATGCTCAGAATTATTTGGAAAGCAGTGAACTTCAACTTCATGCGCAGTCCCTAGCTAAACCAAACATTCACTGAAAAGGGTAGGTAATAAGGACCATGGCCCCAATGGTCCCTCAGCATCTTTCTTAACTCCATCAGCGATGGGGCTGAAAACACAATGGACCTCTTTCTTGTTAATCTTTTTGCCCTCTCGTTTGTTAAAAAAAAATAAAAATAAAACCATAGCTTTAGGTTTCTTATCTTATCATTGAGTCAAATCAGAATACATTGGTTCATTTCATTTGTCCACACCATTGCACAGGCCTGGCCACTTTCCTCCTCTGTATTGGAATGTGAGACTAAGGGCATGGCTATGCTTGCAGATGTAGAGCGCTGAGTTAAACCCGCCTTCGTAGAGCGCAGTAGGGAAAGTGCTGCAGTCTGTCCACACTGACAGCTTCAAGCGCACTGGGTGGCCACACTTGCAGCGGCATTGGGAGCGGTGCATTATGGGCAGCTATCCCAGCATGCAAGTGACTGCAATGTGCTTTTCAAATGGGGGGGGGTGGTGGAGTGTGACAGGGAGTGTTCTGTGTATGTGGGGGGAGAGAGAGTGGGTTTTTGGGGTGCTGAGAGTGTGTCAGCACGCTGTCTTGTAAGTTCAGACTCCCCTCCTTCCTCCCCCCCCCCACCTCTCTCTCACTCACTCAAAGCAAACAGTAAATGCTTGCTTTTTCCTCGGAGCTGATAAGCAGCCGACTTCTCCGAAACGGAGCTTTGAAAGGGCATTTCCGCATTCCTGCAGCCGATTTCACAACAATGACGAGTGGCCACTTGACTTAAGGGGATTATGGGAAGTTTCTGGAGGCTGATCACAGCGCGGTAACGCAACACCTCATTCACACTGGTGCCGCGGTGCTCCAGTAGGGGCGCAGCAAACGTTATTCCACTCGTTGAGGTGGAGTACCAGCAGTGCTGTAGCTGCGGAGTCAGAGCGCTCTACGTGCCTTGCCAGTGTGGACGAGGAGTGAGCTAGGGCGCCTGGGGCTGCTTTATTGCGCTGTAACTCGCAAGTGTAGCCAAGGCCTAATTGTTGTTCTTTTCCTGAGCTATTCTGTGGCATCGGTCATTGGTTCTGATTACTTGACCTTGTGTGTTTAGGGATCATGGCTGAAGCTGACAAGACGTTGCACTTCAAGTGCTATGAGGCCTACAGCAATAAAATAACGATTACAAATGAGGATTTGGAGTGCTTAAAATATATGGATGAAGGACAGTCACCAAAGGGCTGCTCAGTCTTTACAGAGCAGGAGACTTCACATTCTCATTCAAACTCAATCAGTTCCAGGCTCCACTCAATGCTGTGGTGAGTGGAAAGGGCCTGGATCAAATGAAGATCTTATGGAAACCTCTATCAAGTGCCTGTGAAGACTGAACTCCCAGGATTGCCTATGTGAAGGGGAAGGAGCGGTGGATCTCACACTTTGAAGGGATATGAGATTCCCTGAAGCAGTAGAGGCAGATCTTGTGCAGGTCGCTTACCAAGAAGACCAGAGGGCAGGCAAGGCAAGGTTTGAAGCCTGGGACTTTGGGCATAAGTAACCTGGTCATAGGGGAAATAAAGGAGGGGGGGGCAGAAACCCTTGCTTTCCACTAACTAACTACTATTTAAAAAGCACTAACTAACAAAAAGAGTAAAATAACAAAACTTAAAACTGTGTACAATATTTACAGATAATGGATGAAGAAGTTAGAAGACTAATGGATACAGGAGGGTTCTGTCCCAGATAGCCAGTGACAAAAAGGAACTAGACAGATGGTCAATCCACGCCACCATTTATACACTCGGATTGCAGCATAGGTGTGGCCCAATGAGAATTTCTGGTCCCGGGCGCATGAAGTGCACGCACAGCCACAGCAAATACCCATAGGGACCAGCACTCGAAAAAGGTCTCCAAGTTTGGAAATGATTTTGTAAATGGAAGACTCTTGGTAACTAATTTCAAACCACTTTTGATGTTGAAACTACTACAACAGAATTAAACACCAGTTTTGATGGGGGGCCAGTGATGCTTTGTTTCAAAAAGATGGGATTGCACAGATCAAAGAAATACCAAATATGTATGATAAATTCTAGGTTGCTAGACAAATATATTTGTTTATGCAGAAATAAATGTATGGCATCCTAATAAAAAGAACCTATCTTAGCTGAGTTAAGGGAAATTATGAATCTAGAGGCTTATGCAAGAAAAGTACTGTTCTTTTGTAGAGCTTCAATCTGACATTCAGAAGTGCCTGTTCATTGCATGATGCTATACCATGAATCAGAGATGTAGCCCAAGTAGAGAATAGAGTGTGCAGTAAAAAACATGACCCTCCTTATTATGATGACAGGATTGCAGTTCTGCAAACTGGAGATAACAGCACATGGATAATAAGTGGAATTGAAAATCAGCTTTTAATAAGGAATCCCACATGACACGACAGCACTTTCTATAGACCTGAAAACAATTCTCTCCAGTTTGATTTGGCTTCTTCAGAAATTGATAAACGAGCAATTTTTTTCTGTCCCTTATGTCGGAAAATTAATTTGATGCATCACTGGCAGAGCCAGGAGAGTGAACAGCTCTTGCAACCTTGGAGCCTTTCTACAAGGAGCTTCTTCACTTTTTTACTGGGTTTTGGGTGGGCTTTTCCCCTCTCATGGCAAAAACTAGATTTCTAGCCCTTCCCATTGCAAAGATAGATTCCTTTACACACAAATCAATGCATGGTTACTTGTTAATCCAGCCCAGCAGGAAACTGTTTCCAGGCCAAAGAGCAGTTTCAATAAAGGTGTGAATATTATCACTCATTCATCTCAGACAGGTGTTAGCTTCAAAGCCTAGTTGGAACTATTTAAATAGCAATATTATTAATGAATGTTGTTTTAAGCTATGTAAAGAACAATTTCCAGTTGAAACAAGTTTAGCATAGTCCCTACTAGCTTAGTTTGTTCTTTTTGGCTCAACTAGTAAAACTATTAGCTATGTACCACAAAGGTCTGGCCTCAAGGCAGAGCCAAGGTTATTCGCAGGATGCACAGATCACCTTGTTAACATGCACCTGTGACAAGAGTTTGGGTAACTTTCATATAGAAAAAGCCACAATTTTGTTGAACCTGTCAGCTGCTGTTCATGTAAGGTGGTCAGAGCAGCACTCTGTCCTCTTACACTACCAATCTAATGAGAGAACCCTACTTGCTCTGAAGCGTGGATGGAAAAAACATAGTTACAATGCTGGATGGGGCTCCTCTCATCAGGGCCTTAATGTGCTGCTATTACCAAGTCTTTCCTCCCACTGAGAAGAGGATGAGGAGGGATTAGAAGAGAAGCTGGCTGTCATATGTGAGCTATGCAAAGGCAGAAGAGCAGCCATTAAACAATATGTTTAGACTGCAGGAAAGCAAGCTCATAGAGTTGAAGGCCAGAAGGGACAATTACATCATCTATTCTTAACCTCCTGTATTGAGCCCAATTACTTATGTTTGATTAAAGTATAACTTGTGTTTTGGTTAAAGCAGATCTTCCAGAAGGGCATTCAATTTTATTCTGAAGACATGAAAAGACGGATACTCCACCACTTCCCTTGGTAATTCCAATGTTCCAATGGTTAATTGCCATTAACATTTGAATAGCTTAGTAAAACTCAAAGAGATAAACAACATATGAATATGAAGAATATCTGCAATCAGACTCAGCAGTATAGCAATTAGAAAGGCTCTCATTCCTCATGCTGGAGGTTATAAATGAATGGCTAGCTGAGTTCAGGAAGAAAATTCCATCCCCTCCAACTATTTTATAGACTTGGCCAGATACATTATGGAAGGTGTTTCCCTTCCATATAGAACAGGCCATTGCCAGAGGCAAGATATCTGACTACTGTTATCTTCTTCTGGTAGGGTAACTGTAATGGACTGGGAAAACAGTGGGAAACAAAGGCGAAAAATCCTCCTTCTCCCATAGTGTCTTACATCCTACTAGGAGAATGAGCAACGGGCGCCTTCATTTAACTTGTTCTGCCTGGCAAATTCAGCTGTAAACAAGACTGTGCTTTGCCCTTAGATTCTGATCAGGTAACTTTACAGTGCCCAGGCCCGCTGGCAGCAATTCTGGGCTCCTGGGCAGAATAGTCAATGGGCCCCCATGCATGCACAAACTGCGCCGGTGCGGACACTGTCCACCTGACATTTGGGTGGTGCTGCGCCTGCGCTGGCTGGTGCCCAGCAAGCTGCCGGCTGCATTACTGGGCATGCTCTTCTGGCACGGCCAGGGCTTCCACATGCCTGCCCGGAAGGGTTACCAACTGTCTAATCGCACAAACCCAAAGACCCTTGCACCACCCCTTCCCTGAGGCCCCTCCCGCTGCTCACTCCATCCCCCCTCCCTCCATCGCTCACTCTCCCCCACCCTCACTCACTTTCACCAGGCTGGGGAGGGGGTTGGACTGCGGGGTGCAGGCTCTCGGAGGGAGTTTTGGTGCGGGAGAGGGTGAGGGGTGCAGGATCTGGGAGGGAGTTTGGGCTCTAGGCTGGGGCAGGGGGTTGAGGTGCAGGCGGGGGTCAGAGGGTCGGCGCTTACCTTGGGCGGCTCCCGAAAGTGACTGGTACCACCCCTCTCGCAGCGGCTCCTAGGCAGGGGGCCCAGGGGGCCTCCGTGCACGGCTGCCCGCAGGCACCACCCCCACAGCTCCTATTGGCAGCAGTTCTTGGCCAATGGGAGCTGCGGAGTCAGCACTCAGGGCGGAGGCAGTGTGTGGAGACCCCCTCCCCAGGCTGCAGGGATGCACTGTTGGCCGCTTCCAGGAGCAGCATGGAGCAAGGGCAGGCAGGAAGCCTGCCTTAGCCCAGCTGCGCTGATGCCGCCCCGGGCCCTTTTAAATCACCCAGGTCCCTGGGCAATTGCCCGCTTCCCCCCCCAAGTCTGCAGGCCTGATAGTGCTTAGCCTCTTGAAGTTTGGAACAAAATAAATCACGCCTTAGATTCCGCAAATGTGGGGCAAATACATCAGCCAAATTTGCCATTGGCTGTTGAAGATGTATGCTGACTTTGGAGTTATGTAACACGTCTGAGTCGTGCTAGATGCAGGATTATGTAAGAATTTCTACAAATCTAATAACATAGTACAAGTTACCTCCAAAGTGTCCCCCAAATGCATGGAATACTATCCCACAATTGCCTAAAAAAACAGTAGTATTTCTTGCAAATTTCCACTGACCCTAATCATTAGTGAGCTCCTAACTAGTAAACCATTCAAATCCAGAACCGTCATACTTAGTGCCAATTAATGTGTTCCAGACTGGGTGGTAAATCACTGCTAGGGACACACCCTAAATGAATGAGACAGCCTCCACCACACTTTACACACAGTCTTCAATTAACACAGCTTCTCTATTTTTGCCAAACTATCCTCAAGACACAGAGTGGTGCCTATGCTTTCAGACTTCTTTTAAAGTTATGACTGTGTTTGGTTTCACTGTGTCTAGGGCAGTCTCTATTTTGAATCCTAGAATGAAGATCGATCTCAGTCTGGGAGACTCTACCAGCGGTTAGACAAATGGTAACTTGTCATTTTCTTCCCAAGTGCATTAAACTAGTACTGACAACCCAGAGCATTCAAAAACCAGGAATCAGGCTTAAAGGAAGGCTTTAAAAAAAGTGGGTTTCTTTTTATTTGTTTTCTGGTTATTGAACCTTCAGGGTTCATATTTTCAAGCTTTTCTATGAAATCATGAGGGCTAGAAACCTACTTTCAAAAATAAACAATGAAAGCTGAGATTCTCATGTATTAACATGACTCCAGGAGCTGCAGTTTTAAGAAAAACATCCACTATTGAAAACCTCATGGTAAAATCATGAGTTGGCACCGTTGTGGCCCTGCTTTCAGGTTTGTTATTTACTCTCAGAATAACTGGAATGCAGGAGAGGCCCCAAGTCCCAAGCAGCACATTAGACATAACAAAGATGAACAACATAGAGGGCTCAGCATTGAGGGAGACCTTGAATCTTTATACTTGTCAGTGATTGCTGGAGCTATTTCAATTCCTCTCCAGATAAGACCTTCCATCTATTATAAGCATTTACCCAGTGTCTGAATACTAGCTCCCACACCACAAGGCACCCAGATGATATTTCTATGTTAGGGTTACCACATTTCCACAATCAAAAAAGAGGACACTGGGGGAGGAGGAGCCCCGCTCTAGCCCCGCCCCACCCCATCCACTCCCTCCCACTTCCCACTCCCTGACTGCCCCCCTCAGAACCTCCAACCCCCCCCTGCTCCTTGTCCCCTGACTGCCCCCTCCTGGGACCCCTGCCACTAACTGCCCCCTAGGACTCCACCCCCATCTAAGCCTCCCTGCTTCTTGTCCCCTGACTGCCCGCTCCTGAGAACCCCCCACCCTAACTGCCCCCCTAGGACCCTACCTGTCCCGACCCTTACCCACACCCCATATTCACACCCCCGCCCCCACACAGACCCCCGGGACTCCCATGCCCTATCCAACCGCTCACCGCCCCCTGACAGGACCCCCAGAACTCCCGACCCATCCAACCCCCTCTGCTCCCTGCCTGCCTCAACCCCTCTTCACAGCCCCGCTCCATATCCACACCCCCTCCCCCAGACAGACCCCGGGGACTCCCATGCCCTATCCAACCGCTTCCCGCCCCCTGACAGGACCCCCAGAACTCCCGACCCATCCAACCCCCTCTGCTCCCTGCCTGCCTCGACCCCTCTCCACACTCCTGCCCCGACAGCCCCCCCCGAACCCCTGACCCATCCAATCCCCCCTACTCTCTGTCCCTTGACTGCCCCCTCTAGAAACCCCCTGCCCCTTTCTCCAGCCCCCTGCACCCCTTACCCTGCCGCTCAGAACAGCATGTCGGGCTCCACGCGGAGCCCGACACGTGGCTGCGCTCCCCAGCGCAACACACAACCCGGTCCCTGCCCCCGCACAGTGCTGCCGGAGCGGGGCGCTGGGCAGCAGGGGAGGGGGAGAAGGGGGGGAGGAGGAGGAGCTGCCGAGGCCCGATGCGAACGGCCCGGCTGGCTGGCGATCTGAGAATGCAGGGAGGGTGGGGAGGGGAGTAGCTCTACATTGGCCGGGCTGGACTCCGGCAGCTGATCTGAAGCTGCGGGGGAAGGGCTCTGGTTGCCGGAGCCCCATGCGAGCGGCTGAATTTCCTGCAGCCCTGCCGCGCTCTGCATGGGGGGGGGAATCCCGGACATTTGTAGCTATTTACAAATTCCCCCTGGACGCTATTTTTAACCCAAAAAGCCGGACATGTCCGGGAAAATCCGGACGAATGGTAACCCTATCTATGTGACAATGTGGAAGAAAGATGAGGCCAAAACAAGGTAGCACAAAGTCATGGCCAAGTTTGACTGATGGGTCTCTGGCAGCCAAAGATTTGGTCAGTTTCTGTAGCCATCTGATGGCTGTTGCTGAAACTTAGGCAACATGGCTTTTCTCCCTACAGAAAAAGACCGCAGAGCCTCCAAAATCCTCTTCAGAGGAGCTTCTGTTGTTCTGCTGAAGGTGACCTCAGCTGCTGTGCCCAGATTCCAGGGAGATGGTATTTCTCTTAGCTGCCCTGGCGATAGTTACATTCAATTTTGGTTTCCTCGGGACAGTTTGTGAGTCATCTCTCAAAAACTAATGAAGGGACCTTAGCAGCCTGTTATGCTACTTTCTAGCCATGATATTGAAGATGGAGGATAAGGGGGCCAAATGATTAATTCACTGAAATGTTAAGTTATTTTCAGCAGTTATGCATTTCTCACATTTGTGCTACTACGATGAGAAAGCACTAAGAGCAGCACTGATTAAAAACAAGAACATAGGAAATAAAACTTTAAAAAGGGCTTGAGTCATTAACAGCAACCTCACTTTTCACATATGTTTGGAACTGGGCCATTTGGAACACTTCAAAATGTAAGACAATCAAAGAACAACAACTTTTTGCTAGAACTGGCTGTGCAAATGTAAGGTACTAGTCATGCAATCTGATTCCAAGTAATCTTCAGTATTGTTTTATACAACACATTTTTAAGATCAGGGAATAAAACAGCCTTGCTCATGTTAGTTTCAAAGGTAGGTGTATTTTCCAATTATCCTTTTGGGTACAACTACAGAGGGCATTGGGTATATTTAGAAACAGTCCTGTTAATCACTAGTTTAGCAATTTACAGAAAACGCTCCATGGCACTTACACTCTGAGATTCATAAAGAGAACCATATTTGTTTGATTTATCGACATAGCCACTTTCCAGTTCAGTATTAGTAAAACACACAGTCTCTCTCTCAGAGCAGATGCATGATCTTATTAAAAAACAACAACAACAAAAACAAGCCAGTTTCCTGCTTACACTCTGTGGATCCTGAAGGGGATTTCATTCTGGGGAAAATGAACTCATTTCTTTTAGTGGACATTCAGGGCCAGATTCTCCCACCTTGTTCCTTTACAATAACTCAGGCCTAGGCAAAGTGGCAGTAAAATGCTGAATGGCAGCATTTTATACCCATTTTTCACAGGTGCAAGAAGCAAGGGAGCAGAGAATCCTTTACGTATATTTCCAATCACTCAGAAAATTGATGTTTTGGGACTAAAGGAAACCTGCAATAACAGGGTTTTTTTTTGGTCTCTGCTGCTACCTGATTGTGTACTTCCAGTTCCAAATGAGGTGTGTGGTTGATCTGTCTGTTCGTAACTCTGAGGTTCTACTGTAAGACTTTCAGTGCTTACAATGGATGCTGACGGAGGAGCTAAAGAGCATTAAGATACATATCAGATTCTTTTACTGCTGGTCCATATTTCAATCGTTAAATGCATGGCTCTCCCACAGCCCCTAGTGTTTGCCCAATAAAAGCACAAAACACTGAAATATTTTGGGAATCTCAACAAAAGTGAACTTGCATCTCAAAGGAAATATCCTGAAACTGTTGTTTGCTACTGCTAAAAATTAAATAAATTTGATAGTGACCATCTCCTATACTTCAGTGAGAGTAACAGATTTGTCATGAGTTCTAACAAAGCATCTGTCCTGCGAAGTATTTGTTGAATTAACCACTTCCATTTTGGCACTGAGGCTGAGAACAACTGTAGCACAATCTGAGGCAGACTCTGGGTGTTAACGACATACACAGCAGCAAATAAAGGGGCTGTGTTGGTAACAATGGGGCAGCTAATGTAGTATTTCTCGTTTCAGAAATGTCATCACTGTTGCCCACAATGTCATGTCACTCACTAGCACGTTTCTCACTGTCATAGCTCCAGGCAAGAATCGATGACAGGTTCTTAAAATATCAATGCGGTCTGAAAAACAACTATGCTTGCTCTTACTCATCTGAAGCAACCAGCTACAAAGAAAGGAAATAATTGCTTTTAAATATCATGTATAAATCTTCCAAATCAGGGGTATCCAGTCTCATTTATACATTGTGGCATATGAAATCAAAACCATCTGGGTCTATCACACAATATCTCAGTGGATGGGTTACTTACCTCTCTCCTCAAAAGCTGAGAGAAACTTGTCCTAGCTGACAGTTAACTTCTTTGGCCAACAGCCCTAACACAATTATCAATGATTTCTGACGAGAAAGGCTAAAACTGATATAAACGGGAGCTGCAAAGCATGCAGTGTCTCTAAACTATCCTCTTTTCGCCCTTGATTGGCAGAAACTAAGGGTACGTCTTAATCAAAGAAAGCAATCGATTTATCCGGGATCGATATATCGCGTCTCGTTAAGACGCGATATATCGATCCCCAAACGCGCTCACTGTCGACTCCGGAATTCCACCAGAGCGAGCAGCGGTAGCGCAGTCGACGGGGGAGCCGCGGCCGTCGATCGCGCGCCGTGTGGACCTCAGGTAATTCGATCCAAGATACTTCGACTTCAGCTACGCTATTCGTGTAGCTGAAGTTGCGTATCTTGGATCGATCCCCCCCCATAGTGTAGACCAGCCCTAAGGAAGAAGTAGCTCTGAAGTCCTCTGTAGAGTAACAATTCTATGAACAGTGTTCATTAAGTGTCTCTCTCAAAAGGAAATGGAAGATATATCTGGCCACATCTGGGCAAAGAGACCATTCGTGGTGACTCAAACAATCTGCTCAGGTGGTCTTCTAGGCTGTTCTGTATGCCTGGCAGATAAGATGCTTCTAGATTTATCGAATAGGCAATACAGAGCTCCCACAGTAGAGCGAGTTCCTGACAGAGTGGAGAAGTGCAGGCTCTCCCATGTTTGTTGAGGTAAAACATTGCCGCCGCGTTATCTGTGAGGACTAGCAGGCTGTTTCCCCTGATCTGCAATAGAAATATTTTGGAACGCCAGTCTCAAAGCTTTCAGTTCTCTGACACTGATGTGAAAAGCTAAGTCCTCTCAGGACCACTAACCTTGTGTCGGCACGGCAGAGAACCCAGGTTGGCTCCCCATCCCACAGCAGAAGCATCTGTCACTAGTGTGAGAGTCGGTTGTGGGCGGGCAAACAGAATGCCTACACATACATTGGCTGGGTTTGTCCACCAATCTATGTGAGGCCCTGGGAGGACACTCTTATCACTAAGTCTAACTGAGGGCGGCTCGGCAAGTAGGCTGATAACAGCCAGCCCTGCAGAGTTCTGAGGCAAAGTCTGGCATATTGAACCAGGTGCAAGAGTACATGTAGGTGCAATAGGTCATGTGACTTAGAAGCCTCCAACAGTTTTGTGCTGTTGTGACTGGGTGAACCGTCAAACATGTAACAATTGATCAGATGGCCTGAAACCTGGAGTCTGGAAGAAAGACACTCACTTCAGATGAGTCCAGTACTGCCCCTATGAACCGTATATCCTCTGGACCAGGGAGAGGAAAGATTTTTCTGTGTTGATTAACAGTCCCTAAACATTGAACATTGACTGAATCAGAGCAACACTGTTATGTACTTGCAGTCTGGACTGGCCCCTGACTAGCCAGTTGTCAGGGGTAAACCTGAACTCCCAATCTTTGGAGGAATGTCGCTACTATTGCCATTACTTTTGTAAAGACCCGGGGAGCTGCTCACAGGCTGAAAGGCAACACAGTGAACTCGTAATGCTTTTGACTTAACAGAAACTGGGGTACTTCTTTTGAGCTGGATTGATTGCCACATGGGAGTAGACATCTTTTAAGTTGAGAGCGGCATACCAGTTCCCAGGATCCAGGGAAGGGATAATAGAAGCTAGGGTGACCATGTGAGCCTTTATCTTTTTAAGAATCTGTTAGGTTGATTCAGGTCTATAATTGGTCTGAGATCCACCCTCCCCCGCCTTCACTTTTGGGATTAGGAAATATCAGGAATAAAATCCCTTCCCTCTGAAACCACCTGGAACCTCCTCTATGGCTAGTAAGCGAAGGACCGATTGTTCTTCCTGGATAAGGAGTTTCTCGTTAAAGTGGACCCTGAAGAGGGATGGGGAGGGAGGAGTAGAAGCAAACTGGAGAGTATATCCCACTTCCACGGTGCTCTAGATCCACTGGTCTGAAGTAACTGGGGACCAAGCACTGTGGAAGTGGGACAGATGGCTTGTGAAGAAGAGAGTGTTTGGGTCTAGAGAGATGGAGATTCTCATGTTGACCTTGACTGGCCCATCAAAATGACCACTTTGCACTTCCTGGGTGTCTTGAAGGGCCTGGAGCTGGTACAAAACAGCAGGACGGGGAGGCCTACACCTATCACCGCTGGACCTCTTTTTTGTCAGGTCCTTGTCGAGGCGGATGAACGGAATATTGATGCATATGCTGGGGCTGAAAGAGCTTCCTGACAGGGCAGATATTATTGACCTAAGGACTTCAAGGTGGCTTTAGTGTCCTTAAGTCCATGGAGCTTGCTGTCTGTGTGGTCATAACATAAGAACATAAGAATGGCCGTACCGGGTCAGACCAAAGGTCCATCTAGCCCAGTATCCTGTCTACTGACAGTGGCCAATGCCAGGTGCCCCAGAGGGAGTGGACCTAACAGGCAATGATCAAGTGATCTTTCTCCTGCCATCCATCTCCATCCTCTGACAAACAGAGGCCAGGGACACCATTCCTTACCCATCCTGGCTAATAGCCATTAATGGACTTAACCTCCATGAATTTATCCAGTTCTCTTTTAAACCCTGTTATAGTCCTAGCCTTCACAACCTCCTCAGGCAAGGAGTTCCACAAGTTGACTGTGCGGTGCATGAAGAAGAACTTTCTTGTATTTGTTTTAAACCTTGTCCGGGAATTACAGAAGGACTCTTAAATGGCGAGTCCTGGATAGTATTCTGGACTGCACAAAGAAGGCCAGAAGACTGCCACCAGGATGATCTATGTATGGCAGCTGCAGAAGCCAGGGTTCTAGCTGCTGAATCTGCTGCGTCCAGCCACGCCTACAACATAGTTCTCACAACTGATCTGCCCTCATTGACCAAAGAAGAGAACTCCTGCCTAGTCTTCTCTGGGAGAAGCTCCCTGAACTTTTTCATGGAGTCCCACAAATTAAAATCACACCGCCTCAACAGAGCCTGTTGGTTAACAATATGCAGCTGCAAATTCTCATCAAATAAATCTTTCTGATGAATAAGTCCAACCTCATAGCATGTTTCGATTTGGGGAAGTGGCAGCCTGGTGCCCCATCACTCTGATTAGCTGCTGTGACAACTAATGAGCCCAGAAGTGGGTGAGTATAAAGGTACTCAAAATCTTGGGAGGATACATAGTACTTTCCTTCTGCCCTGGTAGTGGTGGGAGGCAAAGAGGATGGAGTCTGCCATAGGCTCTGGTATTGCCTCATAAATTGGCAGAGCTACCTTGGAAAGAGAGCCACAGATGATAAAATGTCAGGCAGGCAAAGTGAGGACTCTCTAACCTCTTCAACCTGTACACCTCAGTCTGCAGCCACTCTCCTTAATA
Organism: Terrapene triunguis; assembly: GCF_002925995.2. Taxonomy (NCBI): domain Eukaryota; kingdom Metazoa; phylum Chordata; order Testudines; family Emydidae; genus Terrapene; species Terrapene triunguis. The sequence continues at coordinate 9,039,037 of NW_020664563.1, read as the reverse complement.
ACTTCTGATAAACATTAAAATCATCAGGCTGGGGTGGAGTTGTCCCGGAAGAAACAGCCTCATCTGGAGTGGGCAAAGAGGAGGGAAAGACTGGAGGTGGTAGAATCTCTTCTACCAGCTTTTGCTCAGGTCGTGGAACCTCTTCTTGATGCTCAATACCTGCTCGGTACCAGACTCTGGGGACTGAACCACTCAGTGAGCAGACTCTGCCCTCCTAGATGAAGGCACTGAGTATGCACTGTGTGGGAAAGATTTGGAAGCTGGGGGAACTCTCCAGGGTCCAAAACAGCCACTGATACAGGGCAGGGCCCCACTGTCCTGGCCACATTCCCACAGTAGATCCTACTGAAGAGTCACGGTGGTAAGTTGACAAAGAGGATCTTTGAGCAGGGTTGTGAGATGTAAGAGCCTACCTCAGAGTCCAATGACAAAGATTCCCCTTCTTCTGACCATAATGGGGTTGATCCAGTCAGTCTGGGGACCGGTGCTGAGAGCCTGGTGATAGGGGGTGCGCCGCAATCCTTGCAGGCTTCCTCTTGGATTGTACCGAGGGCCCGTGTGTCCCAGAAGCAGGCAACTGTGAAACCGGAAGTTGAATCAATGGCGGATGTGGCGTCAGTGCCAAGGGATCGGACTCCTTAAGGAAGGAAATACGAGCACCAACAAGCAGAGCAGATTTCCTGCTGCCACAAATACCTCTGATGTAGTCAGCACCAAGAGGATCTCTTGTTCCAGTGCTGAAGAAGTTGATGGTGCTGCTTCTGGCTTCAGGTTCGACAGTGCTCCTTGTGGTGCCAGAGCCGACTGAGCCAACTTAGGCACCGATTTGGAGAAAGAATGCTTAGGTTTCAGGTGCATTGTACTCAACTCATAACAGATTTAGAGGGTGGAGACCTTCCCCTAGCTGGGGTCTCACTGGAAGTTTTGTATTTCTTCCTTGATACAGGCGAGAGAGAATGGTGCTGAGATTCTGCTAAAGCTGGAGGCAAGTTTCTCACTGAAGCTGCAGCATTTGGCATCGAGTCAGATCAGGACGGCTCCAACAGTGAACTGAGCGCCACCTCCATCAGCAGGAATTTCCGCCTAGCCTCTCTGTCCTCCTTCGTTGTAGGCCTGAACTCTGCAAATCTGACACCAGCCCTTTATGTGTGCGGTTGCTCACTAGCATCAGCCTCAAGCAAGAAGCGCATGGCTTGAAGCCTGGTGACGAAACTTTGTTTTGTGAATAGGAAACCACCCTAATGGGGAAAACAACAAATCTGAAACATTTTGTTTGTTTAAACACATCTAAAACTTACTAACTATTGTGACAGACCCAGACCAGTGGGGTACAGGAGTCTGGTAGAGGGCAAATATACTGGTCACTGGATGAGTAGTTTTCTGTTCCCTGAGTGACCAGAGCAGGGGCTGCACTAGAGTAATCAGGAACCAGGAGGAAAGTCCTGTGGTGAGAATAAGGAAGGTGTTTGGAGGAGGCCATGGGGAAGTAGCCCAGGGAGTTGTAGCTGTCATGCAGCTGTTACAGGAGGCACTATAGACAGCTGCAGTCCACAGGGCCCTGGGCTGGAACCCGGAGTAGAGGGCGGGCCCGGGTTCCCCCCAAACCTCCCAATTGACCTGGACTGTGGGTTCTCCCAGAGGGGAAGGTCTCTGGGCTGTTCCCCAACCCACATGGTGAATCTCTGAGGCAAGAAAATTCGCCAATAAGCGCAGGACCCACCAAGATAGAGGAGGAACTTTGTCACACTATCCTATATACTATATACACACACACACACACATATGCATACACACACACACACACACACACACACACACACTATATTTACAGAGAGAGAGAGACGGAGAGAGCGAGCGCTGTTCTGGTATTGAACAGAGTTCCAATGACTGCTATGGGTGCTAAAAAGGAACTGAGGGGGTTAGAGGCGGCTCTTCCTTTTATAACTGCAAACAGTGGTGCACAGCAGCAGGGGGGAGCTCGAGCTGCCCAATGGGTACCGCTAAGAGAAAAAGTTTCGGACGGCCGTACGCTGGGCACACCAACCCCAAGAGTGGAATGCACATGTGCCATCTCTCAAAGAAGAAATAAGTGAAGTTCAGCTGAAATCTTTTCACCAGGCTTGGCTGGTCCTAGGCTTCCTTTAACAGGACTGCTAGATCCCCGCCCACCTCTCATGTTTGAGTAAGCTAATGAACCACTTGCTTCAGAGAGTCAGCAGAACCCACTTAACATTCCTTCGCAGGAATAATACCTTCTAACAGGGTGGTGTGGGGTATTTCACACACACACTGCCAGCCTGTGACACTAAATCTAAATTGACATTTTTCTTTTAATTTAATTCCATTTCTCTCCACTGCCGATGAACTCGGCATCATTCTTAACCTTGAGTTGTCCTTCCCCTCCCTCCAACATAGCCTAAGTAGGACAGTGCCTTGATTCCACCTCTGCTGAACTAAGTTGTGCCTTTATCTCACCCTTCAAATTTCAGAAATTGCAGAATTCTACTTTCTGGCTTCTTATCCATATAATAAACAACTGTGTCCACATCACACCCTCAAACAACTCAACTGACTTCCAATTCATTTTGGAATTTAGTTCAAAATTCCCTTCCCTGTTTTAAAAGGACCCCATGCTCTTGCTAGAGTCGACCTCACGGACTTGGTTTCCTCCTCCCTTGATAAACTAGCATTGGGCTCCATTTCTCCGCACAATATGGCTACCTTTCATGAAAGAACATTCCTTTCTGCAGCTCTTGCTATCTGGAAGAGTATTCCTCCGCACGTCTGCTTCATTTGATCTCCCTCCCCTTTTCACAGGTCGTATCTGTTCTCCCTGGCTTATCCCTCCTAATTCCTCTTTCCCTCTGTTATTGGTCTTTTGGCAGACTGCTTTCATCTATTCACCACACACCATTGTTTCTTGTAATGTATACCATAATATTATCTTGTATTAATTAATGTTGTGAATCATTTAAAGATACAGTTTGCTATCCCAACAGATATAAAAGATGTTCTTATATACAAAATAAAATTGTACTCTATTGAAATTTATTTTTTTTAAAACTAGGATTAACTATTCTAAGAATAATTAATTTGAAGATATACTGCACTGTGCTTTTTTGGTAATTTCTACTAGTTTGGGGATTGCATTTATGTGTGATGCAAAACTTTGTAACAATTTTTAACTTCAAAATAGTCTAATAGCTTTGGCTGCATACCAGCAAACGGGTACTCAGCTAGAAAAGCTGCAGGAGGACAAAAACAATGAATGACAAAAGATTTTAATGCAAAATCCTTTAAAAGAATAATGAACTGACTGGAAGAAAAATTGACACAGCATGAGTATGCTGAGAATTCCATACTCTGCACAGATTTAATTTACCAAATAGAGTGAAAGCCATTCTAAGTTAAAAAAAAAAAATGACTCTTATTAAGCATATGTAGCCAAAATCACAGTAGCCATCAGATTGGGTAGTAATAACAACAAAACTATATCTGACACAGTAAGTTAATAACATCATCATTAATATACTTATACCTTCTACACTGAATGATTCCAAAATAATTCACAAACTAGGTATATACACAAAATCACTGAAATACAATCAGCTGGCATGCAATGAATTGTACAAGAGCAAGGTGAGGGAAATTTGGGCTTAAGAAAATGGGCAAACACTTTCTCTTACAAGAAGTGCAATACGAATCGCTATAATGCCAACCCAGAGCTAAGGCACTTCTGTATTTAAGGTCTCTGAAAAATGCATACAAAGTAAACAGCATAGAAATCAATTTATTTAGCTCAGCAGAAACCAAGCCTCAAATTATTCAAACCAGGATTTGAACCGTGGTCTGACTGAATATAGGTATGTCAAACCTGAAGTAAGCATCTTTCAAGCTGAGGTCAGCATACCAGTCCCCTTGCTCCAAGGAAGGAATAATGGAAGCTAGAGTAACCAGGCAAAAGTTTATTTTCTTCAGGAACTTGTTTAACTCTCTTAGATCTAAGAGAGGCCTGAGACCACCTTTTGCTTTCAGGCTAAGAAAACAGCAGGATTACAATCCCCTCCCCATGAGGAAGAGAGTAACTTCCTCTATTGCCTCCATTTGAAGAAGAGATTGGACCTCCTGTTGAAGAATGGTCTCTTGAGAGTGGTCTCTGAAGAGAGAGGGAGAAGGGGATTGAGAAGAGGGAAAAGAAACAAATTGGTGGGTGAATCCCAAATCCACCACGCTTAAGACCCACTGAACTGAAATGATGTGGGACCAAGCACTTAGGAAGTAGGGTAAACACTGGGCAAATGGGGGCAGGGGTAGGAGCAGATGGCACTCTGGGGACAGGTAGTCTGTCCGTGACCAACACTTATTTGGACTAAGCCACTAGATGGGGGGAAGCCAAGTCTGCAGATGAGGAGGGTGGCAGTGGTCACCTCCTGTAATTTTTGGGACTGAGATATAAAGCCTGGAAATCTGTGGATCTGCTGTGGGCAGAACTGCTTCCTTTTCATCACCATCATGTAACTTCCAAGCAACTTCAGTGTCTCAAATCCTTTAGGCTATGGAGCCTATCTGATAAAAGGAAAGGACCTACAAATGGGAGGTCTTGGATGGTCTCCTGAACCTCTAGAGGGAGACCAGAAGACTGCGGCCACAAACACCTTCTCATAAGATATGGCAGACACCATGACTTCAGCTGCTGAGTCAGCTGCATCCAAGCCAGCCTGAAGAGTTGTTCTGCCCACCAGCTTGCCCTTGTCCACCATCACATTTAAGTCCTGCCTCCAGCTGTCTCGTAACCTGTCCTTAAACTTCAACATGTTATTCCACAAGGTGAAATCATACCGACCTAGGAGTGCCTGTTGATATACAATCCTAAACTGCATAAACTTACAACTAACCCTAACTAACTAACTACTATTTCTAAGAAAATGGGTATAATTTACACTGGAATGCGGGAAGAACTTGCAGTAGCAAGATTGAATCCATTCCAACAATTGTCACGGGCAGTTAGAAGGAACTGAGAAGGGTTGGGGGTGGCTCCACCTTTTATACCTGCACACAATGGCGCACAGCAGCAGAGATCACCTGAGCCACCCCGACAGGTTCTGTTGAGCGAAAAAATCTCTGACAAACATTCACTAAGTGCACACTCACCTACAGTGGAATGGACATGTGCAATCACTTTGAAGAATAACTGTCAATCTTCGTTCAAATGCAGAAGTAAATTGGAGTTAGTGGTGTTGCAGATGAAGGCTGAGGTGCATTGGCAGCATTGTTTGGAAAAATTTTCATAGTATTTGCCTTCTATAGACTGGACTCAACCCCTAGTGCTGAGAGTCTCTCACTTTCATGAGATAAGTGGTTTAATATTAATACATACAAAGTACTAGCCTAATAAAGTATTAAACTAGAAAAACAGAAAGAAATTAGTTCTCAGTAGTGCACTGTGATTAAATAAAAGCTTCATTTTCTAATTTTTTTTCCCAGTGGGAAGATCATACTTTCTGGTGATAGACTCTCAGTCCATTTTGCTGAGCATTACTTACACAGTTCCAATTAAGAGAAAAGCCTCAAGACTTGAGTTAGGAATACCCCTTTGTATTTAGGACCAAAATTTGCTACCACATGGTTAAGCTCTACTTCTATAATCATTCCAAAAGAAAAATGCCAGATCGAAAAAGAGACCACCCCCCCAACATCCCACCTCTACATCCTCTTGCCATTTTACCTACTTAAAGTCATTATTTCCCCTAGCATAGACTTATGGAAGAACTGTGAGAGTTTCCCCAGGTTAGCCATCCATCACTACAAGAACACGACCCTAGTACAGAGCTCCTAAGAAGCCCATTGTTTGCAGAGAAGGCTTTGGCTAGGGTACCATTTGGACAGAGGACCAGTGTCTCGGTAAGCGTAAACTGCAAGAAAGATTGTCTTCTACTCCAAAATATTTACAGTATAAAACAATACCTGGCAGATGAATAGCCCCAAAGGCAATACACCTGGTAGCCCAAATTGACAAATGGGTGTGTGAGCCTCTGACATACCATCCAGCTTTTTAGTCTTTTGACTATTTACAAATTAACTAATTAAGTGACATCTCTACCTTTACTTTTCCAACTATAAATCAATTTCCCTATTCTACTTAGTTGCTTTATTCAAAGCAGATTTTGAGGAAAAAAAGCCTGCCGCATTATTTTGTTTAAATATAAATAGTAAGAATTTCACTTTTATTTCCATGTTCTGCTGCCTCTTTCCCTCTATACACTTTGGCTGAATTAGAGATAGTGAAGACCACTCTTACCTTAATGTTGCAGGCCTGTTCCATTAGTCTTCTAGCGTTCTCTTCTGCTCTGTACCTCTTTGGCAGCTGAACTCTGAAGAATTTTAAAGCCCCTTCAAAATCAGCCTGTAAAAGGTCCTCCTTTGAGGTCTGCAATGAAATACAGATAAGAACTATTATAAACACACAGAACATCCATACCTGCTCTATTATTGGATTTATCATCTACTAAATTTATTCCAAACAGCTAGTGTTCACATTAGCTCAAAAAACATTCTCTAGCAAATGGTTCTCTAACCTATACCTTATAAGATGAAATAAAAAGTCAAGAGCACATCCAAAAAAATCCCAGACAAAGCAGCATGATAAGAGGAGTTTAACAAGCTGATGTACTTATCTTTCTATACCTGGAGGCTGAGAAAGTGAATCTGGCAAAGTCTGTCAAGATGGAACTCAGGGACAGAAAAAGCTAGGAGGAGAATTATGGTGTTTATGAGATGGTTTGTGCGTCTTAGATTGTTGCTGATTTCAGTAACTCCCTGCTAGAAAGACACTGTATATGACTACAGACATCATCAGCAGATGTAAAAGTGCTTCTGAGTTATAACAAGTATGAGCAATTCATTAATGTGAAGGAGCCTGTGACACTATATTCAGATGTAGCACTGTGCCAGAAAAAGCATTACACCCCACCTCTATATTTTTCAATTTAATGCTTATCACAGTGGTACTGAGCCACAAACATAGCTAGTACTGTACTTGGAAAAGGGAAGAGATTAAGATTGAACAGAAATCCAGTAGTGCTGCTGACAGGGCAATATGAACAGTATCATGGACATTGGTATTTGTTTCTGTTACTCACACCTTACTAAAAATGTATGTAAAATTTAATAAGATTAACTTCTGCATTTGAGAGAATACAAAAGACTACAGCTAATTAATTAATTAAGTAATAGTTAATTGGCAGCAGGTTTAAAACAAATAAAAGGAAGTTCTTCGTCACACAGTGCACAGTCAATCTGTGGAACTCCTTGCCTGAGGAGTTTGTGAAGGCCAAAACTATAACAAGGTTTAAAAGAGAACTAAATAAATTAATGGAGGCTAAGTCCATTAATGGCGATTAGCCAGGATGGGTAAGGAATGGTGTCTCTAGCCTCTTTGTCAGAGAGTGGAGATGGATGGCAGGAGAGTGATCACTTGATCATTACCTGTTAGGTTCACTCTGTCTGGGGCACCTGGCATTGGCCACTGTCGGAAGACAGGATACTGGGCTGGATGGACCTTTGGTCTGACCCAGTATGGCCATTCTTATGTTCTTATGTAAAATTTTCAAGTGTGAATGCCCAACTTCCATGTGTACAATGCACTATGTTTGCACAGAGGTCAGGGTTGCACATATGCAATAGGTGTATGTGTGCACAAATCCCCAAAATGAACTACTCGGTTTCTCAAATGTAGCCTCACCAGTTCAAAATCTCTTGAAGTCTTCAAATGAAGATTGGATGTCTTTCTGGAAGATACGCTTTAGTCATACACAAGTGATTGGGCTCAATACAGGCATAATTGGATCAAATTCTATGGCCTGTACTATGCAGGAGATCAAACTAGACGTTCTAATGATCCCTTCTGATCTTAAAATCTGTGAAAATCTAACTGGAGAAAATGATCCTGATGCTTTCAGTTATGAATCAGCACTGCGCACCTTGTGAACCTGGATATTCTTATTGCAAGATTGGCTCATTTACATATAAATAATTAAATCAACTATATAAACACTTTTTAAAAAAGAGCAAATATAATTTTTCCCAAATGCTTTAAATTATATTTCAATAAAAAGCTGCAGGCTTTAAAAGCATGTAACAGAAACAATCAAGCATAGGAAGTGGCCCAGCTGGCCACAAACAACAGCCCTTTTGAAAGCGCAGTAGCAGCTAGGCCCAGAAAAGATGGAAGGAGGGGCCTGAAAGGAACAATCTAGTTAAGCTTAATACGATTTTTAAACGGTACTCAAGATTGTGCAGGTTTTTACATTTTTGCTCCCATTTCTATTATAAACTATTTTTCATGGTGAGAGAATACAGTGCATACATCAGAAAAAGGGCTTTAAAATTCCTTCAAATTTGTTAAAGTGGTAGGAAGACCCAGGGTGAATTTTCCTGGTCACTAATCTCTTGAGTAGTTTAGCGCATGAAGATGGTACCTGAAGTATGCCACTTCAACACTGACAATGTTGCCAGTTATTGACCTGTTTTTATCTCCCTTTTTGGGAAACATCATGGAGAAGGTTGTAGTAGGGGAACTCTGGCAGTTTTTGGAGCTCTCAGATTTCCTCAGTCAGGCTTAAGGCCCATGAATAGGGGACAAAACTACACTGGATGTGTTGACTAATGACAGAAGACGATCAACTGTCCATGCTGATTTTTTTGGGTGTGTTGGTAATCTTTGCCACCACTGATCACAAGATATGGTTGATAGGTTCATGACCCTCAAGGAGTGGCTTAAGTTGCTTGAGTAGCACTGTTCCTTTGTGTGTGTGATTCCAGAAAGCAAGTGTTGTTCTGCCCCAAAAACTCTCACGTAGGGTTCCACAGGGATCTATCTGGCTACTCCTCTGTTCATGGTAGTGAGGCCACTGGGATCATTAGTGAAGGAACATGAGAAAAGGTACCTTCAGCATGTTGATGACACGCAGCTCTACAAACCATCACAGGTGCTGGAACTAGGGGTGCTGCTGCACCCCCCCTGGCTTGAAGTGGTTTCCATCACATACAGGGTTTACAGTTTGGTTCAATGGCTCTCAGCACCCCCACTACACAAATTGTTCCAGCAGCTATGCAAACGATCATATCTGGCTCTGGCTGAGGCTCGATCCAGACAGGAATAAGGCAATATTGATGGAATGCTGATGCATTTAACTGATTTGGGGCTGCTCATCAATGCTGCTGTGGCCAAAAAAATATTTGGTTTAAACTGTACCTGCAACCATTTCTTTTGGATGCAGGCTTCACCTCAGCTATCTGTATTTTTATCACTCAAGACAGGGTGACTGTAGTGTATTGCACATAGGGCAACACTTTGGGGATTATTATATGGAACGTGTAGAATGTGTTGGCTTGCTTATTAAGCAGTCCCTCATACAGAGAGCATGCAGTACCAATGATCTGCACTGGCTGCCTATCAGCTTTTGGGTACAAGTTCAAAGGGTTAGGGTTGACTGAAAAAACATAAATGATTTGGTAAATGGCTACCTGAGTGATCACCTCTCCCCATGTGTGATACTGCCACATTTGCAATCAAGGGAGGCATTTGAGCTGCAGTCCCTCATTATATTGCAAAACTTTCCTCTTTGAGAAAGTATTTCCACAATGAGTGTCATTCACAATTTATTCCCAAATCCCTCCCCCCTCAAAAAACCCACACAAACAAACAACACTTACCCCCAAGTACAGTTCTGACCCCATAAAGGGAGATGTGCCAGAGACTCCATGAAGTCCACTAAGGACTTTTCTATTGCTATTGATTTTATGTAGAAGGAGCTCAGATACTACCCTGATGGAGCTCTAATGCATGGAGGGACTGCTGACAGAATGTTTTCCATCCAGGTTCTGGACTTCAAAAGTTAATGCCAGAGCCTTGATTTCTTAGCCTTCCAGGCACACTGCAAATCCCATCTTTTTGCCAGGCTATGATAAGGAAGGGGATTGAGTGCTGGAATTAGATTATCCTATTTTTAGGTGACTTTTTAGTTTGAATTGGCCTGGGTTAGTCTGTTCACTTGTGTTGTCTGTACAGTATTCTATTTGTATTTTTTAACTAATATATTGCACCAAGAGCTCTAGATAGGTGCCCTATAAATCAGTTAAATCAACTCAATTAAATACACGTTACAATTGCTCCAGTATGTCTTAATATGATATAGGGTTAGCAGAGAGGAGAAAGCACTATTTGAAAACAGGCACCAAAGAATCAGTCTTCAAATACACTGTGAGGCAATTTCCCCCCACCCAGTGATGGGACTTTTCAAATGTATTCCAAATACATTTTGGGGGTTCAGGACATTGCCAGGACCATTCTGAATGCAATTCTCCTAGGCAGCTAGAACATCAAGCCCTTGGAACTCCAAAAGCACCACATTCCCAAAGCAATGGTTCATTATAAAAAACACTCAAAACATTGAACCAAACTTTGATGCAAGGAACTTGCTAGGAGAACCAAATTGTGTTTTGTATAATGTACATCTATTATTTTGTTGTTCTCCCAAGCTATTCATTTACTATTATTTACTGCTCATGTAAATAAGAACTATTCATACGAGTAAGAGTTTGCTGGATTGAGTCTATAGCCATTGAAAAGTAAAAGTTATGAAGTTTTAGAGCAGATACACCGTGTTTAGCTGAAGCCTTAATATTTGGACTTTTCTACTTCACTGTGCATTTTTAATTTAAAAAAAAAATGCCCGTTAACTGAAATGTTAAAGTTTCACAGTGAAAAATCACATGAAGTCAAAAAATACCAAAGTAAAGATTCTAAAGAATAATGTTCACTGACTGCATTTGTGTATGTCTTATGCTCTAAATTGTTCAACCAACAGAAATATTTAGCTACTCATTAGAACAGGAAAGAAAAAAGCAATAGAAAACAGTGTGTGTGTGTGTGTGTGTGTGTGTGTGTGATGGGATGTCCACCCCACACAAGACTGGAAAGAGTTAAGGTGGGCCAATTAACTGCCCAGATTGCACCTGGAACAGGAGCAAGGGATTGATTAAATGAGGCTCAGCTGGGCAGGAACAGGAAGAGCCTGTCTGTATAAAAGTCCAGGAGCTGAGAACAGGAAGAGGCTGCAGGAGAGTATTCTACAATTGCCCTCTGGGAGGTGTGTTTGGGGCTAGAGAGAGTAGCCTACAGTTACTCCCTGGGTGGAGGGAGTTTGGACTGGCACACCCAGAGAGGTGGGAGAGCCAGCAAGGTAAGAAAGGTACAGGAGAAAACAGCAAGGAATAGGAGGGCAGACCTTGACTGCTGATTAGAGGGCCCCAGGCCAGGGGTTTCCCTACCAGCTATCCAGGAAGTAGCAACAGCTCAGGCACTCTTCCTGCTTACTGCCCACTCCCTCAAGTCAGGGGACTACTTAGCCACCTGATTCCCCTCAGCTGTGGCCTTTTGGGTTAATTAGCCCCCTTCTCAATCTGTATTAACCCTTTCAGGGTAAGTGTGGGGTGAACACCCATTACAATGTGTAATACAAATTATACTGGTGTTGACACCGTAAGCCTTCCATTTTTTGACTTTTTGTGATCCTTAATGATGGATCAAGGAAGAATCCTGGAGCCATTCAGCATACAAAGATCTGTAAACTTCTTGGTCTGCAGTCAATCAGCTTGTGGAGCTGACAAACAGCTCGTTTTACCAAAAAAGTTTGTAAGCTTGGTGAACCATCAAGTCCAGCTTAATTACCTGCACATCCATGTTGTGTTTTTGTGCATGTGGGGACTTAAGGACACTTTCTAGTACTCAATAAACAGCTTACAAATCGTTGTGTTTTTGTTAAACTGATTTTTCTTTCAAACCAAACAAAAATAGTAGATCTCAAAGCTGTCCATGGCCATATCAAGTTGAAGTTTCAAACTTCAGCCTGTTTCATCATAGCTATGTCTTTAAAAGGGTGGGTAAAAATTTTTAGGTTTTTTTGAAATGGATAAAGTGTGTTTTTGTAGATGTGTAAAAGCCCTTCAAGGAATTTTGCTGAAACTCAGAAAAAGCACTTTCCACTGCAAAAGTGCAGTTTTGGAAAACCCTAAGCATGAAGCAGGAGAAGAGAATGCACACTGTTTTGAAATTATGGGCAGTATAACATACCCACCTTGATTACTTTTTTCGGCAAGTACATGTCACAATGAAGCTCCCCAAAATAGTTAAGAACATGCAAAGTGGAAAATGTAACTCTGACTTGTTTTTCTTTTAATTTAATTACTCTGTTCTGCTTTGCAGAAATTTCCAGCCTGCTTCAGTAATGTCAGCATCAACTCTGACTCTAATTCTCACCTAAGAAGTGATGAGGCATATGAGATTCAGAGTCATCCACACTGTACTCTCTGGACTTGATTCTTCACTGTCTTGTATCTCGTATAATCATTTACACCTACCTGTACAGAGTATAAAACACTACCACATCAAAATGGTAGCATTTTACACCCTCTCTGACCAGAGATCAATGTCTACCCAGAGTGGAAGGCAGGGGAAAGTCAGACCCCGTTCTCTCTAAATCATTACTAAATTCCCTACCATTATATCTGTTTCCTATGCCAAATACTCTTACCTTATACCATTTCCCCATCTGTAGAATGGGGATAATGGTATTTACCTCTTTTTGCAAGGTGCTTTAAGCTTTATGGATGAAAAGCGCATAGATAGGAGCTAGGTATTACTATTATTATTGATCTTGCACAATATAAAATGTACTCTTCTAAGACAAATAGGTCAGACTGTATGTCTCTTATTTAACCTCTTACATATTCTAAATCTGGTAATCTAAAATCAAGGATTATCTGCTAATTTTTTTTAAAGCTTTGAATCCATTCCTTTTCCATAGATAGGAGAAAGTCTGCAATGCTATATGTGACATGGTTCCTCATAATGCTGCCCTGTAAGTATTAGTCATGGATCCCACATCATTAGCCACTCCAATAAGATAAAGCTGAACTACTGTACTTTCTACCGCTATAGTGCGTAAACTTTCTGAGAACCAAGGCCTTGTCTATGTTAGAAAATGATCTGCCTGTATATTCTTCTAGTGTACATGCAGTTTATTCTGGCAAAAGAGTGAATTTGCCAGTATAGCTTACACTGTTTCCTGGAACAAAACAAGCTATACTGGCAAAAGCACTTTTTCCCAGTATAAAAATGTCGTAAAGAAAAAGAATCACAATGCTAACCAACAGTACCAGCAAAAGTTTTCGTGTAGACCTGGCCTAAGTCTTATGCACAATGTATTGACATCCACAAGTGCACTGCTAATAACTCTGTGACTGAAGATACACGATGTCTCTTGCCAAATCTCTCCAGTTCCTCTATGTGTACTCACAGACTTCCAAAAGGCACTGTAAGTTAAGACTTGCAAAATAATCATGAAAATGTATAGGCCCAAAAACAAATTCAAGGACTAGACACACTCAGTCTAACCATGATGATAATGAAGGGAAAAAACCAAACAAAATTAATGCTATTTCAGTTGCCTTTCAACAAGTGTACTTGACTCAGGTGAGAATTTTATAGGCTGATGTAATTGCTCTAGAGCATATTTTTCACATAACTCCTTAATGGAATACATTCTGCATACAGCTCAGGATTTGGGCACATTAGGAGTGCTACGGGGGGAAGCCTGGATAATGCTTATAGTTTGATTGATTCAAACCTGTTATTAGCTTCTCTCTATGATGAGCACTAAATCCATACCCACACCAAATGATGTTATTGAAATTTGTCATCACTTTTCATTTCAAGTAATTGAAACTACTTGGTTTTTGATTGAATGTCTCACGATGCAGAAGGAAAGGAGTATTCTGGTGAACTTCTTATGCCTTAAACATCCTTTAAGAAACAGACTGTCACTTATCTGGGTCTACTGCAGAAAATGGAGATCAAGAATAGGTTTCTAAAGTACTTGTAAAAAACCAAGCTTAGGTCACTCTAGGAATAGTACAGGATTAGTTAAGAGTATGGCAATAAAGAAAAACCCCTATCCCTCTAGAAAACCAATTTCCCATTATAAAACTGTCTGGGTCCAGCTAAAGAACTCTCTCCAACACACAATAACCAGCTTAGTTGGAATATTTATGTTCAGCTATGAAATACTGGATATTAGATAACAGAACTGCTTTGGACCAATTATACTACAGAACTGTAGCCTGGTTTAGTTACAGAGCCATGGAAGAGAACTGGGCAGGACTGGCTAGTGGTTTTCAGTCTTTTACCTTAACTATTTTGTGTGTTTGGCTTTGTTCTTGTGCTGCTGTACAAATGATAAGCAGGTCAGACGTCTCTGTATCATAACAAGCCACACTAGCTTCAGGCCATTTCACAGACACACAGTTCAGGTGCTCCAGCAGATAAGAGCATCTTTAACCATTTCCTTCTCAGAGATAATTTAGACATTTTACACCTTGCCAGCTGGATTTTCACAGTCAAGCACAGAAATGTTAGAAGTAAGCAAATATACAGCATCACTGCTTCAAATTATGGATGAAATTGCCTGCATGTCTGAAATTAACATTGGCATCAGGAGTTAGGAATTCCGAATGCTAAGCACCAATGCAATCTGCATTAGTATTTGGGAATGAGTAGGACATACTACACTAGACATCACAATGAAATTGAGAACAAAAACATTAATGCAGCCCTATGACCCCTCACACCAGTTAAGGAGTGGCACTGATGGGCTCAGAAGGGAGTATCCATCCAGTCTTCCTTGGCTAGAACAGCAGTGAGCAGGATTCAGTGCTTCTTAGGTGGGCTGTGTAAAGCAGGGGGAAAATGGGGGAATCCTCATGTATCTAACAGCTGCAGAGGATCCTTAGAGGCAGAGGGAGGGGAAAGGAGGATGGTAGATAAACTATGAATTAATTTCAAGAAAACGTGATCTCACCGCAAGCAGCCGAGGCACAAACAGGCGATGCCCCATCCCCAGAAGTTCCAGCACACGACATGCATACTCATTCACCAGCTTGCTCCTCTCATCATGCATGTCCTGTGACTTTTTGACGGGTGGTGTGAGCTTGGCAGCTGGGGTTGTGCAAGGTACCCCTTCTTCCATGAGCAATAAGCAGTAAGTATCCAGAGTGAGAAGCGCAATCTCTTAGCCACAATCTGAAAAACTACAATATTATAGGAGCTAGCCTCAGATCTCCCAAATAGGTTCACACTTCTGCCTACAGCAAGGAATGTCAGCTAATGTCTTAGAAAGAGCAAGGCATCTTGCTATGAATCAAAGAAGAATATGATCCACTGTGATGGCTTAGCAGGAGTCCAAAGTAGATTACAAAAAACAAACCAAAGAACAGATGCATCTAAATATATCTGGAAAGCAGGAAAATGGCAGAGAATGAAAGCAGGAAAGCTCTGATGGGAGAAAGGCAAAGGATAGCTAGCAGGGCCCAGTGCATCTATGAATGTGTGTGTGAGCAGACAGGAGCAGCAATAAGAGCAATAAAACCAGGGCAGTTATGAAGCTGCAAAGAGAAAAGGATGAGCTCATTGCAATCCCTGATTCGTGACAATCCTGGCTGCTGCTGCCGCCTCTTGCTGTGAATCAGTAATGAAGGGGTAGGAAAGGAGGGGGAGGGGAGAGAAGGAGGTAGGTGAATGAGCATGCAGAGTGTGTCTCGGGGGAGAATGCTGTAATAAGAAGCCAATAGTGAGCTGTTGAACCGATGAGCTCCCCCTCCCAGTCTACCTTAAATCAATGTTAGTCAGACAGTTTCTGCTGTTGAATCCCGAACTCATAGATATATGAACTGCATCCTCTTACCATTTGATGCTTAGAGGAAATCAACAGACTGCCAACCAATATATACACCTTATTCACATCTGCTTTCAAAAAACACAAACAGATTCAATACTTTCCACATATATGTGGGTAGGGCAAAACACTCCAGTCCCTCCTAGATTATTGCATGGAACAGTGAGAGATGCCAGTGCGTACTGATGGACTACTGATGGAGAGAGCACAGCACCCGGATTCTAAGAAGCTGGAATGACATGACCTATGTTTGTACAGCACTAATTACAGTTTCAGGTACTATGACTTCAGGAGGCATTTCTGAATGTGGAGAAGATTTGCACTGATGGAACAGAATTTCTACAATGTATAAAATATGATCGAAAAAAAAGAACTGCAAATTTGTCAGGGGAAATGCTGTGATGTCACATCTTCAATTGTCTTGCACTTCTCCCATGCATGGAACAGGCCAGGTATCTCTGCCATATGGCTAGATATATTGTATCATCTTCTTCTTCTTCTCATTGGGAGTGAGCTTGAGAAAGCATGCCTTTTATGAGGCTCTGCCTTTAAATCATTCAGTTAGAAAATGGACTGTACAACAGAGCATATCTTTGGAACAATTCACACATTAGACTGAAAACTAAAATAATATCCCTGCCTAAGCAGACAGATAATGGAATTCTACATATTTCTAATTTATAGAAGGATGGTAGATTTTGAAAAGATCTAAAATGACAAAGAGATATGATCCTTGAAAATTGCACACATTTCTGCAAATACACATTAGCTTGTAAAAAGCATTTGTCCCTGGACTTCCTATATCCAGAATAACCCCCTTTAGCAGAGCTACTGGCCAAAACATTATTTGATAAAAAGTGAAATTCCACAATACAGGGTCACAAAATTGAAATCACAATCAGAATGCTCTCATATAAGTAGTCTAAATGTGAAGATTTGACTTATTAAGACATGTCTGGATAAACTCTGCAACAGCAGTGAAAAATACTAAATTGAAGTTGATACAATTCAGGCTAATGTACCATCTATACTGAATTCCATTAAAACATTTTCTTGGACTGACAAAGAACTTTACAGGAAAGGTGTTAGCAAAAATAACTCCATCCTCACAGGTCATCTTGGTTTACTGTGACAGATGAAGTGCATGGGAGAATGGCTGGAGCAGCAGTGGAAGAAACTATGGGCTAATGATGGCTGACTGTGTCCAAGATTCCTTAAACTCTTATGTATTGCTGTGCAGGAGGCAAAAAAGAAATTCATCATCTTACCCACAGCACCTACAGATTTGCTTTAGCAGTGTATAGCCTATTTAAGCCAAGCAGTCTTCTCCTGGCAGTTGATTTGAGTACATCCTGCTGCAAGGAAATACCTTATTTTACAGAGCAAATCATTCATGTTCGGACTGGACTATCTGGAGAACAGAATTTTGAAGGAGTGGAGGCTATATCATCTCTGACTTAGTTAAGGTTAGTGATCCCCATTGAGGCTTGGGATGTACAGGGAGTACTTTGATCCACTCCCTGCACCTGGCTGTTGAAGGCTGGTAAGGAAATAGTAGGTCCATGATTAGTAGAGATTGTCCTAGCACTCTTAAGAGAAATTGTGTATGACCTTTGCACAAGAAATCTTTACTTGTAACAGCCAATCTGACCTACTATAATCTTCCATTTTGGTTAAGTTTATGGAGAAAGCTCTGATATTCTAGAATCCTCAGATCTTTGATCCTTGCCGATCTGGCTTCAGACCAGTTATGGAATTCAGACTGCACTGGAAGTACTGGTTCTAAAGGTCTAAAGATCAGGAGTCCATATTAATAGATTTATTAGCAGACTTCAGCACTGTTCATCATGAGGTGGTCCTGACTTGCTTAAGGCCCAAGCAGGAACATATAAGGCTGCCTTGTAACACGATTCCAATCAATGCTCTTGCGTAATTGTTTCAGTGCACAGAAGGTCTCATGTGTGGTTGCCCAAGGTTCTACCTTATCATGTCTATACAATGTGTGGGTAGGTCCACTGTGGGGGTTAGCGAGAAAGGGATGTGTTAACTGGGTTAGGAAAAAGCTGACGGGTTCCACTTAGGAAAACAAAAACAACAACATAGTGGGGTTATTTTTCCAATTTTGTTTTTGCATTTAAAGTATTTACATGAATATAACATATGTAGGAGAATTCGCAGATACTAGAAATATTAGAATCGAGTTTCAATCTGTGATTAGATTCATGGATGACAAGGCCAGAAGGGACCACTGTGATCTTCTGCTCTGCCCTCCTGTATACCACAGGCCATAGGACTTTCCCGAAATAATTCCAGTTTGAACTAAAGAAGATGTTTTAGTAAAACATCCAATCTTGGTTTAAAAATTACCCATGATGAAGAATCCACCATGACCCTTAATAAATTGCTCCAAGGGTCAATTCCCCTCACTTTTAAAAATGTATGCCTAATTTCCAGTATGAATTTTCAGTCTTGTTAGACCTTTGTTTGCTAGGTTGAGGAGCCCATGAACATAATCAAAGTTTTCAAAATGAAAACTTTACTCTAAAAACATTAAAAAGGAAACAATGTGACTATGAAGGTTCTTGTTATGCCCACTGGGAAACACGAAGGAACTTACAGAACTGTCTAGAAGCACAGAGAGTGGAATGACTGGTGAGAGAGGCAGTGCTAGTGGGTGGAATCAACAGGAGGCAGAACAGTTCCATTCAGCATTTGTCAATTTTTGAAAGACCTGCACTCTGATCAACAGACCTCAAGCTAATTTTAATAGACGGGGGCCTCAGCTATTGTGTTCTTTTGTTTTACTTACAGAAATGCAGACTTTTCGTTTTGGATAAGGCTTGTTTCTTTTTCTGTATGAAGAATGAATATGCTTGTGAAGTGAATACAAAGACGTCTCTTTACTCTAGCAGGCAAAGAAATAATGAGATCCAATTGCTGGGAGCTGAAGTAAGACAATTTCAGATTGGAAATAAGGTGAGATTTTTAGCAGGGAGGATAATTAACCACTGGAACCACTTCCCAAGGGATGTGGTGCATTCCTCATTCCTTGAAATCTTTAAATCAAGATTGATGGTCTTGCTACAGAGAGACATACTCTAACGCTAACTCAACTAAGTTGTTGTAGGTTTGATGCAAGGGGTGCAATCTATGGCCTGAGTTGTGCGGGAGGTTAGCGCTGAATATCATAATGGTCCCTTTTGGCCTTAAAATGTGTGACTGACATAGTGTGTCTTTTCTGTTTCATTTTACAACATCTTTAAGGGTGTTTTGTTTTGTTTTGTTTTTCAATGCGTGCCCCCTCCCAGTTTTTTCCTTGGGAAAATAATCTCTTTTTTTGGAGGGGTGTGTGTTTTTCTAATAAACCGATGATGTTTTGGTGTCTCCATTGCATCCGAACCAGAGGGTACAGTGGAATGTTTCCCTCTGTGGATGGAGTCCAGTATATGCAGCTTATTAGAAACCCCTCAGTGGGCAGCCAAAAGTTGCCATTAACCAGCAGTTGTCAGTAAGTGATTTGTAAGGCTGCAGCCAGGGAAGGAAGGGCTGGGACATCCCGAGCTGTGGACGCAGGCAGGTTTGTGGGGGCTGCAGCCAGGGAACGAAGCACTGGGGCTACAGGGTACCTCTCCCTGCACTTTCCAGGCTCTGTTCTGCCTTGGCACAAGGGGCCTGGGCTTGGCACAGGTCAGCTCTTTCTTTCTTGGCTGCAGCCTCACAATCCTGCCGCAGCTGGGGAGCAGGGGTGCTGGGATTTGTGGAGTCCAGGCCCTGGTGCCAGGGCAGGACACAACCTGGAGAACGCAGGGAGAGGTAACCGTGCAGGCCCATGGGGCCTCAGTGTCCTGATCCCTATGCAAAGCCCTGGCATCTGGGCATCTGCCTGGGGCATGGGCTCCACATGTCCCAGCACTTCTATCCCTGGCTGCAGCCCCCACAAAAAAGTTGTCAATAGCTGGCATGCCTATTGCCAGTATCCAGACCAAGTAACGTTGTAGCCCATTGTACGGTATCGGTTCCAGGCAGAATGGTTCCATTAACAGAAAGCTGTTATTAACTAGGTCGTTATTAAGCAGAACCTACTGCAATTGGCACACGAATGAGGGTGAGTGGGCTGAGGCTCAACCTGGACTGAGCTGATATTAGTAGGCTGGGAGAAACAACCAGAAGATATGGCAATGATTACCTTAACCCCTCAGATTGAGAGTGGGTCTGCTGTTTGTCATTCAAATTTGCAATTTGGCGGTCTTGTTACACTCCCAGCTGCTGCGATTTTATAGCACAAGTAAGCAGGACATCTTATTTCCATCTGTTTCTTGTCAGGAAGTTCCAGCCCTCTCTCTCTGATGCAGACCTTACTGCCATTCATGCAACATTAGACTATTGCAATGCGCTCTTCAAAGGGCCACTCTTTAAATCAACTCAGAAACTGAGGCTGGTGCAACCAGGAGCAAAGCATGCAAGCTAAGCAGCTTGTCTTGCAGTCAGCACACAGCACTAATACTCTGAATCTCCATGGGCTGCTCATTAGCTTCTCAGTGGACTTTAAGGTATTGGTTCTGACCTATGAATCCCTAACTGGCCGAGAATCCCTTTCTTCTCCAAGAGACTGTCTCTCTGCCCATGCGACAATGCCACAGTTGAGCTCAGCAGAGATGCATGATGAGGAGCTCCCTGCTAGAGAAGTAGCTGCTGGCAGGGCATTCTCTGTGAGGGCTCCTCGACTTTGGAATTCACTCCCAAACTTGGTTTCAAAATAGGGTGACCAGACAGCAAGTGTGAAAAATCGGGATGGGAGGGTGGGGGTGGGGGTAATAGGAGCCTATATAAGAAAAAGACCCAAAAATCAGGACTGTCCCTATAAAATCGGGACATCTGCTCACCCTATTTCAAAATGGCCCACATTTGTTGACCTTTAGAGCATGGTTCAAAGCCATCTCTCTGATGTAGCTTTAATATATAATTGTATTTGAAAATGTGTCAAGGAGCCCCTAAAACAAAGGATAGGTACTTCTTTTATGGAACTAGTATACAAATCAAAACAAACATATATGGGAAGGAATCTGTGGATGGATGAAGTTCAGGGGATTCTAGATGAGGTTGTGGATTTCTATCTCGGGGAGATTAGGGTTCTGTGATAGTTGAAGAGGGAAATTTTAGTTTAGGACAAACTGGAGAAATGGTCTGAAGTAAATAGGATGAAATTCAATAAGGACAAATGCACAGTACTCCATTTAGGAAGGAACAATCAGTTGCACACATAGAAAATGGGAAATGACTGCCTAGGAAGGAGTACTGAGGAAAGGGATCTGGGGGTTATAGTGGACCACAAGCTAAATATGAGTCTACAGTGTAATGCTGTTGCAAAAAAAGCGAACATCATTCTGGGATGTATTAGCAAGAGTGTTGTAAGCAAGACACGAGAAGTAATTCTTCCGCTCTGCACTGATTAGGCCTCAACTGGAGTATTGTGTCCAGTTCTGGGCGCCACATTTCAGGAAGGATGTGGACAAACTGGAGAGAGTCCAGAGAAGAGCAACAAAAATGATTAAAGGTCTAGAAAACATGACCCATGAGGGAAGACTGAAAACATTGGGTTTGTTTAGTCTGGAAAAGAGAAGACAGAGGAGGGGACATGATAACAGTTTTCAAGTATGTAAAAGGTTGTTATAAGGAGGAGGAAGAAAAATAGTTTTTCTTAACCTCTGAGGATAGGACAAGAAGCAATGGGCTTACATTGTAGCAAGGGAGGTTTAGGTTGGACATTACAAAAAACTTCCTGTCAGGGTGGTTAAGCACTGGGATAAATTGCCCAGGGAGATTTTTAAGAGCAGGTTAGACAAACACCTGTCAGGAATGGTCTAGATAATTAGTCCTGCCACGAGTGCAGGGGACTGGACTAGATGACCTCTCGAGGTCCCTTCCAATTCTATGATTCTATGGCATTCATAGAATCACAGAAGTATATGATTGGAAGTGACCTCAAGAGGTCTTCTAGTTCAGTCCACTGCACTCGAGGCAGGACTAAGTATTATCTAGACTGTCCCTGACAGGTGTTTGTCTAATCTGCTTTTTAAAAACCTCCAATGACATTGATTCCACAACATCTCTAGGCAATTTATTCCAGTGCTTAACAACCCTGACCGTTAGGAAGTTTTGCGCAAAACAGTTGTTGGTTTGCTACTGCTGTTCTTTACTCTGTTTAAGTATTTGTCATGTGCTCAGAGCCTGGCAATAGGGGGTCTTATGTCTTACCTGTTCATACTGGGTTCACACTCAGATACTACGGTAATGGAAGCCATATGAGTACCTAAGCTAGACAGATAGGCATTGAAATAACAAAACAAGCATCACTACTAGTTCCCACATCATAAACTATTGCTTTTGTATGATAGTTTCTGAGCTACAGAGCTGTCCAAAGAAAGTGTCTCTGTGGATTACCATTAGTACTTTAGTAGCAAAACAGACTGACATCACTAAAAAGCTAATGAGACTCTAACATTGAAAAAAAATAGATGTTCTCTTTAATGAAAATGCCTTCCTATGAAAAGATAAAACACAGGCTGCAATGAGAATAAATTTGAAAATACCTGAAGACCATGTTTTTCTTCCTGAAAGGCAGGAGAATGAGCTAGACTCCTTCCTCCCTCTCATCTTACCAACCCCTTTCTTTACACCCTTGGTTCTACGGTTATGATCATGGTGGTGCGGTATCATTGGATTATTATTTACTTTATCACCCACTTATATGTCTCTACAAATAATTTTCACCAAGGGAGTCTAAAGATTTTCCTAGGATACCTAAATCTGAAAGTGCAGGACAAGACCTGGCCCTGGAGCAGCTCATTCCAATTTACATCTGTAAATTGTGATTTGTCACCTAGGAAGGGACGGCAGAATGACGCAGAAGGAGACCAGAATGGTGGGCAGGAGTTTTCAGAGAATACTTTATCAAATAAGCCAGGGACTTGGGGCCACTAAAGGGCTGAATTCTGGTGAATTTTGAGTTATTTTTCCTGCTTTCATTCTCTAACCCTTTTAAAGAAAAAAAAATAGCTTAAAATTCACATAAATGTGTACATGTCACTCTAGCATAGTGGTCCCTAGATCCCTAGCTTATTAGGACAAATTGTCCATGACAAACATTTTCACACTGGAGTTAAAGGGTTCACCTACAGACTGTCTCTCTAAAGAGGCAATTTTCAATAAATACACTCAGTAGAGCTGGGCTTTGAAACACGCAAAACCCACTGCAGTTGACCTCCCTGAGTTAGGGGAACTAGAAACGTAAAGGAGAATCTCAGCCTTGTTTTTTAAAAAAAGGTAAATTTCTAGACCTCTCCCTTGTGAAGACAGCCTTGAAAACACAGAACAATAGCCACTGATCACTAATGCTGAACGGAATAATTAGCTGGAATCCACTTCTGCAGCAGGAGCCTTGGGAAAGAACCTAACAAACCCCTGTGCACCTGCTCCCCCTCACACATTTTTTATGTAAAATGAGTAAGTTTAACTTTGTTCTGCCTCTCAAATAACCATCTCACTAGCCCTGCCTCAAGTCCTTAGGCCAGCCCTGTGCACAGTAGTGTGATAATGGTGGACACAAATCGGTTACACTTTGGATGTTGAGGGGGAAAACAAATTGTTGTCACTGTTTTGCAGGGCTACCCAAAATGCTATGGGGCTGGCTCTGTACTTAGACAGTTCTTGTAATTTGCTGAGAATTCAGAGGTATCTCTTGGACGTGCCTAGAGACACAGCCAGTGTTGGGCTAAGAAGCCCCAAAACAGCGTCTTTGAAAAATCTACTTCTCATGTCGAAGTTTTTCTCAGGAAATCCTTGTGTCTCACAGTTCCTGCCAAGCAAGTTACTGAGCCTGTATAGCTCACCAGAAAGAAAATCCAACATGACATCAACAGTGTCAACAAACAATCAAGACATCTTCAACAATGCTCAGAGAGAGCCTGGAGTAAACTAAAGGTAAGGAAAGAACAAATAACTCCCATCTCCCAGAACACTCAGACTTCCTGGGGAAGTGGCCTGTGCCAGCCTAAGCCTCAGAAATACCCCATCCATTTGCAAGGAGTGAAATTAACTCCATCTCTCACAGCCTCATGCTGAAGGCCAGTCAGGGTACGTCTGCACTGCAGCTGGGAGCCTGGGTAGATAGACACATGCTAGCGCTGCTCAAGTTAGCATGCTAAAAAGACGATGTTGTGGCATGCGTTAGCCACCCATGTATGGACTCAAAGGGTGGGGTAGGGTTCTACATGGGAGGCTAGCTTGTGTTGCCACCCAGGCCATAATGGCCACAGTGCTATTTTTAGTGCGCTAACTCAAGCAGAGCTAATGTGTGTATCTCTACCCAGGCTGGGAGGCACACTCATAGCTGCAAAGTACCCTAAGAAGCCTATATGCAGAGCTGAAGTGGGATTTAAGTGAGAGACACAAGCATTGTGCTGGCCTAGTGTTTCCAACTTATACAATTTTATTGCGAGTCTCACAATATTTTTAAAGCACTTGGAGTCATGTGATTGCATGAGAATCTTGGGTCTCATTACAAAAAGCCTCTAATCCTCTCGGTTGCAGAGAAATCGTGAAAAGTGACATTTGTATACGCTAAAGGCTCAGAATCAAAAGGCAAATAAAAAGAACACAGAACATATATTTTAAAATCTCAAGATTTTTCAGGGCTGACTCATGATTTTTAAACATTTGGGGTTGGCAATATTGCAAATTTTATCCAGAGTGAGCAAAGGGATGCAGTGCCTCCTTATCTCCTGCCTATGCTTCACTGATATACCTGTAGTCCTGCTGGTAGAATTCCAAGAAATCAATGTCTACTTTAAATAAACCATGGGAGAAACTCATTCAGACAACTTATCAGTCCAGTCCTCTCCTCTCCTCCCCCCTTCACCCCACTCCCCTCTCTGTAATAGTGATTACTAGGCCACTAATACCCCAGGCCAAACACATCAACTGGCAAGTGATGGGATCTTGCAAAAGACAATGGTAGAATCTAAAGGTTCTACCAGAAATCATTGTTTAAAACAACAGAAATTAAAAATACATAACTACTGTAAATGACTAGCAAATTTGATACCTACTAATGCAGGAGTCTGCAATAACTTTATCGGTACCAAGCAATTAAGGGCCAAAAGAGCCCTGGATCCAATCTGGAGAGATTTCCCCCTAGTGCAGGCTTGGTGCATGGCAATTTATGCTGTCCTGAGAGGTGCCCGCTGCAAGCCCTGGCATAGGAGGAGTGGCTGACAATGAAAGGGGGGTTGCCATAGCAGACGCTAGTATGGTCATTCTGGCTTGCACTGCAGTGCTATGTTGAAGTTGGTCGCTTTCACTCAAGCGACGCTGTCCCAAATGCAGTAACTCGAGTGTACTACATCGAGCTGACTGTTGCAGTGAAGACAAGACTTGAGAGGCAGAGAACAAAATCTTATCCTTGATTTTTAAAGTCCTGGTACCTTCCAGAGGATGAGAGATAAAATTTGGCACTGGGTAGGTGTAAGTGTCCACCAAAGGAGCTGACAAGGTACCATGAGAGCAGAATGAAAAGGGCTCCCTGCATTACTGGCAAGATGTTTGCTATAGAGGAAATTTACTCCTATGCAGCGGGCCAGTGTAACCCTTATGCACCACTTGCTTCCCACATAAACCCTGGCTTTAAGAGGTGCACCAGTTGTGATGGCCCTCTGCATAGTGATAAATTTCACTGCATGAGACCAAGTTGTCTCTAACAGGGTTGGCTTGATGAGTGAAGGTAGCAAAGGACAGAGAAGGGAAAGGAGAGATACAGAGGAATAATGATATCAAATAATCCACCCTCTTCATTCTAGTTTTCATTTATTTTTGGAAATGGGAAGCCTCTGAGCCTGCCCACCAACATCAGCTAGCTGTCTGAAATACTCCCGGTTACTAACTTTTAAGACGCTCTAGATAACAAAATATGTTATAAAGATTTCCAACCCCTGTACATTTGAACTTAGTATCTTTTTACAGACCAAAGAATGGGGCTTGATCTGTTAGCAACCAACCAATATTTTCTTAGCACTTGATCAACAGCCAGGGTTTGGGGATTTTTATGAACTGTGGATAAGATTTTTGTTTTGTCCACAGCCTGTAAGTAGCTCATTTCCATAAGGAGAGTGTGCATGTCCAAGAAGTCACGGTGTTTTGTGACGCTTTTAGTTATTGCACACTGTTTTCTTTGTGTTTCAGTTTCTTGTATTTTAATTTAAACTTTTACTTCTGTATGATTATGTATTTTTATACTTGCCTCATTTTGCTAGCCCCAAAACTGAATTGAAAAGTGGGCATTTAATTGTCCAGGTAACAGAGTGGGAAGATTAAAGTAAGGAAACAATACATAATGTGTAGAACTTTAAAATCTGATAATAAAACCTGATTTTCCTGAGTCTCCCTATGTTACTTTGATGTTTGCTAAACCATAAACAAGAGAACACTTGCTCAGAAGTCACATTTTGTGATATAGCTACATAAGTTTGGATGCAATTAATCGAAAATGTAAATTCCACTGTAAACCTTGCTTTACACTTGCAGCTCACTCAATTAAGAGCTTTTGAGTGGGAATAAAAAGGCTTACCATGGCTAAAATTGCATTCCATATTTGTCTAAAATGGGGTGTCAAATGACACTTTTTAATGGAACAGGTTTCCTAACAGATGCAAATATCTTAATGTTTATTTTGCAATCCACAACAAGGAAGCTGGCTGTCTGGGTGATAAAAGGCACTTGAATATGTGCCATGCACTGGAATGGGAATGTATTTTCCTTTTCACCATTCTAAATCTATAATCTTAATGAGTGTCCTTTTTATGAAAATGTCAAGATAGTAAATTGCTTGTGAAAGTGCTCTAAACTGTCCTTCATTAACAGTGTATCTGCCATTTAAACATGAATGTTCATTTTACGCTGCTGTGCCTTAGTCTGTCTCCCTCTTGGGAACTGGGAGGTGAGAGCAAAGAAAGTTGTTTACATCAATGAGCTCAACTTATTAACAATGCTTCAGTTACAATTACAATATTAAATATCTAAACAATAAGCAATTGTATAATACTGCCACCAACAGGACAAAATTATAATTGAGAATACTTTGTGGATGCTATATATCGGAGTGGCCAAACCACGGCTCGCGAGCTGCTTTCCAGTTAAAGAGCGGCTCGCAGAGCCTCCCATTCCCCCCCCCCACCTACCAGCCTTGGCAGGGGGGAGCTCTGGACTTCTGCCCTGCAGCAGGGTGGTGGCTCTCAGTGCTTCTGCTCAGTGGAGAGAGGGCTCTCGGGGCTTGAGCCCCATGGGGCGCATCTGGCAGGTGTGCCCAGCTCTTGAACTT
Organism: Terrapene triunguis; assembly: GCF_002925995.2. Lineage (NCBI taxonomy): Eukaryota > Metazoa > Chordata > Testudines > Emydidae > Terrapene > Terrapene triunguis. Next base: position 9,011,875 of record NW_020664563.1, on the reverse strand, counting down.
CTAAAGATCATCAGATGCGGCTTGGAGGGTCAGTAAGTTTGGCCACCCCTGCTATATATTCTACATCAATATCTGAAAGGTAGTAACTGTTGGAGGAAGATGTGATGAAATGGAACACTTACAACTTGGACACTGTAGGGAAAGTTTATTTCCTTCAACACTCTATTTTCCATACTGGATCAGACATACTCCATCAAGTCTGGGAGTCTATGGCAGTGGCCAATGCCTGTTGTTCAGAGAAAAGCAACCAAAACACATGATGATTGTGCCTAATCAACTGTGTATTGCTGTGAATGTGTTAGATCATGGAGGTGGGGATGCGAGCAGGTTCCTTCCTGATTCCTGTGACTATCATTTTATTCCCTGAAGCAGGTTAGCATGCCCAGGTTATTGGTCAAAGGAGCTTTGCTGCCATTTAAAACTCTAGCAAAAGCTCAGTTTTAATCTAGGCACCTGGTAGAGCAGTGACACCAAATGTACTAGTATCAGAGGGGTAGCCATGTTAGTCTGAATCTGTGAAAAGCAACAGAGGGTCCTGTGGCACCTTTAAGACTAACAGAAGTATTGGGAGCATAAGCTTTCGTGGGTAAGAACCT